>NC_083877.1:29213389-29518760 GCF_032452875.1 Bos javanicus | reverse complement strand
TTGACTATGCTAAAGCCTTCGACTGTGTGGATCACAACAAACTGTGGAAAATTCTTTAAGGGATGGGAATACCAAACCACCTTACCTGCCTCGTGAGAAACCTGTATGCAGGAAAAAAATTAACAGTTAGAATTGGACATGGAACAATGGACTGGTTCAAAATCATGAAAGGAGTATGTCAAGGCTGTATATAATCACCCTGCTTATTTAACTTATATGCAGAGTACATTATGCAAAATACCTGGCTGGATGAACCACAAACTGGAATCAAGATTTCCAGGAGAAATATCAATAACCTCAGATATGCAGATGATACCACCCTAATGGCAGAAAGTGAAGAGGAACAAAAGAGCCTCTTGATGAAGGTGAAAGAGGAGAATGAAAAATTGGCTTAAAACTCAACATTTAAAAAGCTAAGATCATGACATCCAGTCCTATCACTTCATGGAAAACAGATGGGGGAAAAAATGGAAACAGTGATAGACTTCATTTTTTGGTGCTCCAAAATCACTGCAGACAGTGACTGCAGCCATGAAATTAAAAGATGTTTGCTCTGGAAGAAAAGCTATGAAAAACCTAGATAGTGTATTAAAAAGCAGAGACATCGCTTTGCTGACAAAGCTCCATATAGTCAAAGCTATGATTTTTCCAACAGTCATGTATGAATGAGAGTTGGGCCATAAGGCTGAGTGCCAAAGAAATGTTGCTTCTGAACTGTGGTGTTGAGGAAGACTCTTGAGGAGTCCCTTGGACTGCAAGGAGATCTAATCAGTCAATCCTAAAGGAAACCAGTCCTAAATATTCATTGGAAGGACTGATGCTGAAGCTGAAGCTCTAATACTTTGGCCACTTGATGCGAAGAGCCAACTGACTGGAAAAGACCCTGTTGCTTGGAAAGACCGAGGGCAGGAGGAGAAGGGGGCAACAGAGGATGAGATGGTTGGATGGCATTACTGACTCAATGGACATGAATTTGAGTAAACTCTGGGAGTTGGTGATGGACAGGGAGGCCCGGCGTGCTACAGTCCATAGGATTGCAAAGAGTCAGATGTGACTGAGCCACTGAACTAAACACCTAATAAAGGATAACCATAATGGAATTTTCCATCACAGAGATAAAGGAACTCTTGAAGAACGCATGACAATAGTTTCTGACTATAAATAATACTAATGGAGTACATATATTATATTATTAATTATATTATTAATTAATATATAATATATAATATTATAATATTATAATAATAGTATTATAATAATACTAATGGAGCTGCTACTAGCTAAATACTATCTTGCAATAATATTATTTACATGTGTTCTGAAAGCAAACCAAATCAACTAATGCTATTATCCAGAGATTCAGCAAACCAAGGAACTCACCTCAACTTCTTCTGATCTGAATACAGATTTTAAAAGTCATAATGAGAAGCTATACTTTGATGCAGACATGACATACGTTTCTCAACCAAATAAATCAGTTCAGTTCTGCTCAGTTGTGTCTGACTCTTTGTGACCCCATGAACTGCAGCATGCCAGGCTTCCCTGTCCATCATCAACTCCCGGAGCTTGCTCAAACTCATGTCCATTGAGTCAGTGATGCCATCCAACCATCTCATCCTCTGTTGTTCCCTTCTTCTCTCGCCTTCAATCTTTCCCAGCATCAGCGTCTTCCAATAAGTCAGCTCTTTGCGTCAGGTGGCCAAAGGATTGGAGTTTCAGCTTCAGCATCAGTCCTTCCAATGAACACCCAGGACTGGTCTCCTTTAGGATGGACTGGTTGGATCTCCTTGCAGTCCAAGGGACTCTCAAGAGTCTTCTCCAACACCACAGTTCAAAAGCACCAATTCTTTCACACTCAGCTTTCTTTATAGTCCCACTCTCACATCCACACATGATTATTGGAAAAACCATAGCTTTGATTAGACGGACCTTTGTTGGCAAAGTAATGTCTCTGCTTTTTAATATGCTGTCTAGGTTGGTCATAACTTTCCTTCCAAGGAGTAAGCGTCTTTTAATTTCATGGCTGCAGTCATCATCTGCAGTGATTTTGGAGCCCAAAAAATAAAGTCTGTCACTATCTTCATTGTTTCCCCATCTATTTGCCATGAAGTGATGGGACTGGATGCCATGATCCTAGTTTTCTGAATGTTGACTTTTAAGCCAACTTTTTCATTCTCCACTTTCACTTTCATCAAGAGGCTCTTTAGTTCCTCTTTGCTTTCTGCCATAAGGGTGGTGTCATTTGCATATCTTAGTTACTCTTATTTCTCATGGCAATCTTGATTCCAGCTTGTGCTTCATTCAGCCCAGCATTTCGCATGATGTACTCTGCATATAAGTTAAATAAGCAGATTGACAGATGCACTCCTTTCCTGATTTGGAACCAGTCTGTTGTTCCATGTACAGTTGTAACTGTTGCTTCTTGACCTGCATACAGATTCCTCAGGAGGCAGGTAAGGTGGTCTGGTATTCCCATCTTTTGGAATAATTTTCCACAGTTTGTTGTGATCCACACAGTTAAAGGCTTTGGTGTAGTCAATAAAGCAGAAATAGATATTTTTCTGGAACTTTCTTGCTTTTTTGATGATCCATTGGATGTTGGCAATTTGATCTTGGGTTCCTCTGGCTTTTCTAAACCCAGCTTGAACATCTGGAAGTTCATGGTTCATGTACTGTTGAAGCCTGGCTTGGAGAATTTTGAGCATTACTTTGCTAGCGTGTGAGATGAGTGCAACTGTGCATAGTTTGAACATTCTTTAGCATTGCCTTTCTTTGGGATTGGAATGAAAACTGATGGGGTCGCAAAGAGTCGGACACAACTGAGCGACTGATCTGATCTGATCTGACCTTTTCCAGATAAATAAGTAAGAAACTATTTCAATTTCAAAAGAAGATTGAATCTATTTCCTCACAATTTTCCCAAGTTTCTTTGATGTAAGTATCATAAATAAAATTTACATTTCAAATTATAGAATTTATGAGTAAATATATTTTTTCACGTTAACCTTGTTTTTCTCATAACCAAAATGACACTTGTTCTTTATAGGAAAATTCTATATTTATACATGGAAGGATTATATTTTCAAATTATTCTATATAATTAAAAGTGTAAAGAAAAGGCAAAACTTACTGGCCATTTAAATGCTTTTCTGAGAATGTAATTAAGACACAATGGGACAGTTAAGGAAAATTATCATATATAAATCTCTCAGCTAGACAGTAAGATACATGAGTGTAGAGATTGTGGCTATCATTTTTATTGCTGTGTTCCTAGCCCTTGATACAGTAGCTGGCACACATTTACATGCCATAAAGAGACCTACAGAACAAATTTTTAAAAAAATCCTTTACTTCCTTAAAATACTGCTCATCTGAATTTTTTAAAATGCTGAGCCCTCGAGGCTGCCTAGGCACACACATGCACAGTTGCATGGGGCTTCTTCATTTAATGCACTCCCACGTTCTTGAGATTCCCAGTTTTTGAACAAGGAGCCCCGTAAATTATAAGGTTGGTCCTGTCTAAGACTTTCTAGGACATTTAAGGTTATGTTATTAATAAAATGGAATGTTTTCCAATCTTTTTTTTCCACTGCACATTTATTACATAAAGAAAGAAATCTGGTTGGATAAAGTTCATACCTCCTGTCAAGGTTAATTTATTTCACTGTGTTGCAATCATGTTATGCACCTGTTTTTTACACAAGACCAGAGACTGAGCGACTTCACTTTCACTTTTCACTTTCAGGCACTGGAGAAGGAAATGGCAACCTACTCCAATGTTCTTGCCTGGAGAATCCCAGGGGCGGGGGAGCAGGCTGGGTTTATCGTGGGCTGCTGTCTATGGGGTTGTACAGAGTCAGACATGACTGAAGTGACGTAGCAGTAGTAGAGCTTATCAAAAGCAGGGGATAGGACTTTACCTTCTTTCCTTCACATTTTACACTGTAAAATGGCATATAGTATGTGACCGTAAGACTGAGTTAATGAATTAATAAATAATTATAAGTCATTAACCTCCAAACTGTAAAAACTTAGGTCTCAAGAATGGTTATGGGGAAAATATTCAAGTCCATTCTGGCGCATGAAAATATAAAGTCACTTTCTCTCACCATAACATCACCAATACTCAATGCTCAATGACACCACTCTTATGGCAAAAAACAAAGAGAAACTAAAGAGCCTCTTGATGAAAGTGAAAGAGGAGAGTGAAAAAACTGGCTTAAAACTCAACATTCAAAAAACAAAGATCATGGCATTGGGTCCCATCACTCCATGGCAAACAGATGGGGAAACAATGGAATAGTGACAGACTTTATTTTCTTGGGTTCCAAAATCACTGCAGATGGTGAGTGCAGCCATGAAATTAAAAGACGCTTGCTCCTTGGAAGAAAAGCTATAACCACCTAGACAGGATATTAAAGAGCAGGGACATTACTGTGCTGACAAAGGACTGTATAGTCAAAGCTATGTTTTTTTTTTTTTTTTCCAGTAGTCAGGTATGGATGTGAGAGTTGGACCATAAAGAAGACTGAGCACCGAAGAACTGATGCTTTTGAACTGTGGTGCTGGAGAAGACTCTTAAAGAGTCCCTGGGACTGCAAGGAGATCAAACCAGTCCATTCTAAAGGAAATCAGTCCTGAATATTCATTGCAAGGACTGATGCTGAAGCTATACAATACTTCCGCCACTTGATGCAAAGAACGGACTCACTGGAAAAACCTTTGATGCTGGGAAAGATAGAAGACAGGAGAAGGGGACAACAGAGGACGAGATGGTTGGATGGCATCACTGACTCAATGGACATGAGTTTGAGCCAGCTCTGAGAGTTGGTGATGGACAGGGAGTCCTGTGTGCTGCAGTCCATGGATTCGCAGAGTTGGACATGCCCGAGTGTCTAAACAACAACAACCATGCTCAAAGCCAATCCTGCAAAATACAGACCAACAAGCTCTCATGAGATTCTCTAAATATCCTTTCCATTAGAGGGCAATGTTAATGGTGGAGGGCAAGGCTATTTGTCAATAGTTTTTGTATCATATGATATGAAACTTAATTCTGACCAGCTAGCTATGTTACATATATTGTCATAACAGAGCGTGTAGGCAGGTCTTGAAAACTGCCTTGACCTGACAAGAGATCGATTTTTTTGGATAATTGGTCGGTCAGTCAGTTGGTCAGTTTGCCTGTCTGTCTCTCAAAAATGTCCTTTAAAAACTCTGTTCAAAGTGTCCTATACCTGCTGAAGAAGTGACAGCAGCTGCTGTCATTGATCACACCAAGTTCACTTCAATATCAGTGTTCTGGTCATCATGTGGGAAGAAACTGAAGAGAAGAGGCCGGCAGTGTGATTGGCCAAGGGGGATTTAAACCAATGTAAATCCAGTTTCCATCAACTCCAGGAGGTTTAAACAAATGTGAGCTAGCGTGGGTAATACAGAGACTTCACATAGAATCCAAAGTTCTGGCCTCCCTTAGAAACCTAGAAGGTACAGTAACACTGAGCGGCACTTGACCGTGACCACACCTCAGTCTGCAACACTTGCCATCACTGCCCATCCCGTGCTCAGCCCTGAGGCTGTGAGGTGCTGCCAGCTACCAGCTTGTTTGCACTTACCTGGCACACTTCAGTCATTTTTGCTGCCTGCCTGGATTCTCTAAGCTTCCAAGTTTTGGTCAGAAACTTGCTGGAAGGCTACTGTGATCGTTTGAGAGCACAGGGGCGAGGGCCTAGATTACTAAAATAGTCTTTGAAATTATCTAGTTCCCTCCGATAGATCCTACTGATGAAAATGATATCAATGAATAACACATCACTCTAAGAATGTCATCACCCTTCTCAAAAAAAGTCTCAGTGATGCCCAATCAACCACAGCCAGGGTAGCAAAGGTTTCCTGTAAAGAGCCAGACAGTCAATAGTTTAGACTTTGTGAGCCATAGGATCTCTGGGACTACTCTGTTGTAGCATGAAAGGAGCCCTACAATGATGCGACTGAATGGCAGTACAATGCTGCATTCTAAGAAACGGATTTACAAAAGCTGGCTGTGAGGTGAATTTGGCCCTCAGGCAGTAGTTTGCTGCTGTTGTTTAGTCACTAAGTCGTGTCCAACTCTTCTGCGACCCCAAGGACTGATGATGTCTGTCAGGCTCCTCTGTCCCTGGAATTCTCACATCAAGAACACTGGAGTGGTCTGCCATTTCCTTCTCCAGGGATCAAACCTGCATCTCCTGCTCGGGCAGGTGGATTCTTTATCACTGAGCCACCAGGGAAGCCAGAACTACAGTATAGGATCCAGAAAATTCCTTACTCTGGCAATCAATGCTCCCCCTGTTTTAAATGTAGTTTACTGGTCTATCTTACCTTTTCAGACCCAGATCTAGTTTAATACTATCCTTGGGCAAATCACTTAACCCTTTAGAGCCTCAATTTCCTCATCTGTTAAAAGTGGAAATAGGGACTTCCTTGGAGGGCCAGTGGTCAAGACTCAGGGCTTCCACTGCAGGGGGTGCAGTTGTGATCCCTGGTTGGGAAACTAAGATCTAGCAAGCCAAAAAAAAAAATTTTTTTTTAAATGGAAGTAGTATCACACCTAAAGAGCACAACTGCTATGAAAACTGAAGAAACATATTACCTATGATTCCTTATCAAGCATCCTTTCCTTCCCTTCCCTTCCCTTCACTCCATGTGTTCCTGTCCTGGTCAAACTTCTCACTCTTCTTTGTACCAAGGCTCTTCTCTTCCCTGCATCTTACTCTGACTGTTCCCTCAATGACTTTTTTACTCACTTCCATGTGTTCAAATTCTTCCCATTCTTCTAGTCCCAGCTTAAGTGCCAGCGTCATGAAAGCTTCCTTCATCTCTCTTAGTCAGAAGTAATTGCTCTTTTCTCAAGCAAAGGGGCACTTTGCCCCTCTCTTAAGGCACTTAGGAACTTTTCCTCTTAGGACTGGAGAGGTGTCTTATTTCCCTTAAACTACTGGAACCGCTTGAGGACAGTCATTACGCCTCTGCATATCTGAGTGTCCTCCCTGATCCCACATTCAGCAGTGCCAGGCACCAGTCAGTTGTTAGCAAACGTCTAAGTGACAAATGACTTGCACTGACAGTTTTCACCCCCTTCCTTAAACAAGCCTGTTTAGTAAATATCCAGAGGTTGTAGAAAAATTATTTTCTGCGTTTAGCTTTGGGGGAAAAAATAACACATAAAAGCATTTAAAAATCTAGCTCCAGTAAATGTAGCTGGTTGAGTCCTATATACGGAAAAGGAAAGGATGCTCAAGGCCACCCAAATGTGCTAAATATTTATACGTATCAGATTATGTACACATTCTAGGATTCCTGAAAGTATCCACACTGCTTTGTCCCCAAGGAGATTGAGGCTCCGTGAGGTTATACAACTTTTCCCGTCTGGAATCTGCCTCTCTCACTTACGAGGTAAGAACTTTTTTGCATTCAGTCAAAGAACTGGTTAGACAATTTCTAACCTCCCTGGCTCCACTGCTCATGGACTTATTTTTGGTCCTGGCCTAAATCTTGGTTCTATTTTTGTTTCTTGTCTAAATATTTACTCTATCACACACAGTTGCTCATGATTACTCATAGGAGAATACCTAGACTTGATTTCAAAGATTACATCTCACACCCTCAAAAAAAAAATCTGAAATATAGGGAGAGAAACAACCAACAAGTTAGAGAAAGAAAAGAACTACTTTGAATTTACAAATGCCTTAGTAAAATTGATTTTTGAAACCTTTTCTTCCTTTTTGTTATAATGTATCTCTAGAGACTTATCGAGGGCCCCAGTAAATTTCAGTTGCTGTCAAAGTTTACTGGGGAAAGATGTGAATATGAGACAGGGCGGTGACATGTGTCCTCTGACAGTCCTGCTCAGTCTTAATTCCATAGAAATAATTCACAACCTTGGATAGTTGGGGAGGGAATTCTGCTTCTACTCCTTGGTTGAGGAGGAAATTCTGCTTCCATGTAGAAAGCGCCAAGAAAATATTATTCCCATCCTAAATGAAAAGATCTGAATAAGGGACAATTTCATACTTTTTCTTTAACCCATCAGACAGCTGGGATCATAAGGCAGTTGAGGGAACTGCATTCCAAAGAATGATATGTCTTTCCATTCAAAGGCTCAGATTCTCCATACTACAGCCTCCTTTTCTGGGAGATCTTAAAACTGGGCATACTTTGGAGTTTCTACAGGCTAGATGTGTAGAAACATCTTCATTCAGCTTCATTCCTGCAGCTGAATGAAACCAACTCAGAACCCAGACTTCTGTGAGACTGAAGAAGATGTCTTTATTCTTTTGACATCTAATTTTTCATTGGTTCACAATGTACAAGGCAGAATATACTGAAATCATCCTGAACTTTATAATAACAGATGTGCCTTCATTTTTAGCCATAGGGATTGGGCATACTAGCCAACCAAGAAGTAAATGAGATACAGGAGATGGGGTAGAGTTTCAGGCTGTTTCGTACTCCATGTCACTAATGGAATAACCAATGACTTAGAGGAGCATTTTCAAACTGTCTTCCAAAATACCTTAAAACTCAGCAAAGGTGCCTCAGGAAAAGAAGGAAGAGTTAAGGATTCTCTTAACCCCAGCATCTGCAAGACTGCTTCAACCAGAAAAGTTAAATTTTATTTGTTTAATATATTGAGGTTCCATGAATGTTTTCATTTTTATAAAAAAAAGCTCTTAAAAAAATAAAAAGTTGGAAAACCCTATGTATGGAACTCAGTGGAACCCACTGAATCTCCTGGGAGAAGGAGAAAAAAATGACCTTCTTGTCCAGGAGAATGAGAGCCAAGAGAAGTCTTCTTAAAGAACTGTCCAGGGATCTCTGGGAGATAAAGAGCTGATTAAGAAGACAAAGCCTCTCAGAAGAATGATTCTTCTGACAGCCATAGTCACCAGATTCCAGCTTTAGGGCTTTAATAAAATATCAAAGCTTTAAAAATCACAACACAGCCAGTTCTGCACTCTCCCCTGCTTGATACTTTCCAGAAATGTCCTAAGCCTGGAAGATCAACAGCCTCTGACAAAGACTCACAGACAGGCATTGTGGGGACAGATTCAGAGGAGCTGAAATGTGGGAAAATTAAGTGCCCATGGGAGCATCCACTTACTTCCCTGTTAATAAAGACATTACATTTCATTATGATTCATTTTCTTTGTGTTTTTGTGCTGGAAATTTTAACTGATCTTCCTGATTTTGGCCCTATTCTACTTTTCAATTTCTGTTCACTTCCTTTGCTCTTAATACCTTAGACTGGAGATGAAATGAATCCAATAGATTATACCCTAAGATTCCTTCCACTTTAATTGACTGCAATTAACATTTTCTTTGGGTCATCTGTACTTTTTCTGTTTCCTTTCTTTCCCATTACAAATAACTGTCTGAATTGTAATAAGACTGTCAGCCTATTAACCTCTGAATAACTCTTATGTATAAGCCTAGGTTATATTTTTAATTTAAAAAGTCACATAGGCAACTCACTGGTGTCTGGACACAACTGATCTCAAATCATAGCTTAGGTTGAAATCTACACCATAAAGAGTGGGGTTAATTTCAGTACTTAAAAATGAGTAAATGTTCTGGAAAAGGCAAAACCATGGAGACAATAAAAAGATGAGTGGCTGTGGGGCAAGAAGGAGATCTGAATAGACAAAGCACAGAGGAGATTTAGCGCAGTGAAAAATACTCTGTATGATGTCAGATGTTATAATAGATTATATTACTACACAATTTGTCAAAACTCAGAAAATGGACACTACCAGTGAACCCTAAGGTAAAAACTATGGACTCTGGGTAGTTATGGTGTGTCAATATATTCCTCTTTGGTTAAAAAAAAAAAAATTGTCTTTATGATGAGTGACGTTGATAATGGAGGAGGCTATGCATGTGTGGGGACAGGAGGATATACGGGAAATCTCTGTAGGAAATTCACCTATCTCTCAGTTTTGTTGTAAACCTAGACTGCTCCAAAAGAATGAAAAAAAAAAAAACCAGGTAGATGGCTCCCACAAATTACCATTTTGTTTTAAAGACTTACTGGTGTGATTTGTTAGAAATTCTCTAAATGATGATGAATTCATTTCAGCAAGTAGAAAACAGATAATCTAGTTATATTAGCAGGGCATACTTGTTAATAGCTCATTCAACTCTTGTAATGTTCACTATGGGACTGAGGAAGTGATGCAGGATTACAGGGGTACAGTTTTACTTATAGTGCTGCTAGCTTCAAAGAGGAAGCTCTGTTATCCATCCAGGATGGTGTGACCTAGAAACATTAATCACTGCATGACCCACACCATCTACGCATCCTCACTGATGATTTTCAAAGTCAATGGCTTTGGGAACATGGGTGGATGAAGGCAAAGAAAAGAGCAGCATTACAGGAGCACAGTTCATGAAATTGAAATGCATGTTGGTAAAAGCGTGAAATCTGACCAGCTGTAATGTAAACCTGTTTAAAGAAGACTTAATATCACTCATCACTAAAGAGGTCAAAATAGTCTAGAAAGGGAACACAGCAGTCTCTGAGTGCCAGTATGTGTAGTAATGAGCATCTGAGTCAGTGTGCTGCCGTGAATAACACCCAGAAAGACAGGATAATAAAAGCTAAAGATCCAAACAACTGTGTCACTAGGCTCATGCTAAACTTCAAAAACATGTGAACCAGAATCTACCAAGTATGAGAGCTCTTCATTCTGGTGGCTATTCTGAAATACACAGAAGAACATGATCAGCAAAGGAACGTGAGAAAAACATTCCCTTGTCTGTGGCCTCGTAAATTCCAGCCTGGACCTCTTTGAAGGGTGGATAAGGTTTTTGTGGGATGGAAAAGGTATTGGCACCTACTGAAGATCATACTTCTAAATAAATGTCTTGCCAGTCTGGCTCCCCAAGGTGGGCTGGCCTTTTACCAGTCATTATTAGGGACACCTTCTTCTATAAGTAAAGTGTTATTATAATAAAGTGCTATTTTTATGGTTTCCCTTTAGGAGAAAAAAAACAAGAGACACTGTATAAGAAGCTGCAGAGAGGAAATACCAACAGATTATTCACTCCCCTGCCATGATCTCCTTGCAGCCTTGAACTAAGTAGCGTCAGGTCAAGGAGCAAAGAATACTATTCAAAGAGACTTTGGGGAAGCCTGGGAGTGGCTTGATTGCTTAAGAAAGTTCAGTTGCACATAGTTTCTGGTACTTTAGATGGAGAAGGTTGAGGGCAACATCCTGGTATTTTCCTCATTAGGCTTTCCTGCAGCACAGATGGTGTTAACATCATAGGGGTTGTTTTTAACGTGCTTTTAGGTGTTGCTATGTCAGGTTACCCTTCTAACCACTGCCTAGTAGCCTGGACATGAGAAGGAAAGTATGGGCACTCTGTGGGATTTCTCTACATCTTTTGATACTCCTCAAGTGTCCATAGGTACTGTCCTCAGTTCACTGAGTCAGGACATTTCTCCACACGGCGGGTTGGGGCGGGGAGGAGAAGGCAAAGGTCCAGCTTGGGTTCTAAATCAGGGGCTGTAGGAACTGCCCTTATTTCTACCTGCCTTGAGAACACTCCATGAAGTGTGTTTCTGAATTCTTGATAAAACTACTACACAGAGATAATAGTTATGAAAGCCAATGAAATAGTCACTCTTTATTGTCAGTAAACAACCAAAAATACAATATATATATATATAACTGAAGCACACTCCACCTGAAACTAACATGATATTGTAAATCAACTATACTTCAATTAAAAAAAAAACCTACAACACAAAGGTTAAACTCATCATCTCCTCAATGTAAACAGACATTTCTCCCTCACTGTAGCAGCTGATGGAAACATCATAAACTCGTCTATGTGGAATGTTTCCAAAGGGTAAGAAAACAAAACTCCAAGAAGACAGCCAGAGACAATATGAAATAATGAAAGTAAGTGAAAGTGAAGTCGCTCAGTCGTGTCTGACTCTTTGCGACCCCATGGACTGTAGCCTGCCAGGCTCCTCTGTCCATGGGATTTTTCCAGGCAAGAATACTGGAGTGGGCTGCCATTTCCTTCTCCAGGGGATCTTCCCAACCCAGGGATCGAACCCTGGTCTCCCACATTGTAGGCAGAAGCTTTTAGCGTCTGAGCCACCAGGGAACTAGGAACCCATATGAAATAATGGGTAGCCTCAAAATCATTTATCTCAGGCAGGCTAACAGGGCTACAGACTTGGGATAGGTACACACTCTTTTATGCTTATTCCCTCTTCAGAGTCTGACCCTTGACCTTGACTAACCCTTCCATCCCCATGGCACCCAGGCCAGTCTCACTAGCAGCCATGGTAAGACAGACCAGCCGGAAAGTAAGGCAGGTCTTAGACTTAAAAGACAGCTCCTTACACATCAGAATCACCTCTCAGTGATTCCATGATAAATTAGCCCATCACTTCCACTTCCTACATTTGACAACTTTCTCTACCTCATTCCTAAGATATTTTTCTATTTACAATGAAGGAAGTTCTCCTAGACACCTCATTTCACCAGCTACACAATCAGTCACTTGATAGCTTTTGTGGGTTATCACTAGTAGTACCCAAACACACTTTGACTTCAAATGATTAATTGCAGAACAAAGGCCGCTTCCGTTTGCAGAGTGTCTCCCCCAAGACACAAGGGAGTGGAAGTAGGGGGGTCCTGGACTTGCAATGGAATGCAATGATCAGTTAAAGCCAATCACTCTGCACTTGGTAGACGAAACACCCTGAGCCGCCTGGGCGATTTAGGTGCAGAGTGAAAGGTAACAGCATTGTGTTTCCTTGTTCAGGGAGAGGCGTCTGGGAGACAGCTTGGAAACTCAAGCCGGCCCTGGGACATAAATCTGCAAGTTTAATTGCAATGCACTGCTAGTCCTTGGAAGACATTTCCAATCCTGATAATGAAGACATGCACGTGCTTGTAGATGTCCCCTCCTCCTTTGGTTTTGAAACCTTTACCACCAACCGAGTCTCACCAAAAACTGGAACTGATCAGAGCCTTTTTGCAGGGTGACTAAAACAAAAAGGGGAGGAAGCAGGGGAGATTGGGTGGAGCAGGCAGTCTTTCTGGCGCCCCTCAAATTATACTACCCAGGCAGCCCCCCATTCCATCCATTCTCTGCCCAAGGCAGGAGCTGTCAGGAGTCCCACAGATAAGCAATTTAGAAATATTCTAGCTGAATGAAGGAGACTTACTTTGGGTTTCCATTGCTGTCTGCCAAGCTAGGGAAATAGAGTGTGGACAGATGCTCTCAAAGGTTCTTATGTGAGCTCTAAAGAGGTTTGAGGCTTGGCACAGCCATGAATCCTAAAGATCTTCACTTCCTTTTTTTTTCCTAGTTTTTTTTTTTTTTTTTTTAAGACAAATTGAAAGTAATACAGTCAAGAACAGAGAAGGTGATTGTTTTACCCCGATAACTAGTCTTTCTTGTTTTGAACATGTCTATCCTCTTTAACCAAGCTATAAAGATTGTAGATACTTGAGCAAAAACAACCCATAAGGGATATGTTTGGGGAATTCTACCACCTAAGTCTAAATAAATAAGATCTCTCATCTATCAGCAGTCGACAGCAAATTTTGTAATCAATTTCAACATGCCAAACGAAAACACAGTGATTGTTTATTTGTTCAACAAATATTAACTGAGCATTCACTATATATGAGGGAATAGAAGATGCCAGAGAGAGAACAAATATGTATGGAGGCATTGCTCTTGTCTTCAGTGTGTGCTAGTCACCCAGTCGTGTCCAACTCTGAGACCCCAAGGACTGTAGCCTGCCAGGCTCTTCTGTCCATGCAATTCTCCAGGCAAGAATACTGGAGTGGATTGCCATTCCCTTCTCCATTGTCTTCTAGGGCTTATGATTTATTTGAGGGGAAAATGTCTATAATAAAATGAATGGAAAAGAAATCACTAATACCCAAATTAAAGAAACAGTAACCATCTCTTTCCTCCCTCCCAAATTTTGGAGGAAAGATAGCTCACAGAGATCAGAGAAAGCTTCATGAAGGAGGCATTACGTGATCACCAGGTTAAATTCTTTCAGAATAGGAAGCTTCAGAGCACTTAAGAAGGAATAGATATTTTAAAAGTATGTGCTTAAGTCAAGCTGATTAAGTGGTGCACGTTTATGTTAGGGGATTGGTTGAACATGGTAAGACTCCCTGGGAATATGAACTTCTTCCTCCCGTCTCCAAAGCTGATCTGATAGATTTCATCAGGGGATGAAGCCAAGGCATGTACTGAAGCAACCAAACACAAACTGTGTTCTTGCTCGTCCTCTCTATGAGGAGATTTCTAAAATGGCAAGTCCCTAGGTTCTACCCTCCTGGGATTCTGATTTGGTAGATCTGACAAAGCTCTCCAGGTGATTTAGAAGACCTGCCAAATTTGGAAGTGACTGATATCCAGCATTCCCATACAGGCTTCTGAATCTCTTCTACAACTTTTACAGAGGGTGGCCCTTTTGATGGCTAACCATCTTCCCAAAGTGCCCCCTAGCCCCCTCATTTTTCCTAGGAATTCACTTCCTCCTCCACACTCACTCTGCCCAGGATCCTTAATGCTCACTCAGCATCATTTTGTACTATGTTGGAAAGTCCTTTCTCTATCAATAAACAATTATCAGGCTCTGCACTGGAGACGTACCATAGAAGATATGACAAGGAATGGGCTTATATCCTAAAGGTGGAAAAAGACATGTAAAGTGCCACAATAACAAGTTGGAATGAATTAAGTGCTAAAGCATAGTAAGAAAAATATGCTATCTGAGAGCAGAGGAAGATGTAATTCCTTTATTTAGGGGAGAGATTTTGGAGGTAGCCCTTAAAGGATGACTGCTTTGATCAGCAAGAAATAACTGGGAACAATGCAATTTAAAGAAAGTACACAATGAGAAAACAGGCAAGGATGTGCAGACGTGAGGAATAGAGTCAAGGTCTGGAGTGAGGCAGATGAGGATATGGGAAATGAGGCTGGAAAACAGGCTAAGGAAAGCTAAATATGCTCATGTTCTAAGTTGGGAGAAATAAGGAATTATTGAAAGAGCTCAAGCTTTAGTTGTCACATAAGACCTAGGTTCTTATCCCCATCCTGTACCTTAGGAGTGAAACTGTGATGCTGGCAATTCATTTACTCTCTCCTCTGCTTAGCTGTACAACAGTAATACACCTTTTCAGGGCTGTTGTAAGGCTCTCAGAGTTAATACATATAAGAACCAATCATGGCTGATTTTCTTCCTTTTATTTCAGAATAGAAAACACTTAAATAGGAGTATGTTTAAGGAAACAGATGAGAAGTCAACATTGTTTATCAGCTATACCCCAATACAAAAAGTTAAAAATATATATGTTACAGCCAAGTATAAATAAAAAGAAATAGATATGGTCTAACTTCTGTTTTAAAAAGATAACTGGATACAATATTAAGCGCCAATGAAGAGGAAACAGAAAAACTACAGGCAGAGAGAAGAGTCAGAGGATGTAGCAGTAATCCAGGGAGACATAAGGTCCTGAACTAGGGCAAAGTCACTGAGAAAACAGGGTGGAAAAGAAGCCACTGAGGAGGCAAATCTGAGAAGTTTGCAATGGGTGGAAAGTGAATCTTGTAGCATTAATATGATTCCAGTTTCCAGCCTGCCACTGAACTAGTAGGAGCAGGAGGGGGAAATGAATTTGTTCCCTAACCAAAGAAAGTTAGGGAGCCTCAGAGGAGTAGGTATACTGAGGTGCAGATGAAGGCTGGGCAGCCTGTGGGAATGCTCAGTGTGAAGTAGGAGATTTGAGTCCAATTAAGAGGTTGGTTCTGGGTAGGAGGACTGGGCAAAGAGGTGATCAATGAAGTTGTGAGAATTATTGGGATTAACTAGGGACAGAGTACAAAGAAGAAAAGAGGAACTGAGATCCGAACCCAGGGGAAGATCCACAGAAGAAAAAGAGGAGCTGATGAAGGAGATGGAAGAAACGAGCATCAGTGTCAAAAGCTAGTAGTGGCAAGAAGTCAGCTGCTTGGTTCCGCAAATGGGAAAGGTGGCCAAGTCTGCCAATGGTCTCAACATTCATTTCTCCTGCTCTCCTTAGTAACAGAAATCAGGGCTTCCCCAGTGGTTCAGACAGTAAAGAATCTGCCTGCAATGTGGGAGACCAGGGTTCGATCCCTGGGTTGGGAAGATTCCCTGGAGAAGGAAATGGCTACCCACTCCAGTATTCTTGTGTGGAGAATTCCATGGACAGAGAAGCCTGGTGGGCTACAGTCCATGGGGTCACAAAGAGTCAGCCATGACTGCGTGACTAACACTCATCAGTCTTTAACTGGGCCCTGGCTCCTAGAAAAACCTGCATTACCTGGTCTCCCTTGCATAGAGCTGTGAGACTAAGTTCTGCCTAGTGAAATCTGCATACCTTTCGGGCCACACCCTTTAAAGCAAAGGGTGTGCCAGCCCCTTTCCACTGACAGGAACTCAGAGCTGGTGGACATCATGTGAGCCATCTTTGGCCTTGTGAATAAGGACCACGCCTAATGATGATGGTCACAAAAGTAAAGGAATCTGGATCCAGATTTCTAAACAATTTACACTCAGACTGTTATGCAAAAGTAAAATTTACTTTGGTCTTTGTTATGGCAGCAGAGGCTTCATCCTTACACAGAAAAGAGTGAGTGTTATGGAAAAGAAAGTGAGGAAATGAATATAAACTCTTCTTTTAAGAAGCTGGAAGGAACAGGAAATAGTTAATTTCCAGAGGAAAGAGGATCAAAAGAGGTGTTTTAGTTTTTGAGAATCAATGATCCCATAATTTTTACCATTTAAAAATCTACTATCTCCTCTCCTTATTCATGACATATTTTTAACTTTGCATAGTGGTTTTAATGTTTTAGCTTGGGAAATAAGCAGGTTTAATTCTTTGTGACTAGGACAATCACACATTCTGTTTGTAAGTGAACTCGTTGGGACGTAAGCTGCTGCCGCTGCTGCTAAGACACTACGGTGTGTCTGACTCTGAGACCCTATGGACTGTAGCCCACATTTACTGTTTCTGTATTCGTAAAGAACCGTTCACACACGTGACTTAGGAAAATTCAAAGTTATGCCAATAAACTAGGAGGTGATTATGTGTATTATTAAAGGGGTCCTTTAAAATATGAAGTTTCTTAGCAGTTGTGTATATGTGTTCAGTCACTTAGTCGTGTCTGACTCTACGACCCCATGACCCCCTGTAGCCTGCCAGGCTCCTCTGTCCATGGAATTTTCTAGGCAAGAATATTGGAGTGGGTTGCCATTTCCTTCTCCAGGGGATCTTCCCAACCCAGGGACTGAACCCGGGTCTCCTGCATTGCAGGCAGATTCTTTACCACTGCGTCACCTGGGAAGCCCCTTTATAGCAGTTAAGTGTATATAGATCATTTAACCACATAACAGAGGGCTGGGGAAAAGCAAGGTAACTTGTTAGACATTACTGTAATGATCATGATTCAATAAATAAAAATTTTAGCTTATGGAACTTTTTCCAGGAATAACTTTATCATATAAAGAGAGGAATTCTTGTGATGTCTACACTACAATCAACAGCTTCTTTGTGGGTTGAGTGATGGCCACTCCAAGTCCCCAGCTCCTGGTCCTAAAGTGACCTGAGCAGTGGGGCCCTGAGAACAGCTCTGGGATAACCCCACAACAGCTCTGAACCATCGGCTGTCAAGGGTATGGCAGTTGCATAATTAACCATAATTGCTGCAACTAGTACACTTAAAACAAAAACTCTGTTGTTATTTAGCTGAACTTAAAACACCCCAACTAACAGTCCATTCCCCCCTAGTGTAAATTATAGTTATGTATATAACAAAATGTCTTATTTGCATTTCATATAAAATTTACCAAACTCCTTATTCACTCATTACTCAGCCATTATGGGTTTTTAAATGGTACTTTCAAAGTTTGCCTTGGCTCAGGGTTGAATTATTTGTCAAGACTTTATTCCTGGAGTCATGACTCCCCTGGGACTTCTTTACCTTTTGCAAATTCATAGCTCATTTTGTGGATAGCAGTGGTTTGTGGCCTCTATGTATGCATGTGTGGGCACATGTGGGGAGCAGTCTTAACATATCCTAGAGAGTGGGAAATTTCATAAGGAAGAGTTGTATATGCCAGAGTAATTAAACAGGAAAAAAGCTAAAAAGCAGAAAGTGAGTAAAGAATAGTCAATGGAGATAGCAGCAAAAATTAAGTTACCTCCTTGCCACTACGCATATGGTTCAAATAACTCATTGATTTAATAAGTGGAAGAAATGTGTGTTACAAAAATTCATTGAATGTTTGCATGTCAAGAGACACAAATACAAAAGTGAATGAAAAAGTAAAATTGAACCAAAGCTGCTTCTGAGAATAAAAATCTTGATGAACTTTCATAAACCAGCTAATGCAATGTTGGATGCAGATAAGCAGAGGAAAATTTTGTGTGTGTGTACTTTTAATGAAAAAAATGTGGTCTTCAAGACCAACCTTAGTATTTTAGGGGAGGAGCAAAGGGTATGAGCCAAGGTAGCTGTTGACAGTTACTAAGGCCAAGAGGACAGTGGAAATTCTGCCTGTCTCCAAAGCTCTCCCCAACTCACCACCAGACCTTGGCTTGAAATGTATTTTGGTCTAGTCCCCTATGAGCTCAGGAACAAAGGTAAGGGACATTATCTCAGAAAGAAAATGCACAGTTTCTCAGAACATTACAATAAAATAGTTTCTTGATTCATAGAGATTTCAAACCAGAAAAGATCTTAGTAAGCAGTTAGTTCCTGCCTCATCCCAATATATACCTTTTACAAATGTGATATTTGGGTCCCCCAGGCAATAAGTGACTGGCCCAAGATCATAAAGCAGACTAATCGCATAAAAATGCTGGTTTTCAACTCTCTATCCAGAAGTCATTTTTTATACTATGGAATGCTGCCAGTACTCAGGAAGGGTAGCAGAGTCTGGTACATTTCACTAGAGGGTAAGTTCTAGTACTTGGGAGGCATGAGGACTGGGTGGGTCACAGACTGAGGTCTAGGGAGCGGGGCACTCTGAATTTGTGTCCAGTCTTAGAAGCTTGCCATTTTGGCCTAATAATGGCTTTCATGACAAGCAAAGTTTAATGCTGTTATAGGACTTCCCTGGTGGCTCAGACGGTCAAGTGTCTGTCTACAATGAGGGAGACCTGGGTTCAATCCCTGGGTTGGGAAGATCCCCTGGAGAAGGAAATGGCAATCCACTCCAGTACTATTGCCTGGAAAATCCCATGGACAGAGAAGCCTGGTAGGCTACAGTCCATGGGGTCAAAAGAGTCGGACACGACTGAGCGACTTCACTTTCATACCATCATATAGTAGCTTGCTCTTCCACTGACAGAGTAAATCTACAGGTAAACCATACCCCCAGTTAAGTACTGTCTCTTCTACTAAAATACCGAATTGTGTCCTGACATCAGCTTAATAATAGGGTATATCATTCATTTGTAAGGCACAAGCATATTGAATGTTTCAATCAGTCGTCTGTGTGTTTAGACATTGTTCTGGGTCTCATGAAGAGTACTTGTTACCCTGCAATGGAGTTGCATCATTCAGTTTTGCATCAAACTAATGTGCATTCAAGGAGACCACGTTAAGCAGAATAAGAAGCAAATATTGTCTGTCACCTAAAATCGACTTCAAGTGGCCTAAAGTCGTTTTCAAAATTTCCATTTCATTTGGAAGTGACTTTGTCCCTTTGAAAACACTATTATTGATCCTTAGGTTTTCCCAATGATTTTGGGGATTTTAGTTGGCCTTCAAACACATCTGAAAATGAAGCAGGATGAAGTTATTGGATCCCAAATTATAGTTTTTTCCCCTAATAATTACAAGCTATTAAGTTTTCATTTGGTTACGAACTTAATTTTTGAGGATGTTTTCATATTATGTTATGCTGAAAGTGAAAGTATTAGTTTCTCAGTCATATCCGACTCTTTGTGACCCCATGAACTGTAGCCTGCCAGGCTTCTCTGTCCATGGGATTCTCTGGGCAAAAATATTGGAGTGGGTTGCCATTTCCTTCTCCAGGGGATCTCCCTGACTCAGGGATTGAACCTGGGTCTCCTGCATTGTAGGCAGAATCTTTTACTGTCTAAGCCACCAGGGAAGCCCCCTGACATTTAGTGTTGTTAGGATTTATTGGATTTCTGGGAAAAGTACTACAAAAATGATAACATCAAACATCATTAAATATAATACTAGAGCAATCATATTGTTTCCCATCATTAAAGCAGGCATATTATTTCTCATTTGATTATAATAGAAGAATTTGAGTTAGTTCTCTTATTTCACCATAATGAATGTGATGTCAATAGTTTGAAAGCTAAAACCCTTAGCAGATATAGAGAACAATTGAAAAATCCCTCATTTCCTGAGAAAACCCCAGATTATTACCAAGTTTGTTTTAAACTGGATGAGCAATAATACATATAATGTGCTAAGGTTTCTTAACAAAATGATTTTTGTAAACAAGCTGCTTCCACAAATATTTTATGAGCCACCATTAACTTTCAGAGATGTTTTAGGTTGGAAACCTTGGTGATCCATCTCACAAAGCACGGCTGGAATGAAGAAACCCCTGAAACTGCTAAATGAGATCTGAAAAGGGTCCCGGGAAGTCATGACCCTTTAAAGGTGTTGGTTTACAGAGTGTGAAGTGGGCAATTCACCAGCTATACCCAGGAAGCAGCACAGCAAGTGCCCATCACTAGGAGGACAGGTCATTCTGAAGGGCAGTTGGAACCACCACAGGCTCAGAGTGAGTGTGGTCTAACTTCTGTGATAGGGAAAAACTCCATTTGGAACATGGTTCAGTATTTCAATAGTAGTTTATTCAAATGAAAAGCGATTCATTACCCTCTCTGCTGGTTTTCTGGGACTATTTTCAGGGCTCCAACGAAAAGGATAAATTCACTAAGAGCTATGATTAAAATCTAAGATGTAAAATCTCAAGCAAAGGCATGACATTCAGGGCCCGCTAAGGAATTCCCTGGCCTTCGGGTGTGGACATGGAAAGCTGACTGGCCTGCTGCTACCTCCTTAGAGACAGAAGAACTTGCCTCTGTCACTTTTCTCTGAGGCTCACAAAACACAGAATGCATTCCACAGAAGCTTATTTTAGCTTAAAGAGCTAAACAAGAGATTGCAGGATGAGAACGATGGGTTGGATGTCAAGATTTTTAGGATTTTTTTCATGCTGTTATCAACAATCTATTTGCTTAACAATGTCACTTAACTTTTTTCTGCTTTCACTCTATAATGGATATACTCGGTTTAATTCCCCATGTTCCAAAAGAGGTATGGTGGGAAGAAGATATGCTGATACATTTTTAAAGCTCTGTGACTTCCTTAGAAAGCAAACGTATTAAAAAATTCCTGGAGAAAATATTTATAGATTTAGTAGAACTGAGTCAAGAAATCTCTAAATTATGAGTCCTTTGAGGTAGCTTTCTAAGGTAAAGTATATTAGTGTACTGTGTGTGTGTGTCTGTATGTGTATAGATATTTTATATATACCTTTTCTCTGATTCCAAAGTAAAGAACAAAAGTACTGAAATTTGGACTTTAGGGTCTCCATGTTTAGTGAGATATAGATGCTACAGTTAAACCACTTCCCTTCATTTGTTGAATTTTTGTCTCCAACTTCACTTTGAATGACACTCTCATACATCTGTTCTGCAGTAGCAAGACCTGTTTGAAGTTTAAATCCATGACACCCTTTGTGGAACAGTGGCAACCTGATCAACACACTGATCAAGCAGAAATGCCTTTTTTTCCCCTGATCAACAGGGCCAAATGCAGTCTTTCTCTAAGGAGAACGAACACACACACTCTCCCTATATTCAGTGCTGAGGTTTTCCTCCTACCCCCAACTAATAAAATCAGGAGGCTGCAATGAGGCGAGCGGCACGCAGTTTGATGTCCTCAGCAGGATGCGGGGAGTCAGAAGTGGCGCTGTAAATCCAGAGCGGGGCTTCCACACCGTGTTAAGTGTGGCCCGACTCTCAGAGACTTCCCTTTGATGCAAGTTCAGTATATTAATGGGAAAAGCATTCACTTTTATTTGTCTGTACTGTCTGCGACAGCAAGGCTGCCTCATTTAGCTTGGGCCGACATGAAAATACACAGAGAAGCAATCTGTTGCAAATTAGCACAGCTCCCCTTTCATTTACTAGCTAGTAATTGGAAGGGGTTAAGAAAGTGTAACTTATCAGATCACGTGAGAGTATCTGCCTGTGTGGACAGCAAGCCCTCCCACCCCCACATTTCCTTATAAACTCTCAATAATCCTTCCCTGACGTTCACTTGATCTGAAAGGCAATACTGACACGGGTGAGATGTACACGCTTCGTTAGGGTTGAGAAGGTGGTTTCCTAGACTCCCAGCGTTAATCAGTCTATTAGAACCTTACCTTTCTTTAGATATGTTTTTACTCTCCCGTTTCCAGATAGTCTTGAAGTCACTGCAGAACTCGTACCACACCATAAACACGTAGTTGGGTGTGATCTCCTTCTCACCAGACTTTGGCTTCATCCCAAAATATCCTACTGTTGTTTCAAAACTGCAAATGTAGAGGAATAACAAACTGTGAGGTGGAGGGTGAGAAGCTGTCAATGCCAAAACCCATTAGGAGAGAAGACACTCAGAACTCCTCGCCGCCCCCGCTACCCACATGCCTTTTCTAGCTCAGAAGCCCAGGCCTGGCGGTCACGGTGGCTTATGCTAAGCCTAAGTATTGAAGCCAATTTTCTAAGAAATTCAACATGATTGGGAATACTCTTGGACACATCTTATCTGCATAAAATCAGCATGAATAGTTTCAGGGTGTACATAGGTAAAAACTTGGGGTTTGTTCTTCATCTCAAATCCATGTCATTTACCCACTCTTTGGGTTATGCTGAAGGATTACATGGAACACTGATGCCATGTTGGTTCTGTACTACTACCAGTGGACATGAGAGAGCTTGCAGGGAATTCTTAATCTGCTGAGTGCTTCATGGACGATAAAGAGCCTGTTTTATCCTTATTCTGGCATCTGCTGGCTTTGTAGTCTTGGGTCAATCATTCAACACTTGACTCTCAATTTTCTCAAGGGTAAAATAAGAGACTTAGACTATATGATCTTTAAGAAGGCTACATTTTAAAGCTTATCATGATATAAGAATACAAACCACCAATGTACAAAAATACATATAATTGAGGATGTAGCAAGGATTGGAGGAAAAACCATTTTTGGTCTTAAAAATGATCTCTCATCTGGGTTGGAAAAGAACCCAGGTTTTATAAGGGTGATTCCCAGATATCACTAAGAAACTCCTGACCAACCTCATGGAGGCTTGTTCCCAGATGACTACCCAGGCCCCCCAAGCAGCCCTTCTTGGAGCCACCAGCTTTGCAGCAATTTATAGCTCTGCACTCAATCCTTCCCCCCACCCACTCCAAGCCCCACAAGCTCATTTGCCATGAGCAAGAACACTTAAATAAATGGCCCCCTTTTCTAGGGTGTTGGAAACTAATCAAAGCAAGAATGACTGGCCAGGGTTTATTACTCAATGCTCTATCATCTGTTCAGACACAGTGTTTTTTTTTTTCTTGTGGCCATCCCGAATACGGAGTTTCTAATGGAACTCTATTCAACAACGATTGTAAAACCCTGAAGCCCCGTTACTATTATGGAGCATACTTTCATCTCGTTCTCAGTTATTGGGCAATATGTATCTCATAAGATTTTATCACATTTCACAGATGAACTGTTAATTGATTCCATGGCTATGATTAGGCGAGATCCAAGCTGGAACTGCAGCTCTGAGTCCCATAAATTCTTTGTGCTTCTGTAAATAATAAATCTGTTTTTAATGCAAATTAAAACTACTGGTCAGGGAATTTTGGCTCTCAGTTATTAAAAGACTAGAAGTGCATAGGTGGAGAAAGGCAATAACTGCAGTAATTTCTTAAGGGACTCTCTTATAATTCCAAACACACATATTTCGGAGCAAAATCAGAAAGGAGCAATGTCCGCTTTTGCTCAGACATGATTCCTAATTCTACGGCAGTCAAAACAGTGATAAAACCCAATGTACACTCTACAGCATATATTTTTATTTCATTCAAAATGTAAACTACATCAATTGTATTATAGCATGGAAATATGTACGGAGAGAGTTCTTATGGAGTCACAGGGCTTTAAAACTGGAAGGGATTTTGGGTCAGTCTGTCCAATGTTCCCATCTTACAGATGAGAAAACAGAGACTAGAAAGACTGAATGACCTTATTCATTGGCAGAATTGGGTCTACAGAATCATTTCTCAATGGAATGAGTTTTCTGTTCTATCCAGCCTTATGTTGTTCATACTGACACATGCATTTAAGAAATAAAACAGTCAAGTTTTAGTTTGTTTCCACTTTTGACACAGTTGCTGCTTGTATGACACATAACATGCATTACCCCCAGTGGAACACATCATTATTTTTCTCTCTTCCTTATGCGGACCTTCTACACAGAAACATATTTACTTGTGCACTGAAGAGAGAAGAGAAAGTCTTTCATGCTTAGTATTCAGAGGGACAAATTATCTTCCTACTTTTCCAGCAGGATATAGTGAAACTATATATCCACAGAAACTCCAGTTACCACTGTGCTTTAACCCCAACTCTGGCATTCTTTGGAGTGTAGATGGCGAGATCAAGACACTGCAAGTATGATGCTGCTTCAGAGAATGACAGCATTGTGTGGTGGGTTATTACAGAGCTTGGGAAAAGCATTTCATCATCCTGTGGGCCTTGCTTTTCCTAGCTCTGAAATGAAGCTAACCATGTACCCTTACCACCTTTCCCCCGGGACGGGGGAGCCTGACTTGCTAACCCTAAGAGAGGATGAAAACTAAAGGAAAGAATGAATTTCAGCAGCTTTTCCCCTATGTGATTAAGAAAGCAAGTGAACCTCTTCAGAAGAACCAATGCAAACAGAGTTGCAGAGGATGGCCTGGCTTTGGCACTTGGCAAGTTTAATGAAGACGAAGCCACTCTGAGGGTGTGCCTTATTGGATTTCATCATGATCCCTTTGTTCCAGGAAAAGCCAAATGCTAGAATATAAACCCACAGCTATCTGATAAGGTCTAGACTATTCCCTCCCGTCCCCAAACACAACTCTCTCCCTTTCAAACTCAATTCTGATTCACAGAAGACTGATTATTGAAAACCTTCTGTAATTTGTGCATGAAAACTGCTGCTATTTGACAACAATATTGGAATTTTCTTTTGTTTCTCAGTAGGTAACTAACATAGTTTTCAACTTTTAAAAGACAGGTTTCTAACTGTATATTAGGTTCTATAAAACCTCTCTACTCCACTCTCAATTGCTCCCTGATTCTTTTTCTCTGCTGTAACTCCTTGTCTGATTTCCATCTTTTCTGACTCAGATAAACATTTTGAGAGTTCAGACAATGATTCTATCAAAGAGCCTGTGGCAAAGGGAATGGTTTTTCTTTTGCAGCGTTGAGATGCCAGGGTGGAACATATCCGCTTATTGCCCCTCATGCATGCCTTCAGAAAATGCTGAGGAAAAGCAAATATTCCTTAGCCTCAGAGTAAATTGTTTCTCTTGAGAATACAACATAAGAATTTCCTAAATCTCACACGAATGTTGCAACACTGACCACCAACCTCCTTCAAGAGTGTAACCAAACAACTGTGGTTTCTACATTAAAGATGGGATCTAACATATTTCATGTATGACATGAAAGCTAGACTACCTTCACCACAAAGTCACGGAAAACGCTGACAACCAAAATTTATGACCCCCCTCAGCATAGCTAATGCACAGCAGCAACATCAGCCCCTCTCACAAGGGCCCCCTTTTCCTGGAGCGAGAATCTTGAAGAGGATTAGATATTTGACATCCACCTTGGAAAGTGAAATTTTGTTTGGCCTGATACCCATGTGCCCTTGTGAATGGTCTTTTTTTATGCTTGTGGGATATTTATATAACGTAGACACACCAGCTTGACATGCTGATGAAGGGAAGCTTAATACAGGGGTAATGTAAAATATATATAATACTTAGGGGATAAAGCCAATAAAGGGGCACAATCTACAGATCTATAAACAGAACCATGTGATCATCTTGGTTGTTAAAATTATCATGCAAAGATGATAATCATGATTCAAGAACATGTCTGCACTTAGAAAATCGTGAGATTAGCCTTCACCTTGCTTTTATCTGCATTTTAATTTTATTGGCACTTAAGTGGGAAGAAGGGCAAGATGTCAGCATTCGTCAATGCAGAGCAGAAACAGCACTACTGACTACCGACTTTCAGAACTCTCAGAAATTGTGCTGAAACAGGAGGAAAAGGGTTCATTTCTAGAGCTTGTTCACTTGCATTTAGTGAACTCTTCTCCTCACACGTTTGTAAAGTTCATTTTACTTTATATACTGTTTCCTGTCCTTATCTCTTATTTAACTTTCTGGTACTTTTTAGAACGGGTCCCAGCAAAATTTATCTCAGATTTTTTAGCTCTGAGTATGAGAAAGCCTAAGTGTATTCCCCCTCACCTTCCTAAGAGTGGGAGAGGGCCAAGCTGACTACTGCTGGTCAACTGCCAAAAAGAAAAACCACCGTAAAGCGAGGGGCTCCAAGACACCACAGCCGATCCTTACTGAGCTCTCACAGGTGAGGGGATAATTTCACTTGGGTGCCTATTAAGAGAAACAAGCACACAGAAGAGGTCTGCGGTAGGTAGAGCTTGAATAGAAGACCTCTGAGGTCTCTTTCCCAACTGCTGGGGGAGTTTTCTGGGCACACCGAGAGATGAGTCCCTACTCTCCAGTTGCCCCCCGTTTACCACATCCTCCAGAACCTGAGGAGAAACGTACGTCTCTTAGGTACCTGTAATAATTGGTTTATCTAGTTGTACTAAGGGTCCCCTTGTTCCCATCACCCACGGAGTCTTTAGGAGCAGAGTAACGGGGGAGAGGCAAACAGATGGAAATAGTGTCAGACCACGTGAGGCAGGTGGGTCACTTCTGGAAGATTCCCTGATTCTCGAGGAAAACTATTCCCAAGGGCTATTCCTGGAGTTTTTCACTCCAGCTCTCCTTAGACTCCAACTGCTCCTGGATGCACAGTCTTCATGGGGGGCGGGGAGGGGAGGGGTGGCGGGGAGGCAGTCGAAAGAATGGCTTATCATTCATTATGCTAAGTGAAATCAGCCAGTCATAAAAGGAAAAGTTCTGTAGGATTGCGCTTACATGAGGTACCTAGAGAAGTCAAAGTCACAGAGACAGGAAGTAGGATGGTAATTGCCAGGCTGAAAGAAGGAGAGAATGGGGGAGTTATGGTTTAGTGAGTACAGAGTCTGCCCTTGGAGTTGACGGTTGCATAGCAGTGTGAATGTTCTTGATAATAATAAAAAAAGAACAGATGGTCAAAGAGAGGCTCGAGGCCAGTCAGAGCTGCTTACCTTTTCTGTGCATTCTCCAAGTGACCTTCTTCCATTTTATGTTCCTTTTTGGCTGTGAAAGAGAATTAATTATGAATTAGAACAGCATTTTCTTCCATCATATATCCTTTGTGTAATCTGACTTCGATTACATCCAGTTATTATCAAAATAAGTCCAAATTCAGGGGTTGGCAGCCCCTGCGACATGTCCTGGTGATTGTAGTCAATTCTCTCTGTCCACTGTCCTGCTTTCTTGTTAACAGCTACGGCTAATGGCGACCGTAAATACAATGCATTTTTCTTTCTGGAATACTTTTGAAAGGGGTGATATTGTTAATTATGCTGAACAAAGGCTTAAAGTGGAATGACCTTGGCCAGATTGGAACATGTGGTCATCCAAGCTACAGCTGGCCTCTTTGTGACCCTTTGGTATGTGCTCAGCAACCCCACTCCCTCAAAACAACATAAACTCAGTACCATTTGTAGCAGTTCTGCTCAAATTCAAAGGGATTCACTGGAATCATTGCATACGCTGTCTCTATACCCATGGTCTAAGGACGCCTATGGTCTCTTTTCTTAGAATAATGTTTTAAATGCATTGGAAAAAAATACTTATGATTACTAAAGAAATAAATGATACTGAGATAGAATTCTGAATTTACAGATTAAGAACTTTTGGGAAGGTCACATACATACTCCTATATTTAAAATGGACAACCAACAAAAAACTGTTGTATAGCACACGGAACTCTGCTCAATGTTATGTGCCAGCCTGGATGGAGGGGGGTTTGCGGGAGAATGGATATACATATGTATATGTATATGTATGGCTGAGTCCCTTCACTGTTCACCCGAAACTATCACATTGTTAACTGGCTATACCCCAGTACAAAATGTTCTTGGTGTTATAAAATAAAATTAAAAAAATAAAATAAAATGGATAACCAACCAAAACCTCTTGTATTTATATATAAAAGAACCCATGTTCTGAAGGGCCACAGGGAAACTGGGAGGTTTCATTTTGGAGTGGCTCTTTTATATATTTTCTCTTTAATCAGAAGATAATACTGTCATATATAATAATACAAGTCGTAACACTTTAAATATGTCTAGAAAAATCATCAAGACAATCTCGACGAGCCTTAAGATTTCTTTCATTTAGATATGCCATACTCTTGGATTGGAAGAATTAATATTGTTAAATGGCCATACTACCAAAAGCAATCTACACATTTAACATGGTCCCTATCAAATTTCCCATGACATTTTTCACAGAGCTAGAATAAATAATCTTAAAATTTATACGGGACTTTAAAAGACCCAGAATTGCCAAAGTAATCCTGAGGAAAAAGAACAAAGCAGGAGGCATAACGCTCCCAGACTTCAGTCACTACTACAAAGCTATGGTAATCGAAACAGCATGGTACTGGCACAAAAGCAGACATATCAATGGAACAGAATAGAGAGGCTGAAATAAACCCATTTACCTATGGTCAATTAGTCTGTGACAAAGGGGGCGAGAGTATACAATGGACAGGAAGTCTCTTTAGCAAGTGGTGTTGGGAAAATTGGACAGCTGCATATAAATCAATGAAGTTAGAACACACCTTCACACCATGCACAAAAATAAACTCAAAATGGCTTAAAGACTTAAATATAAGACATGATACCATAAAATTCCTAGGGGAGAACACAGGCCAAACATTCTCTGCCATAAACTGTACCAGTGTTTTCTTAGGTCAGCCTCCCAAAGCAATAAAAATAAAAGCAAAAAGAAACAAATAGGACCTAATCTAACTGGCAAGCTTTTTTGCATAGCAAAGGAAACTATAAAGAAAATGAAAAGACAACCTATGAAATTGGAGAGAATGTTTGCAGAAGATGTGACCAACAAGAGCTTCATTTCCAAAATATACAAAGAGTTCATACAATTCAGCAACACAAAACAAGTAACCTGATTAAAAAAGTGAAGAAGACCTAAACAGACATTTCTACAAAGAAGACATACAGATGGCCAACAGGCACGTGAAAAGATCAAAACTGCCACGAGATCAAAGATCAAAACTACCTGACACTGGTCAGAATGGTCTTCATTAAAAAGTCTAAACATAACAAGTGCTAGAAGGGTGTGGAGAAAAGGGAACCCTTCTGCACTGTTGGTGGAACTATAAGTTGGTGCAGCCACTATGGAAAACTGTACAGAGGTTCCTCAAAAAACTAAAAACAGAGTTGCCATGTGATCCAGCAATCCCACTCACGGGCATGTATCCACACAAAACTATAATTCAAAAAGATACATGCATCTCTGTGTTCATAGCAGCACTATTCACAGTAGCCAGAGCGTGGAAACAAACGTCCATTCACAGATGAATGCATGAAGAAGATATGGTACATATTTACAATGGAATACTACTCAGCCATAAAAAGGAATGAAATAACGCCATTTTCAGCAACATGGATGGATCTAGAGATTATCATACTAAGTAACTCAGAGAAAGACAAACATCATATGGTATCACTTATATGTGGAATCTAAAATGTGACACAAATGAACTTATCTATGAAACAGAAACAGATTCATAGACATACAGAATAGATGTGGTTGCCAAGGGGGAGCTGGGGATGAGGACAGTGGAGGGTGAGTTTGGGGTTCAGTTCAGTTGCTCAGTCATGTCTGACTCTTTGTGACCCCATGAACTGCAGCACACCAGGCTTCCCTGTCCATCACCAATTCCCAGAGCTTGCTCAAACTCATGTCCATTGAGTCTGTGATGCCATCCAACCATCTCATCCTCTGTCATCCCCTTCTCCTCCTGCCTTCAATCTTTCCCAGCATCAGGGTCTTTTCCAATGAGTCAATTCTTCACATTAGAAAGCCAAAGGATTGAAGTTTCATCTTCAGCATCAGTACTCCCAATGAATATTCAGGACTGATTTCCTTTAGGATGGACTGGTTTGATCTCCTTGCAGTCCAAGGGACTCTTCAAGAGTCTTCTCCAACACCACAGTTCAAAAGCACCAATTCTTTCACACTCAGCTTTCTTTATAGTCCAACTCTCACATCCATACATGACCACTGGAAAAACCATAGTTTTGACTAGATAAACTTTTGTCGGTAAACTAATGTCTCTGCTTTTTAATATGCTGTCTAGGTTGGTCATAGCTTTTCTTCCAAGGAGCAAGGGTCTTTTAATTTCATGGCTGCAGTCACCATCTGCTGTGATTTTGGAGCCCCCAAAAATAAAGTCTGTCACTGTTTCCATTGTTTCCCCATCTATTTGCCATGAAGTGATGGGACTGGATGCCATGATCTTAGCTTTCTGAATGTTGGGTTTTAAGCCAACTTTTTCACTCTCCTCTTTCACTTTCATCAAGAGGCTCTTTAGTTCTTCTTCGCTTTCTGCCATAATGGTGGTGTCATCTGTGTATCTGAGGTTATTGATTGTTTCTCCTGGCAATCTTGATTGGGGTTAGCAGATGCAAACTAGTATATATACAACAGAATGAATAAATAAGAAGATTCTACTATGTAGCCTCGGGAACTATATTCAATATCCTGTGATGACATAATGGAAAAGAATAAAAAAAAAGAATGTATACGTATGTATACCTGAATCACTATGATGTAGAGCAGAGACTAACAACATTGTAAATCAACTATACTTCAACTTGAAAAAGAATTTTATTTAATGCTTATGATGTTAAAATGAATGAGAAAAGAAAATCAATCATAACGAGCTATGTTGTGATACCTCATGAAAGGTATTAAAGGATCTTAAAAGCTAGGATATTTAAAAGGATATTAAAAGATTTTAATAGCTAAGATATTTCAAAGGATATTAAATAGCTAGGCTATTTAATAAGCCTAGCTCTGCCATTTACTACCTGTGTGACTGGACAAGTCACTCATGATGAACTGTGTAGTTATGTCCTGATCTGTACCATGAGCATAGCCACAGAGACTATCATCACACAGATGTGATAAAGATTAAATGAGATAATACATGTAAAGCCCTTAGCACCTAAGATATGCCTGATAAATGACAGGACAGGTATTATTAGCATCTCATCATTATTCACTTAATCAATGTAAATTTATTAATTTATTTCCCTGACCAAAACAGCTTGCCATCTCTTCTGACAAAGCCTCTGAAGCCTTTACAATGGCCCAAAGGTCCTGCCAGCCTGCCCCCTGGCTTCCCTATGATGTCATCTCCTCCTTCTCACGCTTGTTTCTTTCCAGCCTAGCTGGCAGGATCGCTGAAGGAGCACACTGAGTGTGTGGACTGGGGACCACTGCACCTGCCTTTCCCTCCTCCCTGGAGGACACTGCCCGCAGCCCCTGTGTGACTGGCTCCCTCTCTGCATTAGGTCTCAGCTCAAATATCACCTTCTCTGATCCTGCCACATTAAACATTATCCTTTGCCACGCATGCCCCGCCTCTTTTCCTTAGAGCCTCTATCTACCCGACAGACTATCCATTTACTCATTTATTACACAACATTGAATGTAAGCTTCAGGAGAGCAGCCCCTTCATCTGGCCCTAAACATGGAAAAGTGTCTACATGTTAAATAAATTACTTTAGCTAAAAATGTATATACTTGACAATAGTTGCTTAAATAGACAGATACTAAGTTTCCTGAACATGAGACTTTATATTCAAAATATGAACACAGGCTAAAGAAGAATGTCAGGCTAAAACTGGATACTAGTGGCTCTAAGTTCAGTAAATTTCAACAAAATCTTTTTACATTAAAATGATTTAGATAGCTACATCATTTTAGGTAAAGTCACAGTCATTGCCATTTTTTTGTGCTATGATTTCTCTAGTTCTTCAAGCAGGAATCTCTGTGAATTATTTGAGTTCTTAGCCAATCAGACACAGAGAAGTGGCTTGCATCTCTCCTACGCTACCAAGTTCCCCCAAATATGAAATCTACTAGTGGTTTGTTCTTATCCAGTGATTATTAATTATGTACATGATCAAATAAGGGGGAAAATTCCTTTGAGGCCTGAGTGATCTTCCTGGAGCTTACGGGTACTATTCTCTGTCACTAGCTGTTTCTAACTGGCTACTTCCACTTTGTGCTAAGTAGACTGTGGTCAACCCCATTGCTGCATATAAACTGAGTCACGAGAAATACCCTTCCCAAACTGAATTAAGCATGAGTTGAAGACTGTGCAAGAACTCTATGAATATAGTTATTTGGGGGGGGGGGGAAACCAGTATCCAAATGTAAAAAGAGGTATTGCTAAGTGGCAATGCATACTGCAGAACCTCTGAGGGTTGTGGGGATGAGAGCCTTCAAGAAAAGTAGAAGAACCTAGAGATCTCAAGCTTTCTTAAGTCAAGGGCCACTGTTCAGACAGAAAAGGCAGCCACTTCCCTGTGTGACCCTGAAGTTCCACCAGCCTAAAGTATTTCTCCTGCCACAATGTGTGAAATTTCCAACCATGTCATTATACATTTTAAGTCCTCAATGTTCTGAGTAAAACAAAAATAACATTACCCAGGAGAAGGCAATGGCAACTCACTCCAGTACTCTTGCCTGGAAAATCCCATGGACAGAGAAGCCTGGTAGGCTGCAGTCCCTGGGGTCGCTGGGAGTCAGACACGACTGAGCGACTTCACTTTCACTTTTCACTTCCATGCATTGGAGAAGCAAATGGCAACCCACTCCAGTGTTCTTGCCTGGGAAATCCCATGGACAGAGAAGCCTGGTAGGCTGCAGTCCATGGGGTCACTAGGAGTCAGACACGACTGAGCAACTTCACTTTCACTTTTCACTTTCATGCATTGGAGAAGGAAATGGCAACCCACTCCAGTGTTCTTGCCTGAAGAATCCCAGGGATGGGGGAGTCTGGTGGGCTGCCGTCTCTGGGGTCGCACAGAGTTGGACACAACTGAAGCAACTTAGCAGGCAGCCACAGCATGCCACAGAGGTACCCCACACAAAAAGGGAGAGACAAAGTTTAAATTGAAGATGGCACATCTTAGACAGAAACTGTCCTTATCCTACAAATAAGACGAGCAGTGGTCCTGAATCCAGGTGCGGAATTTCCTTTGTTTTCTATTGTACAATTCCATGGATAGAGCATAAGTATGCTTCTTTTTCAGTTTAATTTGGTAGTAGATATGGGAGAGGGGGTTTCCCTGGTGGCTCAGTGGTAAAGAATTCACCTGCCAATTCAGGAGATGCAGGTTTGATCCCTGGGTCAGGAAGATCCCCTGTAGGAAATGGCAACCCACTCCAGTATTCTAGCCTGGAAAATCCCACGGACAAAGGAGCTTTGTGGGCTACAGTCCATGGAGTCACAAAGAGTCGGACATGACTGAGCATGCATGAATGCATGTAGCTAAGAGGAAGGTGGGTAGGCTTCCAGAAGAGTTTAAGTTTGGAGACACTGTCAGATACAGCACTAGGGGAGGTAGAGAAATAACAGGCATCCCTGACCTGCCTTTTTTCTCTTTTCTTTGCTTTTGCAAAAAGTTGTCTCATTGTCTCAACAAATTATTTTTCAAATCAAGGGACTAAAACAACTGCTTAGAATGGTAACAGTCTCACAACTTAAGATAATAAAAGCAATAAGAAAAACAAACCAGAGTACTGAAAATGAGATATTTTGCTTACCATCAATTCTGTCTTCCAAAGTTCCTTATCAAGACCAGGTATACACTGTGATGATGGTAATTTAATGGAGGGGCCAGGAGAGAGTGTAGTGGTTTTTGCTTGGTGACCTGCCTACAGCATCCTATAATTTCTCTATCACAGATAGAACTGTGTTGCTTTTCTTATGTTTTAATTTTCTCCCTTAAAGAATGATATTTATTTCTTATGTAACTCTATGTCCCAGAGAGAAAGCAACACAGCTTCTTTGGAAGTTTTTTATTTAAGAGATAATTTTGTGGATTTTATTTAGTGCAGCCTTTACTGAATAAAGGCCATTTGTGTTTGTGTAAATACTTAATGCCTTGGCATTTTGTTTCCTGGTTCATTGGGTGGCCATTGTTTCATTAGTTTTCATAAAGTTGCCCCACGATAACGATTCTGAAATTCATAAGTACTGTGGTCGACCAACTGAAGCAGAAATGATCCTTTCTATTCACTGGTTGCGGGCCCAAGGAATGCAAATCAGAACTCAAGCTACTTAAAGGCCAAGTTTCAAGCCCAGCATTGCCATGCAATGTCATGGACAAGATGCACATATCCTGTATTCCAGATTCCTCCTCTAGAAATAATGACCTACCTCCTACCTCCCACACAGTTATGAGGGCTACATGAAAAAAGCACAGTTCTTGGTTGAATCAGAATCATTGCAGTCAGATCTTCAATGACTCAATGCCATGCAGAGGCTGCTGGGGATCCAAGCTTCCAGCTGGATGGCTGCTTGACCAAGTTAAGTACAGGTGTGGTAGAGTGGAGAGCGCTTGGGCTTTGTGTTAGGTGGACTTGGCTTGAATTTCTGCTCTGCCACTTATTAATCAAGAGACCTTGGGGAAGTCAGCTGACTGCACTGAACCTTGCTCATAAAATTAGAATGATAAGATCTTGCAAGGTGGTTGCGAGTATTGGACACACTGAATGTGAGAGATGAACAGTGACTAACACACGCCAGGCACCCGTGGATGGCGGCTATTTATTGCTGATTGGCTAGAAGCAAATGCTAGCAGTCACCACTCCAGCTCTTTGACATTGGGATGAATAGTACACAATTTCAAGCAAAGTGTTTTTTCGCTTGAGAACGTTAACAACCATTCTCAGTAGATGTTAATTTTCCTTGATGTCATTTTCACATCAGATCAGGTGTGCTTAGGTGCTTAGTCACGTCCAACTCTTTGCAGCCCCATGGACTACAGCCCACCAGGCTCCTCGGCCCATGGCATTTTCCAGGTGTGAATACTGGAGTGAGTGGGAAGTGGGGTGCCATGTCCCACTCCAGGGGATCCTCTAAACCCAGAGATCAAACCCACATTCCCCACTTTACTCACAAAGCTGATGCTGCCGTTTTTTGTTGTTGATGGTCTGCTTTGCTGTACAAAAGCTGTAAAGTTTAATGAGGTCCTATTTTTAAATTTTGCTTTTATTTCCTTTGCTTTGGGAGACAGATCAAAAAACATTGCTGTGATTTATATTTAAAAAAGTTCTACCTAGGAGTTTTATGGTTTCTGGTCTTACATTTAGTCTTTAATCCATTTTAAGATTATTTTTTAATATGGTGAGAGAAAATGTACTAATTTCATTCTTTTATATATAGCTATTAGTAAGAGAAGTTAAGGAAATAATTCTAATTTACAATCACATCTAAAATAATAAAATATCTAGGAATAAACCTACCCAAAGGTGTAAAGATATGTACTCTGAAAACTGTAAGACATGAGGAAAGAAACTGAAGATGACACAAACAGATGGGGAAAGATATACCATGTTCTTGAACTGAAAGAATATTGTTAAAATGAACATACTATTGAAGGTAATCTACAGATTTAATGCAATCCCTATCAAAATATGAAGGGTATTTTCCACAGCACTAGAACAAATAATTTTAAAATTTGTATGGAAATAAAAAAGGCCCCAAACAGCCAAAATAATCTTGAGAAGGAAGAACAGAGCTGAAGGAATCATGCTTTCTGACTTCAGACAATACTATGATACACACAATAGTATGATATTGGCACATACTGATCTCTGAGTCTACAAAGATCAATGGAACTGGATTGAGAGCCCAGAAATAAACTCACGCACTTATGGTCAATTAATCTATGACAAAGAAGGCAAGAACATACAATGGAGAAAAGATAGACTCTTCAATTAGTAGTGCTGGGAAAACTGTTTCCTCTGATTTGAATGCCTCCTTATCCTGCCTTTCTCCCTCCCAAACATGCCCACTATAAGAATCTTTTTCTCTCTTCAAAAACCAAGCTTTAAAATGACCTTGACTGTGAAGCCCTCCAAGTGGGCCTCTCCTCCATGGAGTGGTGAACGCTCTTTCTGTGGAGCTCTAACAGCACTGTGTTCACATACGTGGGTCACGGTACTGGGGTCCTTGGTTGGCAGTCTGCATACTCTCTCAGACTCTGTGCTTCTTCAGGACAGTGACCTAAGCTATTTCATAGTGTTTCTCTCAACTACCTAGGAGGTACTCCACTTATCTGAGAGCAAGGAACCCATGCGAACAGAATACACTCTCTGCTCACTGTCTCCCCACTGCGGGACCACATGCCATTCCCTGGCACAGCAATTTCAAATCTTCCATTTTCTTTTTGCAGCAAAAGAGAAGACTGCCATAGAATCAAAGGGTAAGAGAGGACTATTTATCATCCTGTTAAATCCTGTTTTAGACTGATCCATTATTTAGATTGATACATCACAGGCACAAAAAACATTAACTCTTTGAGTTTCATTTATATTGGACTGAATTTTTTGAGTATAGTAATTACAAAAAAATGTAAAGTTTTTATAAAGAAAATGACACTTCCAAAAATAGACTAAGAACATTCATCATCTAGATAACTGAAATATCCAAAGTTTTATCCTCAAGAGGGTTGCATTCATGCACTAAAAGTGGCAAAAGGAGGAGGGCACTCTTCAAAGAAAGTGGGAGTTTTATGCCAAACATAATTAAGTCATATTTATGGATGCCCATCTGGGAGGCAGTAAACTGTGAACTGAGGGAAAGGGATAGAGGTTGGAATATCTTCCTTGGTATTCTTTACACAGTCTATTACACTTTAATATACCATGGTTTATGGACCTGACATGGTTGGTATAAACCAACAGGACACACAGTAAAGAAGCTGTTTTTATTACAGCTCTACAAATAGAGGAGCTGGTGATGCTAATAAAGAAACAAAGGGACCGCACTCCACTTCATGTGGTATCCATCTGACGTGAGCACAGCAGTCATTTTTCATTTCTTAGAAAATCAGCCCATCATGTACTTTCTAGGAGAAAAGAATGCTTTCACCCACAGAGACAGCAACAGCACATTGACACTGGAAAAGAGGGATAACTTCTTAACATTTATGAGAGAGGGGAAAATATAAATATATAGAATCACTGAGTTATGGAGAGGTCTTAGCCTTACATTTTTTCTTTTGGCATGCTTGCTCACAGAGGATGATATCCTCCCATTTAGTCTTCCTATTTTATTAGTTTTCTTGGCTGTGATTAAACTAAAAGAATCATTTTTGGGCTGTCACAGTTTACATTTGCAAAGGTCCTGTTGGTTGGTAAAGTTGAAGTGCCTAAGAGATCATTTAGAATATTTTCTGTGTAATCTGGTATGAGCTGTGCAAAGGCATGGTATGAAGGTTCTCAATATATGGGTATAATTTGATTTCTAGGTCACCTGTCTAAGGCTAAAGCTGACTAGGAAATTCAGGCTTTTGATGAAAGTACCAAGTAAAACACACTGGAAAAGAAGGCATTGAAGAGGTCTGGAGAGTCATAAAATCAAAGGGACCCAGATAAAAGGAGTGTGAAAAATCATCTCGTCTAACCCTCAGGCTTATGTTTGAGCTGGGATCCTCTTGTGTTCAATTAGACTTGCCAGATCTCATCTTCTTCATCATTTTGATCTGCCATTTTCAGTTGCCTTTACAACTAAATCTGAATATCTTTATGGGGGACAAAGAAAGCAGAATAGGGCTTTCATGTAACTCCTCGGGTACCTGGGCCCTTTCTCAACCAAGGTTCTTCATTTGAACTGCAGAACGTAGAAAATGATTTGGGAAGCTATTTTCTCAGTCTCTCCCCACCCCTCATCTCTTGTGCACATCAGGAAAATGTTCTAGATGAATGTGGTGGTGGCATAGGGATATGCAAATTCATTACACACAATGGTGCCTTTTTAGGTCAATAGGGCTTAATTCTCTCATCAATGGTTGGAAAAGAGACAGTCTTGATGAAATCAAGATTACAGATGACTCATGATTTTAAGTCATTTACATTTTAATATTTCTAAACCCAGGCAATATAATATTCAAATACCTCATAAAATATCATACTGGAGTAAGAATTTGAATTAGAAAAATCTCCCTGGTTATATAAGAATTATACTACTATTTTATATTCTATGATGACTCTAATAATTATTTGTATTGGTGATGAGTACAGTTTAACAGACCACAAAAACCACAATGTAAATCTAAGTGTTCATCAGATTATGTATGTTTTTTTTCTCTAGTAACTATTGTGATAGTAAACATTTTATCCATTTACAATTCTAGGAATTAATCAGATTATGAGTATCACCGAGATCTAAATGAAATAAATTTATCCACAATTCATGAGTCAACTCCCTGTGAAAGCTTTATGATATTTTTTTTCAATATATATCCATCTTAGATGAGATTTTGCCCCAATAGGTAAGACTTTCACCACTCACAATATTGACACAATACTCAACTTTAGACTTTAGAAGGAATTCTGCTTGTTATTTTTAAAGGCAACCATTTAATTAGCTGCTAATATTCTACTATCTTTTTTCCTCTACTTCTCTGTAGTCTAGTGAAGTCCCTCAAGACTGTAAACTATCTGTACACAGCAATTTTTTTGTTTCAGTGTGATGCAGATGCAATTACTTGAGAAAGTTGATAAGACAGTATCACCTACAACCTAGATATAACCTACTCCAACAATTTAATTTTATAGAAGTGAGAAAATGGATACCTGAGTTGATAAAGTTACTTTCCTGGGTCACGTTGATAGTGGCAGAATCCAAGTCTCTTGATTCATAATCCAATATACTTTCCAGTGCCCCCTGCTGCTTCCCAAGATGGTAGGCAATGTTTTTCTCCAGAATTTTCAAATACCAAGGTATATTGGGGCTGCACTGTATTGTACATTTTCCATAGGAATATATACATCAGAGAGGAAGTGCCAAGATGAAATTTTAGCTTTCACTCTAAATTTCCTGACTCTTGATATTTTAAAACAGACCATGGGGTAAAATTTTAGAATGATCTGTGAGAGGCTCATTAACATTAATGGGAGACAGGTGGTTGCATTCTCAACATGACCTGAAATTCTCCGTGTTATCTCATCTTCTGGGACCATACAATACCTTTAACTTATCAACATTAAAAGAAGTGACGAGTCTATTGTAAGGATTTTTTTTGTTGTTCTTATTTTTTCATGGATACTTAACCATGTATATAATATGATTCTTATCTAAGAAAATAATTATACATAAATCCTGTTTCCCATTAGATCAGATCAGATCAGATCAGATCAGTCGCTCAGTCGTGTCCGACTCTGCAACCCCATGAATCGCAGCACGCCAGGCCTCCCTGTCCATCACCAACTCCCGGAGTTCAATCAGACTCACGTTCATCGAATCAGTGATGCCATCCAGCCATCTCATCCTCTGTCGTCCCCTTCTCCTCCTGCCCCCAATCCCTCCCAGCATCAGAGTCTTTTCCAATGAGTCAACTCTTCACATGAGGTGGCCAAAGTACTGGAGTTTCAGCTTTAGCATCATTCCTTCCAAAGAAATCCCAGGGCTGATCTCCTTCAGAATGGACTGGTTGGATCTCCTTGCAGTCCAAGGGACTCTCAAGAGTCTTCTCCAACACCACAGTTCAAAAGCATCAATTCTTCGGCGCTCAGCCTTCTTCACAGTCCAACTCTCACATCCATACATGACCACAGGAAAAACCGTAGCCTTGACTAGACGAACCTTTGTTGGCAAAGGAATGTCTCTGCTTTTGAATATGCTATCTAGGTTGGTCATAACTTTCCTTCCAAGGAGTAAGCGTCTTTTAATTTCATGGCTGCAGTCACCATCTGCAGTGATTTTGGAGCCCAGAAAAATAAAGTCTGACACTGTTTCCCCTGTTTCCCCATCTATTTCCCATGAAGTGATGGGACCGGATGCCATGATCTTCGTTTTCTGAATGTTGAGCTTTAAGCCAACTTTTTCACTCTCCACTTTCACTTTCATCAGGAGGCTTTTGAGTTCCTCTTCATTTTCTGCCATAAGGGTGGTGTCATCTGCATATCTGAGGTTATTGAGATTTCTCCTGGCAATCTTGATTCCAGCTTGTGTTTCTTCCAGTCCAGCGTTTCTCATGATGTACTCTGCATATAAGTTAAATAAACAGGGTGACAATATACAGCCTTGACATACTCCTTTTCCTATTTGGAAACAATCTGTTGTTCCATGCCCAGTTCTAACTATTGCTTCCTGACCTGCATACAAATTTCTCAAGAGGCAGATCAGGTAGTCTGGTATTCCCATCTGTTTCAGAATTTTCCACAGTTTATTGTGATCCACACAGTCAAAGGCTTTGGCATAGTCAAGAAAGCAGAAATAGATGTTTTTCTGGAACTCTCTTGCTTTTTCCATGATCCAGCGGATGTTGGCAATTTGATCTCTGGTTCCTCTGCCTTTTCTAAAACCAGCTTGAACATCAGGAAGTTCACGGTTCACATATTGCTGAAGCCTGGCTTGGAGAATTTTGAGCATTACTTTACTAGCGTGTGAGATGAGTGCAATTGTGTGGTAGTTTGAGCATTCTTTGGCATTGCCTTTCTCTGGGATTGGAATGAAAACTGTTTCCCACAGTATCTACCTTATCTCGCTACCATTTCATTCTCAATGGGAAGGCTCAGGCCTTCTACAATGCTTTAGGATTTTTTTAGGGGTTATGGAGGAATAGTGAACTCCTTCTGTGGGCTCATCACTTGGGGAGCAGACACTAAATGAATTATCATTTAGGAACTATTAGGAATTCCAAAGATGTTAGCTTTGTAAAAGAGGCTGTCCCTCTTTTGTTTTGTTTCATCAAGACCCTTGGTGATATTTCAAAGACACTGGGGTCCAGAGTTTCAAGCCTTTAATAACTATCTGGTGACAAAATGCAGGTGTACTAATATTGGAAGAAGATCTTTCAACTTTGTCCCATCTTTGTATTAGCACTAGCTTAAAGATGCCTATTCAAAAGCAGAGACATTACTTTGCCAACAAAGGTCTGTCTAGTCAAAGCTACCGTTTTTCCAGTAGTCATGTATGGATGTGAGAGTTGGACTATGAAGAACGCTGAGTGCTGAAGAATTGATGCTTTTGAACTGTGGTGTTGGAGAAGACTCTTGAGAGTCCCTTGGACTGCAAGGAGATCCAACCAGTCCATCCTAGAGGAAATCAGTCCTGAACATTCACTGAAAGGACTGATGTTGAAGCTGAAACTCCAATACTTTGGTGACCTGATGCGAAGAATTGACTCATTGGAAAAGACCCTGATGCTGGGAAAGATTGAAGGCAGGAGGAGAAGGGGACAACAGAGGATGAGATGGTTGGATGGCATCACTGACTCAACGGACATGAGTTTGAGTAAACTCCGGGAGTTGGTGATGGACAAGGAGGCCTGGCGTGCTGCAGTCCACGGAATCACAAAGAGACATGACTGAGCGACTGAACTGAACTGACTGAAAGATGCATAATTTTGTGAAGACATGGACTGTGTGTGTCTGTGTTTAACTTTGTAGTTAAAATGCTTAGCACTTGAGACTATAAGCTTAGTGTTAACAAATCAATAACTTTTTGGCTCCATTCACTGGTGAGAAGGAGAATGACTAGAAAAGCAGATGCTAGTTTGAATTTGTAAGCAGATTTGTGAGCAAAACGGGAACAGGCTCCAAGCTCATTTTCTTCCTGATTTAAAAGTATTGTGCTCAAAAGCAAGGGCCTCATTTATTTGTTTATTTCATAGAATTTTCACACTTGGTTTTCAACAAATCTTTCTTTAAGCCCACATTAACAAATCGGGAAACAGTTCATCAATTGGCTTCTTCGGCTAGCCTGTAACTTCCTTTGATAACTATCTATGTACTTAAAAGTCATCGCTTGATTCTTGGTACTTCAGCTTGCCCATCTGTACACTGGATAAAATGAAACTTTACACTTAAGAACCCTGGAGCAACGAGAAACCTAAGAAATTCATGTAAGCCTCTCATGCTATAGTTTAAAAGTGAGCTAAGTTAAAACAAGAGGATAATGAATAAAAATAAAATTGGATTGTATGCAAATAGTGTACAGGACTGTGATCTCATCAGCCCACCAACCACAGCTAGTGGGGTCCAAGGACAGTTAATCCCCTGGCTGATTAGCTGCTGAGGAAGCAGTTTAATACAATGGACTGGTGGTAGCAATGATGATGGTCATAATGATGAATATTCACTGAGGCATATTCAGTGTGCTCCAAGGGATTTTCATTTATCATTAAACCTCTTCATGTATCAGGTGGGTTCTATACTGTGGATAATACTGGAGCCAAAGCTTCACATTGTTCTATTACTTATGAGCTGTTAGTCATGGGCAAATTGTTTAACTTGGATATGAATGAGTTTTCTAATCTATAAATGGAGGTAATAATAGGACCTATATTAGGTGGTTGTAATAATTAAATGAGATGTTTGTAAGATACTTAGCCATTGCACCTGGCATATTAGCTTGGGAAATGACAGTTATTACAACCATTTCTATCACCACCACAACAATGATTTGTCCAAATGACACTTGGTTGTTCAACTTTTCTTGGGTTCCCAACAGACTTGTCTGAATAGTTAAACATCCTGTTTTTCCTTTAGTGACATTTGTATTACCCACAATAAGTTCCCTAAGATCTGAAGCAAAGGGGTTAGATTCAAACACCAAAATCATGCTTTCAAAGGATATCATGGAAAAAAGCTATGACATGGTTACAAGAAATTCAGAATATAAAGCAGTAAATATGTATGACTAAAATTATATTAAAATACATATCACAGAAATACATATCTAGCAAAAATATCAGAAAGTAATATTACAGTTGCTATTTCTGCCTCTCTGGTTGATAGGTCTTTTGTTTTTCCTTTTTAAAAATTTTTTAAAAAACAATTTGCATCACTTAATACAATCAGATATGGTAACAATAGATTCTATTTGGAAGCATGACACATTGAAAGTAAGTGACTTGCCTAAGGTCTTACAGATGGTTTGGGGGATAAAAAGAAACAATTTGCTCCCTTATCACAGTTTCTTTTCCACTATTTCACACTGTTATTCCTTATAGGTTCCTGCTTAAAAGCTATAAAACTGTTGTATCACTACAGAGCGGGAAATGAGAGAAATAAGTCATAACTGGAAAAGAAGCATTTGAGTGAATAGGTTAAATTTAAATGTATAGTCACCTACATTAAAGTCATTTTTATATATATATATTTTTTAATAAATTTATTTATTTTAATTGGAGGCTAATCACTTTACAATATTGTATTGGTTTTGCCATACATCAACATGAATCTGCCACGGGCATACACGTGTTCTCCATCCTGAACCCCCCTCCCACCTCCCTCCCTGTACACACATACACACATGTGAAATTTTACCTTCTCTATAAAGTAACCATCCTACATATTTTTATGAACTGTCCAAAAATATATCCACTATAAAGAGTGGTTTTAATCATATTTTAAAGACTAAAATTCAGATAAAAAACTGTTATGCATAGTCAGGGAGCTTAACAGCTTAAGACTGATCTTAAGTATTCAAAAACAAAGAGAGGGAAAAAAATCCATACTCATATTATCAGCTAAAATATAACATGGTACCCATAACTTTACAAAAGAAATTTTCTCTTTGTCTAGATTTATTTATATGGAACCTCTGACCTCTTAATGGCAAAAAAGGGATGTTTGTTAAAGAATAGAAGTTCTCCCTCTAGAAAAATAAATGCTTAGATGTTTAGTTATGAACATGAATAGACCACCAGAATGTCCAGTAATCACCACAAAGCACCCATTGTTACTCTTGAGCTGGTCTTCTTTTAGAACCTTGGCAAAGCTGAGTATACTAGGGAGTCTCATTCACAGGGCCACATTAGCTGAAAAAAGGCTCACTTCCCTGATAACTTTTATTGCTTTAAACATTAAAATACTTTCTTATCTACTTTGTTATCATGTGGTCAAGAATTTGTCCTAGCTGGGGATATAAACTGACCCACTAGAAATGGTAGCCAAGAACTACCATAACTTCAACAGTTGTGACATTACCAAGAATACAGGTGCAGGGAAGAGAAGCAACAGTCTGTTTGCGGAGAGATATTTCTAAGAGGAAATACTTGGAGAACTAGGATTCCCTAAAAAGATACTGTAGAAGATATGTTTTCATATTAAAGCACATTTAATTTGTTCTACCTATAAAAGTTATACAGAAGGACCATTAGCACAAGTGATGACTATCAAGGTCAGTGTGTTGTCGCTTAGTCGCTACGTCACGTCCAATTCTTTTGCAGCCCAACAGGCTCCTCTGTCCATGGGATCTGCCAGGCAAGAATGCTGGAGTGGGTTTCCATTTCCTTCTCCAGGGGATTTTCCCAACCCAGGGATCAAACCCGTGTCTCCTGTGTTGGCAGGTGGATTCTTTATCATTGAGCCACCAGGGAAGCCTGAGTCAGTAGAAGCAAACAAAGAAATGAGGTTTGGTTTTAAGACTGACCATAGCACTTATACGGAGAAGGCAATGGCACCACACTCCAGTACTCTTGCCTGGAAAATCCCATGGACGGAGGAGCCTGGTGGGTTCCTGTCCATGGGGTTGCTAAGAGTCAGGCACGACTGAGTGACTTCACTTTCACTTTTCACTTTCATGCATTCGAGAAGGAAATGGCAACCCACTCCAGTATTCTTGCCTAGAGAATCCCAGGGACAGAGGAGCCTAGTGGGCTGCCGTCTATGGGGTCGCAGAGAGTCGGACACGACTGAAGTGACTTAGCAGCAGCAACAGCACTTATAAGGCTGCTGAGGTGAAAGTGCTGATGGGTGAGGTTAGCAGAATTCCAAGTGGTTCCCCTGGAGTCATCGTTCAACAATAACTGTTATTGTTATTGTTGAATAACAATTTCTTTCCCTCATTTTTAGACAAATCTTTATATTTTCCTGAGATTTTAAATTAATAAATCCTCACTGTAGAACATTTGAGGGAAAAAAAAAAAGAATAGTACGTAAGACTTTCTCTAAGCGAGATATTACTGATATTCATTTATTTTCCATAAATGTATATATTTATGATCACATTTACTCATTTGTGCTTTTTTATATAGTTGAGATCGTATTGAATATACAGTTTAATTGCTTGCTCTTCCATTTAATGTGTCAAAACATAGGTAATTTTTAAATGAACATTTTTACAGATAATTTGTGATTATTGAAATTAATTGTTAAAAAACAAGTCTCTATTCCAAAGCAGGTATGGACCCTATTAAACCAAATAAATTTCTAGAAACCCAAGACAACATTTCAAGATAATTTTCTTACAGTATCTCTTACATAAGATAGTGTAGGAGAAAAATGCTTGGTTTATGAAGCACTATTAGAATATTACCAAGTACAATTAAAGCAAATTCTTATCTTTTGATTCAACTTGGAAATAATCTATTGCTTTACCCTTTTGTCTTCCCCTTTTTGTAGCTCATTAGAGAAATGTTTTAGATGGCCACAAGTATTAAAATTATGTCAAATGCTGCAAAGTAAGTTAAAATTTCTGTCCACTGTACTTAAACCTAATATTCCTATTCTGTATTTAGAAAATACAGGATAAAGAAAATATCCTCAATAGGAAAAAATATTGAGAGTCAGTATATGCTTGGAAGCAAGCGAGAGGCCTCTTAGCATATGAAGAGACATACACACACATACACACACACCCCTTAAGTAAGGGGTCTCCCTGAACATTGAGAGAAGGGGAATGTTCAAATATCTGGTCAGTTGAAGAAGTGTCACTGTCTGCCTTAGTCTGAAACTAGGCATGCCACTGGCACAAAGCTCATCTCATGACAGGAGGAAAAAAGGGGAAAAAAGAGAGAGAGAGATGATGAAACCAGAGGCTTGAAATGTTTTACTGGAGAAAAACCATGGCATTACCTCCTCCTGTGGGATGATAACAATGATTTATGAAGCTGAAGTCATTTCTTGTGATTGCGTTCAGCGGAGATTGGTTTCACATGAGCTGGGAAGCCAGGCAATGCAAGCTGAAGAAGAGCCCCACATGTTCCACTGAGGCTGCGATCTGCCCTTTTTAAGGGGATTCCAGGGCCCATCAGAGGGGGAGGAAAAGCTATTGCTTTCTGATCCATGAACCCCCTTCTTCCCTCCCACGAGCTCATTAGGTAGGCACACGGCTCTCTTATTCTCTCTCTCCTTTTAAAAGTATTACTACTTCTGCTGTGTGGGAGTGGAAGCTCATTGTAAATGCGCAGCAGGATAGTAGCAAAGCCGAGATTAATTCCCCATGGATTTATAAGGGTCGTTCTCACCCACGATGACTTGTCCCGTTTCAAAGGTGCTTATGCTGCTGTTTTTATGGCTGGTCACTAACTTTATTCTGGCATATGGCGGCTGGCGCCATGACACGGAGTGAACATTTTATACCTGAATTAAAGTGGATATTTGACAGTTTCTGTCAGAAAGTTCAGAGCAAAGAATTTGTGGGACAAGATTTATTGCATATTTTATATGGGACACATCTGTTTCTTTGCTCGCTTTGTTCCTTCCCTTAAAAAAATTTAAAGAAGTTTTCTAAAGAAATATAATGATGGATAGAAAAAAAAAGAATTCCAAAAGCAGGAGAAAAATATGGTCAAAAGTTGTGTGCTTAGGAGCTAATTTAGAAAACAAAGCAAAAAAAACAACAAAAAAACCCACTTCTCATTTGCAGTGGGAAAAATGACTCATGGTCACAAATAAAAGCTCAGTGAAACAATGCTGTTATCACTGGCAATTATTTTATGGTTGGTTTAATGCCATTTATATAATGAAGTTAAAAATTAAAGTGCATAACCTACCATTTTCTGCATACTTGAAACAGGACTAGAAAGAATAATCTGCCTTTGATGTACTTGTAAAGATTTCGACATTTCAAATGGTGGACTAAATAATAAAAGTACAACCACGTCGGTGTTAAAAAAAAATTGCAGATATTTAAACATTTAAAATGGATATGCTTAAAGATAAACGCAGACAATTTCCAACCCAAATCCATCAGCACAATGTGAAGCTCATATGTAAACTTCATCGTCATCTAGAAACTCTTCCCATTGTAGCAAGTGAGTGCCATAACAGAGATTTGTGATTACATAAACACTGGGCTCAACCTGGAGCCTTGTATTAACAGACAGGCTACTTTTTTCTTTTAACTGTGACTAGAGAGCTTTTAATTCTGTATACTGCTAAACTGAAAACTTCCAGTCCTAAAGATTTTGAAAAATTAATTTTTAATTGCTTTAGGTATTAAGCATTCTCCCTGTAAAAATATTAAACATTGAAGATAAAGTTCTCTTTGAGAGCCCCTGCATCCCATCCTCAGTCCCTCCCCACCCCTTCTATTTTTGTTACTTTCTGAGATTCCACTATTGTTATTGGTCTGCAGTATATCCTTCTAAAACTTTGAGTGTCCCTGTGCAAACGTACAAGATTTTTCTAAGACAGAGACAAGACTTGCTTGCTTATCAGGTATGCATGGTTCTAATTTTAATTGAGACTGTCAAACAGTCCTCCACAGAGAGAGTACCATGTTATGCTCCTAATAGCCAGTAACTCATATCTTTGAACTCCAGTTTTTGCAAGTCACACAGGTTTTGGTACAAATCCTTATGACTTATATTGGAAATACTTTTTCTTATACTTTTGCTTGCCTTTTGACTTTGTTTACAATACCTTTCATTTATCAATTTAATTCTGAAGAGGTCAAATTAATATTTTCCTCATGTCGTTTGCCTTTTAAATTAAAAAAAAGACCTTTGCCACTCCCAAGGTCAAAAAGCTGCCCTATATTTCCTTATATATATTTTGCCTTTTGTCTTTTTAGATTTAGTCCCTTAATCATCTGGAATTGTGTAGGGCAGGACTCTTATTTTGGAGATAGTTAGAAACTGTTCAAACAGCACTGATTTCCTAAAAGATAATCAGTGTATGCAAATAATGGTAGTTTTGTTTTGTCTTCTCTTATATTTAGATGTGGCATTTCTTTTTCCTTTATACTGCCCAGGTTAGAGTTTTCAGCCTCTGGGTAGAGTTGACCCATTCATGATTCTTGTGAGTACAGATGTATTTGGATTGATCTCTGTCATATTTATTTTTGTACTTTTATTTACCAAACTTTCTAGCTATTTCCTTTTCTGCCTTTCCTGACTTTTTTGCTGAATTCATCAAACTTTCATTTTTCCTTTACTGGTCTGAAACTGATTAATTTTAACTTTTTGATGGGTGACTATGTTTAAATTTCAATACCCATAATATACGTATCTGTGATTCTAAGAGTATTCAGAGTTTATTATAGCTCTGCACCCTAACTCTGAACAATATGAAAGTGGCCTGTTTTTCCTTTCTCCCCCTGCCAAACTTGATGGCCACATGCTATGCCAAATCCTCTGTTGATATCATCTAAAATTTTACTTTCAAATTACCAAAAAAGAAATGTTTTTACAATTAATATGAAACCACCATTTTACAAATCTATCTATTCATCATACCCTTGCCACTCCACTTCTTCCTGGATTCATTTTCTTATTGAAGAAATGCAACCTCAAGAGTAGATTTATGAAGAGTAAAGTTCTGAGGCTCTGTGTCTCTCAAAAAATTTACTTTTGTCCTTCACTTTGACGATGGTTTGGCTAAATGTAGAGTGAAGGCGATGGCACCCCACTCCAGTACTCTTGCCTGGAAAATCCCATCGACGGAGGAGCCTGGTGGGCTGCAGTCCATGGGGTCGAGAAGAGTTGGACGCGACTGAGCAACTTCACTTTCACTTTTCACTTTCATGCACTGGAGAAGGAAATGGAAACCCACTCCAGTATTCTTGCCTGGAGAATCCCAGGGACGTGGGAGCCTGGTGGGCTGCCGTCTATGGGGTCACACAGAGTCAGACACGACTGAAGTGACTTAGCAGTAGCAGCAGAGTGACTTAGCAGCAGCAGCTTTAAAAGTATTTTCCTTCAGAATTAAATGTATTATTTCATTGTTTTCTTGTATCTAATGTTGCTGTTGAGAAGTTTGTTGTTTAGCGCTTAGAATTTTTCTAAATCCTTGTTTCTCAGGGTTGATTATAAAAACAAAGGTTGCGAATATATGTGTGGATTTATCTTCTGTTGCTCTGAAGAGCTCTTTCAGTAAAAAAAAAAAAAAAAGAAATGCAATGTCTTTCTTCATTTCTAGGGAGTAATCTCACATTATTTCTTCCTCTCTTAACTTGTATTAAATAGATGTAAGATTAAACATGCAATTTCTAAATATAATTTCCATATCCCAACATTTATGCATACTTTTCATTGCTGTTGTTCAGTTGCTAAGTTGTTACCCCATGAAATAATTTTTATACATTTCTTTTTATGTTATACTCCAGAAAAATTCCTCGATTGGATTCTTTCAATTCACTGATTGCTCTTCAGTGCTGACTATTCTTCCACTGTGTGCATTTACTGATTTAAAAAAAAATTCCATCAACCAAAATGTTCATTTCTATGTTCTCTACTGGATTCTTTTTTATGGAGTGGTGGCCTCTCGAAATTCTCTGAGATTATAGAGCGCACATGCTCTGAAGACCTGCTCTGCCTACTTGTGGATTTTCTTAGGTGCCAGTTCTATTCGCTGAGATTGCTGCCTTTCCTTAATAGCTGACCCTAGATAAAAATCCATTCTTTGCATTTGAGTCTCACCACTGGGTGAAGAGTGGGATACTGTGCTGCAGCTTGTATTCTAGCTGTTTTGAGGAGAGATACACAGAACAGGGTAAGTGTATCTTCATGTTCTGAGAGATCATCAGTTACCCAGGGCACTGCTCTGTCTCTCCCACCCACAGGCCCCTTTCCTGGTCCTGTTTCAGAGGCAAATACTTCCTCCTCCATGGTGTGGTCAAAAGGGTTGCCTCTGCAGAATGAGAAAATTCCTCCAAGGGCTGTAGTTCTCAGCAACTGTTTACATTTCAAAACTCAAAGTTTTACATTTCTTCCCCCATAGTTTTATGACCATAGAATAGTTCATGCATGCTGTTCTTCGATTTTTTTAAAACCAAATAATATCCCAAAGAAGCAATTATAGGATTATTACTATAGGGAATGACGTGGGAGTGTAAATAATCATAATTAACCATGTAAAAACAATACCTATTTTAAAGGCGCTACATGGAAACGAAGCCCCTGAAACAAAACTTCTACTCTAGGCTTACAAATGGAAGTCTGTTCACAAACATAGTACAAAATACTCTGCTGGTAACTTTCACATTTGCAAAGTATTCTTCACAGAATGAGCTTTTCTGGACTTACAAGAGAGAAGGCAGAGAGCCTGGAGCTGTAGCATTCTATTGCAAAAACAGTGGAAGGCTATGCCGGAGCTATGTTCCCCGACCAAAGCCCATGTGCTTCCTTTTTTACAGTTCTATAAAATGGCATCTGTGAATAAATAAGATTTCATTTAAGTGCTGGAAGCCACACACAGTTGGAAAACAAGAGTTTGGGGATGGCAGCACACACCGTCACCAACAGATACCATACTGCATTTGCAGGAAGACTGGGATAGGAGTTGCTGCTGCTGCTGCTAAGTCGCTTCAGTTGTGTCCGACTCTGTGCGCCCCCATAGACGGCAGCCCACCAGGCTCCCCCGTCCCTGGGATTAAGGCAAGAATTTAAAAAAAGCGTTGGCCACACTATTATTAATTTTATTATTAAATAAGTGTGAGTACTATTTGAAAAGGGACATGTCCCATTTTCCTCATGCCATGAAATGTAAGTGTTCTTGGATCTGGAATCCAGCAATGATTTGTAAAGGCTCAGATTCCTACATGGTAGTTTCAAAATATCATACAGTACTCACGCATTAGCTATACACAGGTAATGCTTTATACACATAGTTTCAGAAACAGGTTTTTTCCCCCCCTTTAATTATCATGAAAGAGAAAGTACATATCAGAGGCAAGCTAGACAGATTCATGTTAAACACTGATCAATATCCCACCTACTCTGATCACTTTCTCCATTCCTTCCCTTGGCTTTTCTTCTTCTCCTTTCTCTTACACACTAAATATATTCAGCCCCCAAGACTGTCTCGTGGCTCTCTGCTATTCTATCTTAACAGAATAAACTAGACACACAGTTTCCTACCATTCATCTGCTGATAAATTCCAAGTTTATGCTGTCAACTCCAAACTACATTATCAACATGAGTTTTGTATTTCTTTTGCCCTGCTGGACCCCATGACATGAATAGCTATCTAGGAATTCAAATGAGCCCCGCCATAACACAAACCTGTTCCTCTCATAGTCTTCCACATCTCAGTAAATGGCACCGCCATTGTTGAAGGTGATCAAAACCTGATAATTATTTTTTGGCTCCTCCCTCTGCTCCGAGGCTGAAGTTGTCAAATCCCTGTCTTTTCTACTTTCAGCTCATATCTTAAATTCATCCCTATTTTTCCATCTCAACTTCTACCATTCCTGTCCACAGGGCTGTTGTTTGTCACCTGAGTCACTTTGGTAATCTTGTGTCTATTCTTGCCTCTTCCATTCATTTTCCACAGAGCAATCCAGATCATCTTTTAAAACACAAATACAGCCATGTCATTCTCATTTGATAAACTCTTCTAAGCCTTCCCTGGAGAAGGCAATGGCAACCCACTCCAGTATTCTTGCCTGGAAAATGAACAGAGGAGGCTGGCGGGCTACAATCTATAGGGTCGCAAAGAGTTGGACACAGCTGAAGTGATTGAGCGTGAACACACACAGAAATACTATTTTGTATGCCCATCCCAGTCATCTTAGTGCCAGCTCTTTTCAAAGTTACTCACTCTTATCTCTTTCAACTACTTTCTAGAGAAACCAGCTCAGAAAACCCAGATGTCTGCCTATAACGAATGCATTTGCTCTGTCCTAAAGCTAAATAAAAGTGAGAAGAGAATGAAAAGAGAGGCTGAAGGCATGGCATTTGCCTCAGGCTTGTTGCCATATCTCCATTAGATTCTGGGTTTGTGTTTATTTTTATAGCTCTCTTTTGTGAATAAATGGTGTGAGACAGAAGTCTTATTTCCAAGGTTCACTTTACTGAGTGGCCTGTAGTCAATCTTTCCAAGAAGAAAGATGGAAAATTCTGGCCCAAGCAGCATTACTGTCCATCGAGGGACCAAGGAGAATCCTGGACCTTATCCACTCAACTGCTTACACTACTATTTATGAGCCACAAAATGACTGTCCTTGGGTCTCAGCAGTATTTTTTTGGGCTGAGTTTATGGCCCTAAGGTCCTCACTAATCACAATTATTTAATTTTACATTCCCATCACTTTCACGTATGGATGACAGCGATTACACTATTTAAATAGGAAAAAAAGAATACTTGAGGAATCTTTTTTTTTTTCCAAATGTAAAACACAATGTATATGAATACAGAATTAGTTTTAATGTTTGTACCACTTCATAACTAAAGAATCTTATTCATTTCATGCTATTATCTTGTTTATTTTCCCAAAGTCCCAGTGAATAGGAAGAAGGGATATACAAATTCCTGGCTCTTTTTTATAGTGAAGTTCCAGATGGACGTGACTGACTTTATGATAGAAAGGGAAAGGGCTGTGGATAAATAAAACGTGGTTCATTCACACACTGGAATTAGTCCATAACAGTTAAAAGAATTAAATCCGTATTTACTAATATGGATAGATTTTTCAAACAATCCTGAATGAAAAATCAGGATGCAGAATGATATTATAAAACCCAGTCTGAGGCATCCTTTCCATTGTTCTTTTACTGCCTTCCTGAACAAAGTCAGGATTCTTCTTATTTCTTACTCTTCATTTGGTAAATTTTGATCACTAAAAGTCATCCAAAGGGAAATTCAATTCTCTAAGTGAATGCAGCCAACAACAAAAATGATGTCTTAACTTTTATCATTTAGGATTTTCTTTCTACTGTTTGTGCAATAGTGAACGGAGTCTAGTCTGGCTGCAAGATCTAACAAACTGGACAACAGTTCCTCAGCATCGATTGAATTCTGCAGAGTATGATCCAAAGAGGCTAGCCATCTCCTCTGAGAATCAAAGATAAATATTTGTGGTTACAATAGTGTCACGATTCTCAGATAAAAGGAGGGATTTAGGTCTACCACTTGGCTCATGCTCCCTCCCAACCAAACCACAATTTTTCAGTAACCTAATAACATTCTGGGGAGAGAAAGCATGTTCTTTGACTACTAGGAGTATCGACACAATAAAGGGAACAATTTTTCAATTTTATTTTGGTCTTTAAGGATTTCAGAATTCCTCCCTATGCTACTTGACGGCAATTCCAGTGAAGAGGGAACTGGACAGGTAAATCTTATTATTTCTTGGGAGGTGACCTAGAGCAAACTTTTTTATTGGCTGGCACCTTTATACATGTTGCTGCTGCTAAGTTGCTGCTAAGTCACTTCAGTCGTGTCTGACTCTCTGTGACCCCAGAGATGGCAGCCCACCAGACTCCCCCGTCCCTGGGATTCTCCAGGCAAGAACACTGGAGTGGGTTGCCATTTCCTTCTCCAATGCATGAAAGTGAAAAGTGACAGTGAAGTTGCTCAGTCGTGTCCGACTCCTGGCGACCCCATGGACTGCAGCCCACCAGGCTCCTCCACCCATGGGATTTTCCAGGCAAGAGTACTGGAGTGGGGTACCATTGCCTTCTCCATTTATACATGTGCTGTGCATCAAATGTTCTGTTGTCCCTTAGAGGAAAGGCTAGGATGATAGCAAGCATGCCAGTAATTACCTTCTTGTACCAATAGTTTGCTACATGGTCACAAACTCAAAACACAATTTGCAAGAACACAAGGAGGGCAACAGAAGTCCAGTCAAATTGAAGAAAACTTCTTTGCTTCCTCAAGGCTTACTCTTAGTATTGACGTAACTAGTCAAATATCCCAGAACAAAAACTTGTTATGCAACATCTAGTCTAAAACTACACAATTTAGGAGACTCATCGATTCTTCCCACCAAGTTAAAAAAGAGACTGAGGTGAAAGTTCTGTCAACCTCTGGCTCTTCAGAGCAAGGAACCAGGAGGACTAGGTTTCTACTCTCCAGCTGCTAGTGTTTCTAGCACACTAGGTTAACACAGGTTCTGGGAGAAGGGAGTGGGGAATTATTTTCTAAGAATGAAAATTTCTTTCTAATCTAATACTTTTATTAATATTAAGAACTCCATACATGGCTATTGGGGAAGACTGGTGGGAACCAAGTCAGCAGACTATGCCTTCTCTGAAGTCAGTTTCCTGGGCCTATTTTTTTTTGTTTTCTTTTTTGGTGTGTGTGTGCCTGTATTGCATGAGCTGAAAGCAGATGGATGCAATTACATTCCAAGACACCTTATTTGCTGTGTTATGGACTGGGCCTATTGTCTCAGCTTACAGAAGCAATAAGGATCCTTAGACCCCTGCCAATCCATGTAACTCACCCTTTCATCTGCTTAAAAGCTGGGATCCATGACTGATGGAAATAGTTACAACTTTTCTGTTGCTGGCATATAAAATCAGGTTCTACATCTAGATCAAGCTCTCAAAGGTCTGAGACCTCAGTGGTAGGAAGACACCATCCATATACTTCTTCATCTCTGTTTTCTCTTTCTTCTTGCTCAACCTCTCCAGTCCAAGCTAGCAAACCCCCACACTGAATTCTTAAGTTGTCCTCACGGGGGTCCTCCTTTGACATCAAACAAACCTGGCCTGTCTGAGCTCAGTTTCCTCATTTGTAAAATGGACTTAATAATAGCTCTTTCTTCTTTTTTTTCTAATGAGAACTAGAAGAGACTACAGTTAATATCAAATCTAGGATGAGGGCATTAAAAAAATGTTAGTTAATATTGTTTCTATTATTCTTAATAATATATCACAAATATCAGAGGAGGTTGGGAAGTTTCTATAGGAGAGGGAGAACTTGAGGGCGAGTTTTGGAAGGTAAGGAAGCAGAAAAGCAGAGCTATGCCTCCAGGCTCAGGCTGAAGCTTCTATTTCTTCATGCTGCTGCTGCTGCTAAGTCGCTTCAGTCGTGTCCGACTCTGTGTGACCCCATAGACGGCAGCCCACCAGGCATGAGCAAGTGCCTAGATGTTGGAGAGGAAGAGTGGCTGATGGGGGTGTGTGCCAGGTGTTGCAGGGGTCACGGGGACAGGCATGGGACTCACTAGACTAGAGGAAAAATCTTTTGTGGGCAGTAAGCTTGGACAAGTGGAATGGAGACCATGACTATAGCCTTTCAGAGAGTGACGCAAATAATCCACTCATGCAAATAATCCCCAAGAATGCAGCATTCTTACTGACTTCTGATTCCCTGGGGGGTGGGGGTGGGTGAAGAAGGGGGTAGGGAAGGGAGGCTGGTTCCTGGTGTCAGTAAATACAATCTTCTGGTGGGGAAATGTTTTGAATACATTTGCAAGAGAAGTTCAATACTCTCTAATGCAGGAAAAACCAGCACCAGGGATTTCCATGCACCTATCTGGAAATGCCGGACCCTCAATTTATGGCCAACTTGAATTTTTGAAACTCTTTAAAACAACATCATTCCTGAGGGATTTGGGGCTCTGTTGAAAAAGTTTTTCTGTTCCATAGGTTAGCCTAACAATATCAAGAGTTCCTGAGACCACTTACAATTTAAAACACATACTCAGCTTTTGCATGTTTGTAAAACATCCCTACAACCATGGGTTGTTTAAAAATAGCTATACCCCAAAGAGTTTATTTCCAACATCTGACATGATTGCATTTCGCAGTGATTTGTTATGTAAATAATGGTAGCAGAGGAGAAATATGAAAAAACATTGCCCCTTCTCAAAGCCTGATGGATTTAATGCTTTTGTTAACTCTGGATTGCAAGTCTGGGGGTTGTTTGTCTGTTTGTGGTGTGTAAAATAAAATACTATATGCCTGCCTCAGCTTTTCTTCTGATGTACAGCAATTTGTAAAGGAACTATTGTTCCTCTATGGCTTCCCTAAATTTTCCTCACTGTATTTCCGTGTGGAGAGGGGTTTCACAGGGGTGGCTGTTGAGATGATAATGTGAATGTTTTCAAAGCTAAGGGGAGGCCTTTTTGAGAGGATGACTCAGTGTTTAAAACTGCTGATAATTCGAGGCTTAATGGTAAGTAAGTCACTTACTAAAGATTCCATTTCTCCATCTCTGAACTCTGTTTCAGTTACCTGAATATGGGATGCTTTCTGTGTGTGTGTGTGTGTGTGTATGTGTGTGTGTGTGCGTGTGTGAAAAGCAGAAGGTAAAGCAATTTATTACATTTAGATTGGTCAATGGGAGAAAAGGCAAGGGACATACTGTTTTGCCTTGGTTCTGTTTTCCTTCTAAAACTTTACTTTGTCATTCCTCTAAAGGCTGCTACCCCTTTGAGAACAATTCTACTCTATAATTCTTCTCTTAGGGGATAAGTAGAAAAGACACAGTGAGGTAAAATAAGTTTGAGTCTTCAGGTAGTGTAACTGATGGCAAAGAAAAGGCTTGGGTTACAGGAATGGCTTTTGAAACAATGGCTGTTTTGTAAGGTGTTCATCTGGAAGTGTGGGACATATCCCATATTGGTGATGGAGAAGACTCACAGAAGGCCAAAACCAGCCTTGAAAGCCATGGGCAGAAGAAGTGAACCTTCTGATCCAGATCATCCAATACACTCTGAAATTACCCTATAGAAGAGATAATGCCATAGCTCAGAGAATGGTTTGCCACCCACATCAATGATCTAAAGGTGTAAAGGACTTTGCTGTATAATTATTTGTGAGTTTGATCAATGATTAATGAGTTTGAATCTTTCTCTAAAACCTGATGAATTATCTGAGCATCTCCTTTCTGAAGGTCTCCAGATCTTCTTTATGGAAGTTAGTACAAAGCAGAATTTTCATACTTCTCTGTGTAATGTGATAAAGGAACTGCTTAAAAAAAGAAAAAAAAGAAAAAAAAAAAAAACTTAGGGTGAATAATCTTAGACTTTAACCATATTAAAAGCCTAACTCAAGTTCATCCTCTGAAATCAGTAAGGAAAGAAATGTGGGCATCTTCATTTAATTAAATATGAATTTTCTTCCTCTATTCTCATTTTCTCAAATTTCTTCATAAGCTCAGATCTCATACTAAGAAGCAGATACTTCTCACACTGTAGCAGCATTTTGAGAGTGAAAACCCTCTGTAATCTCCTGAACTTTCCCATGTTTTCTTGGATCTTAGAACCTTCAGAGATTTATTCCCAACCCAGTTCTATCTCTGTTAGTTGTGCCTAGACCCCAGCACACCTGTTTTGCCATCTCTGTTGAAAACCAAATTAAACCCTTAGATGGTCAACTCCTCTCCTTAAATTCCTATTTTTTTTTCCTACAGGAAAGCTAGAAAAATTATATTGACACCACATCAACCATGATCTTGAGTCCAGCTCAGGAGCCTCTGACCCTTGACCAACACACTGATGAAGCTGCCTGACTGATTTGAATCATCTCCTCTCCCGACTTGGCTCTGGCCTCCACTGGGGTTCAGTAGTAGCAAACTGAGGAAGCAAGACTTTAATCATATACAGATATGTTTCTCATCCTATATTAATTCTGCTCCCTTGCCTTTTTATTTCAGACTGCTTCAAAGAGAAAAGCTATACAAAACAAATCAAGAAACACTGAAGCCAAAGGCTCAAATCAAGATTATTAATAGTTACCCCAAAGAAACTCAACTGCCACTACTTCGGCTCTTAGCTGGTTCCCCCTCTCCACTAAATATGTCTGAAATTCACTTCCCTCGTGGCCCTCTCCCACTCCCATCATTGTTATTTTAACCCATACCCCCCCTTTTTTTTCTTTAAAGAAAAGGCAGCAGCATAAGCAGATAAGATAATCCAGGTAGCACCTTTCTCTGAAAAAACACTCTTGCATCTTTCTGTTCTATAGTCAAAGCTATGGTTTTTCCAGTAGTCATGTATGGATGTGAGAGTTGGACTATAAAGAAAGCTGAGCACTGAAGAATTAATGCTTTTGAACTGTGGTGTTGGAGAAGACTCCTGAGGATCCCTTGGACAGCAAGGAGATCAAACCAGTCAATCCTAAAGGAAGGCAACCCTGAATATTCACTGGAAGGACTGAGGCTGAGGCTGAAGTTCCAATACTTTGGCCACCTGATGGAAAGAGCTGACTTGCTGGCAAAGACCCTGATGCTGGGAAAGACTGAAGGCAGGAGAAGGGGATGACAGAGGATGAAATGGCCGGATGGCATCCTTGACTTAATGGACATGAGTTTGAGCAAGCTCTGGGAGATAGTGAAGGACAGGGAAGCCTATCATGCTGCAGTCTATGGGGTTGCAGAGTCAGACACGACTTAGTGACTGAACAACAACAACCGATCCTAAAGAACCATTCAAAGGCAGAATGGTGGTTATCACTGATTACTTTGTTAATGTTAGGACAGGGGTCTCATAGTTATTGCATAGAGAAGTCTGAAGCTTTTACTCATTTAAACCGTTCAAAATGATAACACTGGTACCAAAAATACTTAAAAGTTTTGCTGTACATAAAGTTGCCATGCAATTGGTATTGTGGTTTTTGGGCATCCTCGTAGGAAAGGCATTACCTTAATTCAAGCCTGAGAATCTGAATTATGTAGGGTTGGTTTGGAAGCAGAGTAGAATCAGGGAATCCATTCCCTTTCTTCCTAAAATCCACGGGTGCTAGAAAGCCCATGAAGAAGAACTGGAGGAGAGGGCAGGACACACGGACATCACCCAGCCTGACTGGGATGCATGTCAGGTCCTTACCACGTAATCACAGACACTCAAGCACAAGGGAAGCAAATCATTCAGAGAAAATGTAAGTCGACTGACTTTAAATAAAAGGCATCCCTTCTCTTGGTTTATTTTTTCTAAATCATGACTCTAAAACAGTAAACTTGGAATGATTTTTCTCTCCCAAACTGAAATATCACTTTCCTTCCTGGCTCAGACCACCAACCAGGTTTCTGCCACCGGAAGTGGGGAAAGTAGTAGAGATCCAGTGAGGAAGGTTGATCGAATGCCCTATTCTTCCAGTTTCCAAACCAGAGTCACTTGGAGACACAGACACATTTTGTTTGTGTGGTCTAAGTTGCAACCTCAAAAAACTTGGCAGTTTTCTCATCATGGGCTGTGATTTCCATGATGTGATGGTTTGCAAGGGTTTTGTTTTCAAATAGATATTATGGGTAATTCCACAGGACTCCTATTTCAATCCCCCTGAGTTGATAACCTTTCCTTCTTAAGTGTGACCTTGGTGTTCAGATAACCTTGGGACACAGACAAGGAGGATTCCCAGTGGTAAAAGTCTGTCTGGTGCAAAGGGGGAAGGAATAAAGTGAAACTTGCAAAATGATGGAAAGAGAAATCAAAGCTTTTCACATGCTGTTCTGTTCACTGTTTTTTTTTTTTTTTTGAGGCGTAATGTTCACATCTTCTCCCATTTCACTGGTTCTACTTATTGTAATTTATAGCAACAATAATTCATACTCTAACTTAGCTTTACTTCAGCAACTCTTTCTTCCTTACTTTTGGCTTCAATATTACAAATGGCTAGATCACAAACTTTGGACTTAATGAAAATCTCACAAGCTCTGCACTTAATGAAAATAAAACTATATCCTTTGTTTGGTAAAGAAGATGACTCACCCATTGTTTGAGACATATCTCTCCTGATCTCTTTATTGTACATTAAATATGAAAGTTTCAAGCTTTTATCCACCTCAGAAATACTGATGGAGAACTGAATAGACATTTCTTCAAAGAGGAAATGTAGATGACCAACAGGTACCTAAGATGTTCAATGTCACTAACCATCAGAGAAATGCAAATCAAAACTACAATAAGATATTACCTCACACCTGTCAGAATGGCTGTCACCAAAAAGAACACAAAAATAACAAATGCTGGGGAGGGTGTGAAGAAAAGGGAACCTTTGTACACTGTTGGCAGGAATGTAAATTCCATGGTGCAGCTACTACGGAAAACAGTATGGAGGGTCCTCAAAACCCTGGATATAGAACTACCACGCGTGTGTGCGTGCTCAGCCACTTCCGTCGTGTCCGACTCTCTGCGACCCCACAGACTGTAGCTCTCCAGGCTCCTCTGTCCATGGGATTCTCCAGGCAAGATAACTGTAGTGGGTTGCCATGCTCTCCCTCAAGGGGATCTTCCTGACCCAGGGATCAAACCCATGGCTCTTACTTTCCTGCACTGGTAGGGGTGTTCTTTACCACTAGAGCCACCTGGGAAGCCCCAGAACTACCATATGGTCCAGCAATTCCACTCCTGGGTATATATCCAAAAAAATCCCCCCAAATGCTAATTCCAAAGGATGCATACGCCCCAGTGTTCACAGTGGCATTATTTACAGTTGCTAAGATATGGAAGTACCCTAAGTGTCCATCACCAGACGAGTGGGTAAAGAAGATGTGGTTACACACATAATACATATACAGTGGAATATTAGCCATAAAAAAGAACTAAAAGCTGCCATCTGAAGCAACATGGATGAACCTGAAGGGCATTATGCTAAGTGACGTAAGTCAGACAGAGAAAGACAAATATTGTATATCACAAGACAAATAGTATATGTGGAATCTAAAAAATACAACAAACTAGTGAATAAAACAACAAAAAAGAAACAGATGCAGATATAGAGAACACACTAGTGGTTACCAGTGGGAAGAGGGAGGTGGAGAGGAGCATGATAGGGATAGGGGATTTGGAGGTACAAATTATTAGGCATGAAATGAGCTACACGCATCTATTGTACAACACAGGGAATATAGCCTATTACTTTATGAAAACTGTTTTGTTTGTTATTTTTGCTTTTAGTCACTATGTCATGTCTGGCTCTTTCCCAGCCCCAGGGATTGTAGCCTGCCAGGCTTATCTGTCCATGGAATTCTCCAGGCAAGAATACTGGAGTGGGTTGCCATTTCCTACTTCAGGGGATCTTCCTGACCCAGGAATCAAGCTCCTCTCTCCTACATTAGCAGGCAGATTACCGCTGAGCCAGCAGAGAAACCCCATAATAACTACAAAGGGAGAATATACTTTAAAAATTGTGACTTTCTGTATTGTACACTTGTAACTTATACAATATTCTACATCAACTATACATCAATTAAAAAGAAGAGAAATTCTGATGATAAGGCAACAGAGCTTAATTGAAGCAACATGAGAAGCAGAAGAGCTGTGTAGGTCCTGCTGTGCTAGGGCACTGTGGGGACAGGATGAGCAATGACCGGGCACAGCCAATGCCCAGGCTGCAGGGCGATGCTCCAGAACACTTCATGCCTTTCTAATCCCCTACTAAGCCCCTCACAGAAGAGAGCACTCACAAAACTAAATCAAATGGCAACTCGGTTTGCTCTCCTCACAACCCGCCTGGCCCGGGCTGGAAAATAACACAACAGTAGTAGACAAATGCTTTAACGTTGTAAAAAGTAGGTGTTGAGATTTATTTCTCTCTCCAAGTAGAGAGACAGTCTTCTGGGCAAGCTTGGGTCTGACATAAACATGTGGTTGACCAGGATACAAGAAAACGGCGATGGAAGTAGTAAGGAATGATGTGATTTAAACACAGAGGTCTGACTCCTCCTCAATCTACCCTCAGTCCTGCAGCAGCAAATGTGTCGCCCCAGGGCCACTTCTGATCCCCTGTCTCCATTCACTTTATGTGTAGATTAGCTTTGGTTGACGTTCAATACTCATCCTCTTCAGGCTCTTTCCAATAGTTCACGCTGCTTATGCCAGCTCCTTGGACTTCTCTTCCCTTAGCCTTAGTGCCATATACTACTTTAGGTTGTATCATTTCCCCTCCTCCTCTGTCTCTTACGGTGGGCTTCCCAGGTGGTACAGAAGTAAAGAATCTGCCTGCCAACGCAGGAGATGCCAGAGACACAGGTTCGATCCCTGGGTTGGGAAAATCCCCCGGAGTAGGAAATGGCAACCCGCTCCAGTATTCTTGCTTAGAAGATTTCATGGACAGAGGAGCCTGGTGGGCTACAGGCCATGGGGTGGCAGAGAGCCGGACACAACTGAGCACATCTCTTGTAGTACGATGCTGCCCTCCCACAACCTACTCCACTGCTTTCTTTCTCTCCTCTCGTTCTCCATTTTCAACGTCATTACAGCTTTACAACTCAGTATTTTGATGTGACTTTTTTCCACTGACAAGCACTAGACTCAAGTATCCATCACCTGCTACACGTATTATTCAGGTATATTCCCAATATGTTCCAGAGTGAAATCAAGATGTATGGTCCAAGTTCATCTTCCAGAGTTCACTTTTTCTTTTCACGATACCCTGTTCTTTCTGCAACTAAAGCTGAGTCTCCCTGTCATCTGAACCTCCCATATTCAATGACTCACATTCACTCACTGACAAATATTTAGTGTCTATTACATGTCAAGTGTTGGGGATACAGTAATGAATACAACTGAGGTGGTCTCTGCTCTGCTTTCATGGACTGTACATTCAATCAGTGCCTGAATCCTGGGGATCTGGCCTTTGTAATGTCCATACTCAACTTCTTATACCTTTCCTCATAACATGCATCCTAATCCAGACCCTCGTCACTTTTCTCCTAAACCACCACAGTTCAGTTCAGTTTAGTCGCTCAGTCGTGTCTGACTCTTTGCGACACCATGAATCGCAGCACGCCAGGCCTCCCTGTCCATCACCAACTCCTGGAGTTCACTGAGACTCACATCCATCGAGTCAGTGATGCCATCCAGCCATCTCATCCTCTGTCGTCCCCTTCTCCTCCTGCCCCCAATCCCTCCCAGCATCAGGGTCTTTTCCAATGAGTCAACTCTTCACATGAGGTGGCCAAAGTACTGGAGTTTCAGCTTTAGCATCATTCCTTCCAAAGAAATCCCAGGGCTGATCTCCTTCAGAATGGACTGGTTGGATCTCCTTGCAGTCCAAGGGACTCTCAAGAGTCTTCTCCAACACCACACTTCAAAAGCATCAATTCTTCTTAAATCATTACTTCTAGTCACTGTCACTTCTGCCTGCAGGTCACTGTACATGTGGCCAGTATCATCTTCCTATTTCTTAGCTCTCAGCACATCACTTTCTTACTTAAATCTTAATGGCCCCCTAGCACACAGAGGGTCAAATACAGACCTTTTAGCCTCGCATTCTAGACTATTCATGATCTAGACACATCTTTCCATCTCCTCTACTACTTTTGAAAAATTCCCGACTTTGTTTCCTACTACTGGTAGATACACAGAATGGTGAAGCTAGATGGGACATTTGGGATCCCAGTATCTTCATTTTATAAAGAAACAGATGCCATAGCTCAGTTGATAAAGAATCTACCTGCAGGAGTGGATCCAGGAATGCAGGAGACCTGGGTTCAATTTCTGAATCTGGAAGATCCCCTGGAGAAGGAAATGGCAACCAGTCCAGTATTCTTGCCTGGAAACTCCCATGGACAGAGGAGCCTGGCAGGCTACAGTCCACGGGGTGGCAAGAGTTGGACATGACTCAGGACTTCCCTGGTGGCTCACAAGGTAAAGCGTCTTGCTTACAATGTGGGAGACCTGGGTTCAATCCCTGGGTCGGGAAGATCCTCTGGAGAAGGAAATGGCAACCCACTCCAGCACTCTTGCCTGGAAAATCCCATGGATGGAGGAGCATGGTGGGCTACAGTCCATGGGGTCACAAGAGTTGGACACGACTGAGAGACTTCACTTTCACTTAGCAATGAAACCACCATAAATGCCCAAAGAAGTCAAGTGTCTAAGAGTTTCAATGGAAGGAAAGTTCAAAGTGGAATGGAGCTCAGAGGTGGTGTTGATGGTAGATGGAAGACTCCTGGTCCATCCAGCTGTAATGCATCATTTTTGAGTTTAGTTTTTAGACTATATGACTACAAACCATCTCTACCAGGGAATGCAATCTTTACTGCTTCTCTTCATATACTTCCTTTGTATCTTCCTCATACTCTCCCCAAAGTGATTCTGCAGGTGACTGTACCAAGAATGTCTCCCAGTTCCACAAGCAGCCTCTCACTTTGTTATCTTCCTCTGGGTCTAGCACTGGCTCACCAGAAATCTGATCTCAACAAGACAAGTGTACCTTGGGCAGAGTGGTTGGGGGCATGGTTAGAACTGCCTTGCCTCCTGACCACTCCTGGGCAACTGGGACACTGGGTATAGAATGCGCCAGCTACAATCTATTTACTGCAATCTGTACATGCTGCTTGGAGTCAATCTAATCCCCCTGAAATATTCTTCATGTTCTACACATAAATTCTTAGCTCATAATCCACCTTCTTTCCTGATTTCTCTCTTCTCTGAGTTACATGGCACCTTTTATGCACATTCTTGAAAGGATCTCTTTTCTTCATTAATTCAAAAATATCCATAGGGTGCTTACAGGCACTGTAAGTCATGAGCAGAACAGAATCTCTGACTTAAGGAAACACACATTTTATGGGACCAAACAGAAAACAATGAAACACATCATAGTTTGAATGCAGATACATTCTAAGAAGCTATATAAAGCACATAAAGGAGAAGAGAGAACACTAAGGTTGGAAGAGTTGTTATTTTACCAGGATATTCTCTTTAAAATTTGTGCAAGGACCAGACTGAAGTGAGAGAGGCAAGCCATGTGAATATTTGAAGGAAAGTGCATTCTGACCAGAGGAAGAGCCAGGATACTTCCTGCAGCCCAAGGAAGTGGTCAGGCCAGGACTATGCTGGCCAGATTCAAAGGTCAACAGGAAAGCTAAGGGCATTAGAGCTAAAAAGAACAAGACAAGGAATGATAAAAACTGAGGACAGTGAGGTGGCTGCAGTCAGATGACAAAGGGTTTAATAAGGGCTCTGAATTTCATGATGATTAAAATGGAAAGTCTCTGGAGGTGTTTGTTTTTTTAAATGAGTGATAATCTTACATTTAATTTTAAGTATTACAACAGTCCAGGCAAGAAAGAATGATGGCTTGAACCAATGCGGTAGCAGGAGAAATAGGGAGTTGTCAGATTCTGGATATATTCTGAAGGAAGAGGTGACAGGATTTACTGATGGATTGGTTGTTCATTGAGAGATCAAAAAGGGTGTAAGTGTCCAAGATTTCTGGCTCCAGCATCTTGAAGAATGACAGTTCTATTTATTAGAGGAAAGCAGATGTCTGAAGGCGATGGGTGGAGTGGGAAATCAAAGTTTGGTTTTGGATACCAGCTATGAGACACTTATTTGGCGGTCAAGTGAAGACATCAATGAGCAGTAGACATGCAAATCTGGAGTCCAGAGAAGGGGTATGGCCAAGAGACATAAATTTGGGAGCCATCAGAAAAAGATAACAGCTATTTAAAGGCTTGATGAGATCACCTGGTACCAGTGAGCAGAGCTAGAGAGAGAAGACCTCCATGGACCAAGTCTTAAAGTCCTCTGAAGTTCAGAGATCAGGAAGGTGACGAACCAGCATAGAAGACTCAGGAGCACTCGTGAATTATTAGGTTGGCCAAAAAGTCTCTTCTGATTTTTCAGTGACATCTTCCATAAAGAACTTTTGGGCCAACCCAATAGAAAGAGGACAAAAGAGAATGCTGGCTGTAAGCTAAATTAAAAAAAAAAAAAAAGAAGAAGGCATTTTCTGAAGTGTGAGTTACTCAGTTCTACCCAATGCTGTTGAAATGTCTAGTGAGATTTTGTGTTAAAGCTACAGGGCCCTTGAAACTGAAATTCATACCTGATTCATCATTTTTTCTCAGGGTCTACCCACAGTAAGGCCTACAAATGCTGAACAACTGGAAAAGAATAGTTACAATCAGTCACAGACGACTTCCTGGCCCATGAGCAGATGTCCAGAACAAAACGGGGGGAAAGACGGTCGCTTTCACAGTCATCACACTGAAAACATCACCCAGTGCTCTTGTTCCCGCTACACAGCGCAGCAGGACCCGGAGACACCCCTCCTGAAGACTTCAAAGGTTCTAGGAGGTGGTAGCGGAGGGTCGGGAAAGGAATGAATGTAAGACTTCAAGCAGTGAGAAAAAAAGACCAGAATGATTGGAATGATGCTGGGCCAAGACAGGGATTCCTGAATAAGAAAGAATCTGGAAAGCGTGTTACCAGAAACCAAAAACATAAGAGGGGAGGGGGATGCGGAGAGAAAACAGAAAGCTATGAAAGAAGGCAGAGAAAACCGAGGTAAGAGGGAAAAGAAAATTAAAAGCAGAAGCAGAGAAAGAAAAAAAAAAACCTGAGGAGGTGATGCCAATGTCTGGGGAAAGAACAAAGGAAACGCAAGGCCGTCAGCTTATGCTGAGGACGGCCTGGGCACCGAGGGAGCGGTGTCTGATTTCTGCGCACCTCAAGAAGAGACAAATGGTAGATTGTGGGGCGGGGGGTGGGGAGCCTCCACAAAGCCTCTGGGCATTTTGAATCCGAGAAGAAACACTCTAGCCAAAGTGAAATGCTCAAGTAAACATGAATGACAGCAGCCCCGGGGTTACAAGGGACCTGACGGCATGTTTGACAAGGCCATGGGCGGCCAAGCAGCCGAGGAGGCCCCAGTCCCATCCTCCCTACACTCCCCCAACCTCTGGTCTGCATGCATGACACATACAGCGGCTTCAAGGAGCAAGGAGCAAACTGTGCTCAACTGGGTGACCTCGCTGTCAGCATTTGGCTAATTAAGGAAAGATATTACCTACAGATCTCCATGTCTTGGTTCTATTTCCTGCTCGTTAAAAAATGGCTTAATGAGAGAAAAAAAAAAAATCAAGGCGACAGAATCTAAATTATTCTTTTTTTCCCTCCCAAATTAGCTGAGTGGCAGTGGTTGCTGTTGCCAAAGACGCTTGAACAATAGGATTTTGACACGAAGACTGAAATCTAAACAGCATGAAGAAATCTCGAAAGCTGGGCAGTCCCCATTATCTCATGCCTGCACGACTGTCGTCCAAGAGATGAGGGATGGTTCTCCATCGGTGCCAGCGGCGTGGCGGGCCAAAGCCTCACAGAGCCACTAATTGCCCATCTGCTTGTTTACACAGCCTGGAGATGGTGACTGGACAAACAGCTCATTTCCCTTGAAATGGGACCAAACTGGGGGGAGCCTGTCATATGTGACAGAGGAGGAGCGGGCAGAACTCTCATGGGAACACGACTCCAGATCAAAGCCAGGGACCAGCGAGCCCAGCTCGAGTAGCTGGCTTTCCCTGAGTAGTGTCAGGACTGTCACTTTCTTTTTATTTTTTCAAATTGAAGTATAGTCAATACACAATATTGTGTTAGTTTCAGGTACACAGCAAAGTGATTCAGTTACACACACACACATATGTGTGTATTCTTTTTCAGATTCTTTTCCCTGATAGGTTATTACAAAGTATGGAGTATAGTTCCCTGTGCTATACAGTAGGTCCCTGTTGGTTATCTATTTCATATATACTAGTGGATATTTGTTCATCCCAAACACCTCTTTCTACATCCTATTCCCCCCAGGTCACCACTCCCTGGGGTTGGGAAATGTGGAGATATTCATACGTAAAAATCAACTGGAGATAGTCAACTGTTAAGCAAAGTTCCAAGGCTTCTGCAGCTAAGAAGAGTCTGTTCCAGTGAACTTCTGGCCCCTCTCAGATTTCACTGGACACTTAGCATTGGCCACACTGGACAAGCGCTCACTATTTCAGTGTCTTCGTTGTCTCCTAATCTAGACAGTGACTTACGTGAGGTCAAGGACTGGAAGCCCCCTGGATTCCACAGCAGAACACATCGTATGTGAAGAGCTATTAATTGGGAAACGCCATGGTGGTGAAAGGTGATGAGCAACTCTTAGTGTGGTTTATGTATTTTTCTCTTTGCCTCCATCAGAAGGTCTCCATCAAGAGACTCAGACTTGGGCTGACTATGGAAATCAGTAATGCCTGGTGCCTATCAGAGTCCCAGAAACAGAACTGAGAGGATTCTCTTGAGAACCTGTTCCTCCTCAAAATGAGAATGAGCATAAAAAAGAATTCTCTCTACTGTGCAGCCCTAGGTATTGTTTTAACGTGCAGTGATACAGCCATGAAGCGGGCAGCAATAGTAAAAAATGTTACCTCTAATTATTGGGAACTTTCTATAGGTACATGGAGAACTGTATGTGTAACATGGGGAAAAACTACATTGGTAAGTCAACCAAATTTCAGATTTTGCCCTCTGAACAATCAGGGCAACACAACTTAGAAACTTGACAGACTCACGTTGAACAAACACCCAAGGGAGGAGAACTGCAGTCCTGTCATCCAAAACAGATCGCCGGAGACCGGGACGCTGGTGAAAAACAGCCTGAGATTTGTGGGTGAAACTTAGGGTCCCTGCTTAGCGTGATACTCACCTTCTGTGTGTCCCTGCTGTGTCCCAGCTCTGTGGCTCAGGGATGCCCTGTCCCTGGAACAGCTGTGGCAGCGAAGGAGAGGGGCAGAAAAAAGCAAGAATAGGCGATACCTCTTTTCTGGAGAGGGTCGACAAGTAGGTCACTTTCAGGATTAACATATCCTCAGGAGGAACCATGGGACTATCTGAAAATCTAGCTAGCGGTAGCTCTCTTGTCCCCAGATCACCAGTAGAAAGGTGGGAGCATTTGGTACCATCACCTTAAAGGTTCTACTAAGCAGTTAACAGCATGGCATGAGCCTCTCATCTCTGCAGATAATTACCTGTAAATGATTAAAACCATTTCCCTTCTAAAGTATAATAGCCAGGTGAAAGGCATTTTAGATCACGTGGGATCAACATGCAGGCAAGTTACAGGAATCCCAGAGGCTTGGTTACTTCATTCAGTACCGAGGCAAAGATGGCTGCTTTTGGGGAGAGGCAGATGTGGGGAGCACAGCAATCCTTGGGATGACGAGGACAACAACCCAAGAGGGAGGTGGGATGTATAAAAATGGTGCAAACACGAGGAGGACTTGTGTCAGGGGGTTTGCACTCCCCATATATAGAGCAGTAAGTGGACAGCAACTTGTACAACTGGAGTACTGGAAAGAGAACGGACACATTCTCTTTAGAGAATAACCAGTTTAGAACTGGTTAAGTTCTAAACAGTGTGAGAAATAGCTGTTTAAAGAAGAAAAGATGACTCCTCACTCCACCCTCCCCATCTTTGGAAGACACACACAGACAGGAGTGTCACACAGCACAAAGGGCTTGTATTACACAGAAACTGTTGCTCAAAGAGGGACTTACACATAGGAACAAAATTTAAAAACAAACAAACCACCGCCATTTATCACAGTTTATCCAGCCAGTGGTTTTCTTTATCCCTTTGGCTATTACTTGAGATATTTCTGCTTGGAATGTTTGTTTCCTGTTTCCCGGCAGCTCATTGATCTTGCTTGAGTTTGGATTATCACAGTTTGTGGGAAACAATCTAGGCTACTTTTCTAGCTTGTTCCTCCTTAGATGCCTCTTGGATGCTGTCCACTTAATTCTTATGAGAAATACAAACATGCACATTATGTGGTATTCTAATCTCAGAGTATACCTCGTGTGTCCTGGGAGAAGAGGTTATATACATCCAGGGGAACAATGTCATTAAGTTAAGACAGGTGGTGTTGCAAATCAATCCACCTGGAACATGTAATCAAAACTCATAAACTTGAGCATAAATTTCAGATTTTTGGTTTCTCATCTATAGTTTCGGGAACAGAAAACTGGCAGATAAAATAGCAATAGCAAAAATATTTTCAGTGTGATTTTTAGAAGTGGCTCTTAAACCTATATATCGCATCCCATCTTGAGCGGAAAGCATTTTTATTTATTTTTTAATTTACAGTCTTTTATTTTTAATTGGAGGATGATTACTTTACAATATTGTGATGGTTTCTGTCACACACCAACATGAATCAGCCATAGGTAGACATGTCCTCTCCCTCTTAAACCTCCCTCCACATCCCACCTCTCTAGGTTGTCACAGAGAACCTAGAGCCATTTATACTAAGTAAGTCAGAGAAAGACAAATATCACATATTAATGCATATTTATGGAATCTAGAAAGCATTTCTAAGCATATCTAGGCAGAGCACAAATGATCATACGTACTTTGTCTGTTATTCAGTAGTTCATAGTTAAGATAGTAAATGACGAGAACCCTGATAAGCACAGAAAGAACTCACTGAGTACAAAGGATAAATCCTGATCCCACGTGACCACAATTACCTGCTGTAGCTAGGAAAAGTCTTCCTAGGTCTGTCTTTAAAAGCTTGTTTACCTTCTTAGGGAAAAATCGAAACTCTATGGATTCATATTAGATTAAAATATTCCAGCAGATGCTTTTCTGGCAGTGGTGGATCACTCAATCTTCTGTCAGAGACAGCATCATTAACCTGGCCACTGAGGGACCAGAGAGCAAAACATAACTCACTAGAGAAAGGCATACAGAACCTATCACTGGGCTTTCAGAGTGGACGATTTTATTAAAGACAAAAGTTCAGTTCAGCTTAGTTGTGTCTGACTGCTACCCCATGAACTGCAGCACGCCAGGCTTCCCTGTTCATCACCAACTCCTGGAGCTTGCTCAAACTCATGTCCATTGAGTCAGCGATGCCATCTAACTATCTCATCCTCTGTCATCCCCTTCTCCTCTTGCCTTCAATCTTTCCCAGCACCAGGGTCTTTTCCAATGAGTCAGTTCTTTGCATCAGGTGGCCAAAGTACTGGAGTTTCAGCTTCAGCATCAGTCCTTCCAATGGATATTCAGGACTGATTTCGTCTCCTTGCAGTCCAAGGGACTCTCAAGAGTCTTCTCTAACACCACAGTTCAAAAGCATCAATTCTTCGGTGCTCAGCTTTCTTTGTGGTCCATTCTCACATCCATACATGACTACTGGAAAAACCATAGCTTTGACTAGATGGACCTTTGCTGGCAAAGTAATGTCTCTACTTTTTAATATGCTGTCTAGGTTGGTCATAGCTTTTCTTCCAAGGAGCAAGCATCTTTTAATTTCATGGCTGCAGTTACCATCTGCAGCGATTCTGGAGCCCAGGAAAATAAAGAAGACAAGCGTTCAGGAAAGGAAATACCCAAGTTCCCAATTTGGTCAATTTTCTGATAATTTATTCTTTAAAAGTTGTAACAGTTAAATTTAGACCTTAAATCAAGAGGCAATTACACTGACAAGAATATGGCAGCTTCAACTTTCTTTCCTCTCTCATGTCTATGCTGGGGAATTTGACTTCTTGGTTTCTATTTTAGTGCACTGAACCATATTTAAAATGAAAAGATGATAAGGTTGTAGGAAAGAGGCCTAGGAGAGTAGGTTACAGGTCATTTGTCCCTGGGGCAAGGAAGGAGGACAATCTTCACAGCATCAATAGCATGAGGTGTTGAGTTCTCAGAAGACTGATGCTTTAAGGCTCCAATTCCAAGGAAAACACCATAAACAATGTTGAGTAGAAACTATACCAATGGGAATTGATACTGAAACCCAGGAAATACATCCTGATGGTGATGGTTCTCATGCGCTGAAACCAGTGCTAGAACATGTGAATCACTTGGTAAGGTGGATTCATGTGGCTACTATTTTTGAGGCTATTTCTTCCCTTGTAGTAACACAGAGAAATAAGGATGTTTCTTCAGGAGACTGAGGAGAGTGATGAAATCTTATTCCCTGGAAATACCATCGTCCTGAAGGATTTATAAAGGACCAGAGGAAACATATTTCTATTTTGCCAACTGTCTGACCCCTAAAGGCAATACTGATTCCTGTTCCCAGGGCAAGCACTAGCAGTCAGCTTCACAAATCTTGGTGGACTCAGTTAAGTAAAAGCCAGAAGCTACTAGTTAAGAGTCTAGACAACAAGGGACATAAAACTGGAGAACAATCAGTCACACTCTGTGGTCGCTTGCCTCCAGGAGAGCCACCATCAGTTCTTTCCTTCCTCATACGTATGCACTGTTCTCCACCGAGAGGCGGGGTTTATTGCTCTGCTCTGTTGAAAATGATCTGGCTTGTGACTTCTTTGATCAAGTGACAAGATGTCTTATCCCTAGCCTTTAAGAGGATTAGTTGTTTCTGCTTTGAGGGGGAACATTTGTTTCTGGAAAGAGTCAGCCACTATGTAACAAATCTAACCACCCGCAAGACCCTGTGCTGTGAGGAAGCCCAGGACAAGCGGGGAGACTGCATGGACTAGGAGATGTTCAGTACCTCCCACCTGTGCTGTCCATCCCAGCCCAGGATCCAGACATGTGTATGAAGAAGTAATCAGATGATTCCAAATCCAGCTACTTTCTGACTTCAACCTCATGGAAAACTCAGAGTAAGAACCACCCGGATGAGTCAAGTCAACCCACAGAACAGGGACAGATGGTAATAAACCTACTCAGTTTTGAGTTTATCTATTACAGATAGCCAGAATATAGTGTGTGGATTCTTAATGCCAGTAAGCTATAATCTCCACGTGCAGACATATATTCCAGAAGCAAAGACTGTGTTCGTCTTGCTCATCATTAACAAGTAGCACAGTGCCTAGAACGTAGTAAGACCTTATTATTGAAAGAACAATTTGAACAGCTATATCTATACTAGGATGGCAAAAGAAAAAAAAAAAAGACCTGTTATCAACAAAGTATTGTAGATGGAACACAATCTGACTCTGTTTAAGAAATATAAGTCACAACAAAACACAAGGGACACACAAGGGAACATAATGGGAGGGTTAAGGGAAGGCAGAGGGCAAATATTTATGCATATTACTTGCTGAGATACTGTACTAGGTGGCTGACACATGTAAGCTGATTTGATCATTACAAAAACCTTACGGTGTTGATGTTACTACCTCTATCTTTGAGATGAGACAACTCAGCCTTGTTTGGATACAATAACTTTCAAGGTCAGAAAGGGAAAGGATTTGAACTCAGGTTTGTGTAATTCTAAAGCCAGCCCTCTTTTCACTACAGTCTCCCAGGAGACTACAACAGAAACAATAAGAAAACAATTTGAAAGAGATGCAAAACCCATCCCTTGAATCTTACCCAGGACCAACTAGCTTCATTAATTGCTGTCAACATGCTGGAACCTATTTCACCACATGAAGCTCAGACCAATTACTGTTAATGCCACAGCCATGACTACAAACTGGAAACCAATGCCAGAGGAAGCTTAAGTTTAAGAAAGCAGATGATCACGCACATATATTATGTTAGCAATTAGGCTTAATCCTAGAATCATGAAACCAAAGGGAAGATATTGAGGAAAGAATAGTGCCCTCCTGGGAAGAATAGCAATTTCAAATATATTTTTAGTGGATTTCCGCATTCAATCTATTTGAATATATTACACTCCCTTAGAATTATTATATTACAATTACTCATCCTACATTTCATTTATTTCAGCAAGGAACTGGGATGGAGTGATGATCTCAGTAGGCAGATGGTTTGTTCATTTCAGTGAATAATTTGAATGTCAACACGTTCGTAGATGATAGGGAGAGGGGGGAAGTGGTAAGTAAAAAAAAGGTCCTGGTGCCAGACTCTGAGATGGTGTGAGGATGTGCTATCATGGATCAGCACTTCAAGAAGCTAAGCACTTAGCTTTTGCTAATTTTATTAAAGGACATAAACTAACACTGCATATTTTCTATAGTGGAAAAACCATTGTTTATCCCTATTGAAAACAGTTATGATCTACTCAAATACACACTTTTTTTATTTGCAGAAGAAAACTAATAGAAATCAAAACTTGAATATAAAAACTGGTGGAGAAGGGTAGATACAGTTCTCAATTCAAAAGATTAATAAAAGGATCAAGGAATTAAATGATTACATTCTCTAGCTTCAGCTTGCAACCTTTCAAAGTCTCATCTTTCTCCCATCTGCTAGAAAGCAGAGTTTGAATGTTCCGGTAATTAACAGTGTTCAAGGATAGTTAAAATCATTTACTCTAGTGGTACTCAGTGTCATTTTCAATCACTTTTAGCCAGTGGAACAAGGCAATCAGACTCTTTGCGAGTCCCAGGGATGATGTGTTTGCAGTTCAACTTGGTGGCCACTAGGTGGTGATATTGTTGACTTGAGTAGCCATGAAGTTAGATCCACAAGGCAAGTCATATTTAATAGAATTATGGAAACACTTTCTATAACTAAAGTATAACTATAGACATTACAATTATAATTTAAAATGAAATATTTTAATATTATAGTAAAAATACACTACTGTAGAAAAAGGCTCAGGCATATCTGGTACCTGATTTTTCCTCTAATCACATATATCAGTTCAGGTCAGTCGCTCAGTCGTGTCCGATTCTTTGCAACCCCATGAATTGCAGCACGCCAAGCCTCCCTGTCCATCACCAACTCCTGGAGTTCACTCAAACTCACATCCATCAAGTCGGTGATGCCATCCAGCCATCTCATCCTCTGTCGTCCCCTTCTCCTCTTGCCCCCAATCCCTCCCAGCATCAGAGTCTTTTCCAATGAGTCAACTCTTCGCATGAGGTGGCCAAAGTACTGGAGTTCCAGCTTTAGCATCATTCCTTCCAATGAACACCCAGGACTGATCTCCTTTAGAATGGACTGGTTGGATCCCCTTGCAGTCCAAGGAACTCTCAAGAGTCTTCTCCAACACCACAGTTCAAAAGCATCAATTCGTCGGCACTCAGCTTTCTTCATAGTCCAAATCTCACATCCATACATGACTACTGGAAAAACCATAGCCTTGACTAGACGGATCTTTGTTGGCAAAGTAATGTCTCTGCTTTTGAATATGCTATCTAGGTTGGTCATAACTTTCCTTCCAAGGAGTAAGCATCTTTTAATTTCATGGCTGCAATCACCATCTGCAGTGATTTTGGAGCCCAGAAAAATAAAGTCTGACACTGTTTCCACTGTTTCCCCATCTATTTCCCATGAAGTGATGGGACCAGATGCCACATATATAGTGATCTACAAATTATTCTTAATGGAAATCAACCCTGAATATTCACTGGAAGGACTGATGTTAAAGCTGAAGCTTCAATACTTTGGCCACCTAATGCAAAAAACCAACAAACTGGAAAAGACTCTCATGCTGGGACCTACTGAAGGTAGGAGAAGGGGAGACAGAGGATGAGATGGATGGCATCACTGACTCAAAGCACATGAGTTTGAGGACACTCTGAGAGACAGTGATGGACAGGGAAGCCTGGTGTGCTGCAGTGCATGGGGTCGCAAAGAGTTGGACATAACTTACTGACTGAACAACAAATTATAACAAATAAAGCTTCATGTCCTAGGGAAATTCAGTTTATTTTCATTGCTTTTGACTTACTTTTAGAAAAGATGACAAGTTGAACATGATTTTCCCTCTGGTATGTAAGACCTTTTACTATACTTATTTATTATTTGCCATTATTTGATTTTGGAACTGCAGTTATTCGAATCATTAAGAAGTAACACTTCCGTGATTGATTCTCTGAGTTCCAGCCTCTGAACCTTTTGATCAGATTGTGATAAAATGCCTGAGAATATAGCAGTAGCTGACATATATATAGTGCCAGGCTCTGTGCTTAGCTCTCCACCTACATTATATCATTCAGTCCTGGGTTCCTATTGGCTGCCACAATTCTTCTAAAGCAAAATGAACTCAACAGAAGAAACAGACCTGTAGGCAGGTGGAGAAGGGGACAACAGAGGATGAAATGGTTGGATGGCACCACTGACTCAATGGATATGAGTTTGAGCAGGCTCCAGGACAGGGAAGCCGGGCATGCTGCAGTTCATGGGGTTGCAAGGAGTTGGACACGACTTAGTAACTGAACAAAAACAACAATTATTTGAAAGAATGAAGAGATCATTCCAGAGTTGTACATTATCTGCAAAATCACATATTATATAATATGTATTCTGGACAATAACTCCCAGAAGGCAGTATAGGTGTTAGGTTCTTCCAACATGAAGACAATAACTAAGTAATTCAAAGAGAAGTCATCTGATAGCAATTGCAATCAATCACTGATGAAAACCTCAATGATAGTTGTCAAGAATCCAAAGAGGAAGTGGTGGCTGAGCCAACAATTACACAAAGCAATTTATCATGAAAACACTATTATGCAAGAATGTAGAGTTCAATACTGATTCCATAAAATACTGAACTACTTGTCATTGCAATTCTTTCCTAAGTACAAATGAAACTTCTGTTGTTATTGCTGGTTGGGGTGGGAGGTGGGGTAGAGGGGGTTGGCGCCTAGAATGGAGTCTCTATTAGGACTCCAGGAATGGGAGTTGCTGGCATTAAACTATGGTGGACAAGTCTGCTATTTTCATATTTTTCTCATTTAGATGGTAAGAGAAAATGCTTATTTCTGGTTAGCTACCAGGGTCTTGGAACATAGAAAAAAGAAATTATTTTCCAAGTTATTACAATGGCACAATACCAATACTAGGATTAAGATCACACTGACCTTGAGTAAGTTCCTGAAATTCTCAGGCTCAGTCTCCTTACCTGGAAAGTTAGGGATAATAAAATCAGCCTCAAAAGACTGCTGCATTAAACGAAGCACTGTTTTAACTGTTGGAAGTCATGATGCATTCTGGAGATCAATCAAGATGGTGGAGTGAAAGGACATGGAATTCATCTCCTGATAAGAACATGTCAAAAATACATATACCTGTGGAGCAATTCTTACTGAAAACTAACTGGAAACTGGGAGAAGGACTACGTGCAAACAACCAAGGCTGAAAGAAAGGCACACGTGTAGTTGGGTAGGAAGTAAAGAAAAGTGACTGGGTAGGGAACCTGTACCTAGGGGATGCAGAGGGAAGTGGGAGGTTTCACAGGTGGACACCCACCCTGAAAGGGAATGGGTCAAGCCACAGACTGGATGCCCCACTCCTAGGGTCCTACTAGGGGAGAGGAGTCCCTTGGGCTCACTGGAGGACTTCTGGGATAACAGGAGCTTGGCACTGGATCTGGGGCAGCCACAACTGGGAATACTCAACTGTGAGATGCAGAGGCAACCTAGTCCCAGGGCAGAGCCCACTGTTGGTGCCTACTTGAGCAGTGAATCAGCAGCAGTCCGTATCTTTGACGGCGGACACTCTACCACAGCTCACTCCCCGACAACACACACTGAGAATCTGCTGTGGGCTCCAGTCTCCGGGCACTGTGGCTCCACGACAGGGTGCCAGAGACTAAGGTCAGTGACTGGCTGTGAGGGAAAAGGGGACTTGGACCCAAGACTGTGTCGAGTGGAGGGAGGGAAACAATTTAGGGCATCTACACAACAACAGGGATTCCCCGGTGGTGCAGTGGTAAAGAATCCTGCCAAAACAAGAGATATGAGTTTGATCCCTGGGTTGGGAGGATCCCCTGGAAAAGGAAATGGCCACCCACTTCAATATTCTTGCCTGAGACAGAGACCTGGTGGTCTGCACTTCATGGGGTCACAAAAGAGTTGGACACGACTTAGCAACTAAAAAACAACACCAGCACAGCATCAGAAACAGCTTGGACCTCTGTAGCTGACACGGGCTTAGAGCCTGCACGAGCCCCCCTTGCTTCAGCACTGCCCCTCTCTGAGGCAAGGGTCTCCATGCAGGGATGGGACACACTTAAAAGGGACAGAGACAGTGTGAGCCTGAACCTCAGGACTTCTGCTCCAGCAGCGTGGGATCCAACCCTGTCCCTAAAAGGGCAGTGAGGGTCACTGAGCAGAGGGGTGTCCTGCCCCATACCTGGTTCCAGCTCTAGCCCCTCCATCTCCAGCCACACCCTCTACCAAGGTAAGAGCTAACAGCACCCCCCAAGGAAAGACGAACTTGTGTCCGTGTCAAATCCAACTCTCCCACTGAAGGCATCGGACACATGCAGTCTGTATAGGGATGCTCTCACATAAGATGTGTGTAACGGTTTCACCTAAATACACAGAGGCAGAGAAAGTAAAATGAAAATGCAGAGGAATGGCTCTCAAAGGAAAGAGCAAGAAAGAAACCCCTGTAAAACAAAACAGTGAAATAGAAATAAATAATTTACCAGAAAATGAGTTCAAAGCACCGGTAGTAAAAATGTTAGCTGGATTAGGGAAAGAATAGATGTACAATGTGAAGATTTTAACAAGAAAGAGGGAAGCTTACCTATCCTACTGTACTGCCAAGAGTCTGTTATTGAATTTTTATAATTTTGCCAGTCTTGAATGTGAAAAAATGGAATTTCAAGGTAATTAATTTTGCATTCCTCTCCTTTTGAAAGTGTTATTTTTCATATGTTAAAAAAAGCAGTTTCTGTTCATATTATTTGTCTTTCTTTTTAATGGGTGCTGGTTATTTTTCTTCAATGTCTAGAAGCTCTTATATAGAAGGTAGATTGAGCTCTCACCTATGCTAAGAGTTGCAAATTTGGGGTTATGATGGATTTATTTTTATTATATTAAGAAAGTATGTGCTAGTTAATTATTATTGAGCTTTTAAATGAAGAATGGATGTTGAGTTCTGTCACCTGCATTTTTTTATCACCTAAAAGAGATAACCCTGAATATTCATTGGAAGGACTGATGCTGATGCTGAAGCTGAAGCTCCAATACTTTGGCCACCTGATGCAAAAAGCCAATTCATTGGAAAAGACTCTAATGTTGGGAAAGATTGAGGTCAGGAGAAGGGGGAGACAGAGGATGAGACGGTTGGATGGCATCACCGACTCAATGGACATGAGTTTGAGCAAACTCTGGGAGATGGTGAAGGACAGGGAAGCCGAGTGTGCTGCAGTTCATGCATTCACAAAGAGTCAGACAAGACTTACTGACTGAACAACAACAACAAAGAGATAACCACATGAGTTTTCTTGTTAGAGCTATTAATTGATGAATTGTATTAACTCACTATATTAGCAAGATGAGACTTCCCCATATAGTCTCATCTTTACATTCTGGGAATAAATTTCATTTGGTCATAAGATGTGCTGTTTTATTTAGAAGTTTTAAACTATCAGTTTTCTTTTTCTTGGGGGGGCAATAATTTTCAGGTATTTATATCAGTAAAAAGAATTTAGACTTTTTTGTTTTGCAAAACTTTTCATTGGAGAGAAAGGGGAAAAAAAGTTACTGAAAAGAGAATTTATTGGATGCTTAGCCAAAAAAGAAAATGAAATATTGAGGAAATATTGAGGAAATATTTGAGTAAATACTTGAGTAAATTAAATATTTAAAGGGGGTTGAGTGGAAGGGAGAAGAGAGGAGGAAGAAGAGGCAGAGAGTGGGTAGGGAGACGACAGAGAGGAGGGAGAAGAAGAAATACAGAAGCTGTTGGGGCATGAGGAAAATACATGCTCTTGACAGAAATTTCTGGAAAAAAAAATGGATTCAAATTAATCCTGTCAGATAAGAGTCTACTTGATAAACCTCTGATAAGGTTTTCTCCACCTTCCAAGGATTACTGCTCTGTTACTTCAGTGACCTGGAAATCACAAGACTGTCTTAATTCTTGGCTATCTAATGTTCTCTGGAGTCACCCCCACGGGTGCTTTTTTGAGTAGTGATGTATACAAGAACTCATTTTGGCCCATGTAGAGTATGTGTTTCCCCTGCCACAGTCCTTCCTTCTGGAAGTTCTGTAAAGAATATAAGAATTATATCCTTTCACAGGTCTGACGGTCCAGATCAGTGACCTGTCCTGATCTCTGTAACCTTAAAGTCTGAATATAGTGGCTCAGATGGTTTTCTTTCTATATTATGGGGGCTGAAGTGAAGAGATTACCTAATAACCTGCTCTTATTCCACAGTTTCCAGAGGTTCAATTTCAGCCTTTATCCATCTACTCTAAGTATTTATGAAAAAAATGGATATCTGCAACATAGAAAGATGCTTTGATATCCAGGAGACCTAACCACAGGTGTGTGATGTAGAACAAAAACGCATCTTACCAGATCCTGGCACAATTTACCAACACTAAAAGGACTTAAACAGGAAACCCATGTAGGGGGAAAAAAGTCTGCAGGCACTTTACAAGACACAGGTTTCTTTGTTCATTAATTAAAAAAATAATTATTAACACCTATTATCGGCCAGGCTAAGCCTATATTATATTGAGACAAGAAAATGAACAGAACCAGACAGACATAGTTCCAGCTATCACTGTGTCTGCAACTTAATAGATAAACCTTTTTGCTTTCAATGCTTAAAATCAGAATTATTGTTATTTTTTTTTAACTTGGTAAACTTATCTACTTAGTTTTTATTAGAACACAGTTTCTTGACATTAAGTGTATCTTTAATCTCAGATGGTCAAAGAACCTCAGAAGATAGTTGGATAAATTAAGACTAGCACAGTTCATTCAGATTCACTTTAAGATTCCACTCATGGATGCCAAGTAAAACTAATGGAGAATGAGATAAGGCCAAGTGTGGGAGAGTGTTGGTATTAGCACCAGGTTAGATTCCAGCCCTCCCTGCCAAAGCTATAAATACAAATGACCAATTTAACAGCATGAAAAGACCACCCTAAAGATCTATACCTGAGATCTAATCAGTTGTTCTGCGCCTTCTTTCAATTACAGGATCCCTGCCACGTTTATGGGGACTTTTAATACAAGCATCACATTTTTGAAGGCCATATCATTATGACCATGTTTGATCTGCGGGTGGGAAAACATGAGCTCAAATAACGCCTGCACAAGGTCACTCTGAACGGAGCTGTAAACTGGAACCAATAAGAGCCTACTGTGGAAAAGCAAAGCGAAGTCAGGGAAAGGGCTCAGACTGTGGAGGATGCAACTCTGAAAAGGGGTGCCATTAAAAGTACTTTCGATTCTGGGTGGAAAGCGAGATTAGTTAAGCACACGCTTTGTCAAACAACACTATTTAAGGGCATTTGGAGAAGGGAAGGATGATAAAAGAAAGAAGGACAAGCACATCATCTCCACTTGAGTGTGGCAACAGGATATGATTTACAAAAGAAAATTAAACCATCATGAGGGCAAAAAGAAACGAACTGCAGCTCATATGAAAATTAGCCTAACCATGAACCAACCGAGTCACAATGCATGCGTGTGACTCCTCAGGTGTAAAGAATGTAATTGCTTAAGGCTTTAGGAGAGATGAATCTCTAATAGAAAACTGGCTTTCCAGTCAGAAATACTCAAATACTACAGAAGTATAGAAGTATGTTTTCTCAATTATGATTATTATATTATACCTTGTACTCAGATATTCTGATACTCCAGGAATTTTTCATTCTCCATCCTTTCTTGGGGGATATCTCCTTCATTCCTATGATTTAAACTGCCATCCTCTGAAGTCTCACCCAATGCTCTCCTCTGAGCCCATATTCTATTTGTGTCTCAAATTTATGTCAAGTCAACGTGTCCAAACTTTATGCCACCGTATTCTACCTCAAGTGAGACTTCCAGATCAGTATCCAGCCAGTTATTCAAGCAAGAAAAAGGAGAGTCATTGTTTCCCCTCTGTGTTTGTACTTCTCATAGGTTATCCAGTTTTGTAACTTCTAAAAGCTTTATCAATATGTTTCTTCCTTTCTTATTTCTACTGTGGTTGCTTTTGCTCAAGTTCTTACAAAATTGCTCAAGTTCTTACCATCATTTGGCTGCACAGCTACAGAAGAGCTTGACAGACTGACTTCCAATTATTTACTATCCCAACTCTTTATATTGCTCTTAATTGCAATGTATTTCTTTAAAAATTTTTTTTTTTTTTTTGGCCATGGTGCACAGCTTGTAGGATCTTAGTTTCCCAACCAGGGATTGAACTGCACACTGCACTTTCATCAGGGAGAGTGTGAAGTCCTGACCACTGGACCACCAGGGAATTCTCTATAATGCATTTCTTAACAACAAAAAGCAAAATGATTCCAACACACCATCACAACAAACAAGCCCAACAGAACATGTCACTCCCACACACATAATTTTTCAAAGGGCTCTCACTTGCCCATAAGACAAAGTTCATATTTTTAAGCGAGTCCCTGAGATTCTCCTCTCCTTTGGGGTCTTGAGTTCTTGCCATATGCCCTGTGATACAATCACACCAAGTCTTCTGCCACTGCCCAAACAGCATGTCTTTCATCCTGAGATTTGCAGTGTTTTCCTTTGCCTGGAACACCCTTCATAATTTGTCTGCAGAGAATTTCTAATCTTTAATTTCCTCATCTGTACAACAGGGTGATAATAGTGTTTACTTCAGAGGGTTGTCATGAAGACTAAGTAAAATGATCTACTCCCCACAGTGCCCAGCCTACAGAAGCAATCACCAAATATTAGCTGTCACTGTCACTGCTGTCACTATCATCACTGTTATCTTTGTTTGGTTTTGTTTTCAAATCTCAACAAAAATATCTCCTTCGCTCAGTCTCCCCTCACTTACCTGGAACATTAATCATTCCTTCTCTCTGATCTGATATGCCTAACTATGGTACCTAACAGAAGCAGAAGATATTAAGACGACGTGGCAAGAATACACGGAAGAATTGTACAAAAAAGATCTTCACAATCCAGATAATCAAGATGGTGTGATCACTCAACTAAAGCCAGACATCCTGGAACATGAAGTCAAGTGGGCCTGTGGACGCATCACTACGAACAAAGCTAGTGGAGGTGATGGAATTCCAGTTGAGCTATTTCAAATCCTAAAAGATAATGCTGTAAAAGTGCTACACTCAATATGTCAGCAAATTTGGAAAACTCAGCAGTGGCCACAGGACTGGAAAAGGTCAGTTTTCATTCCAATCCCAAAGAAAGGCAATGCCAAAGAATGCTCAAACTACTGCACAATTGCATTCATCTCACATGCTAAGAGTAGGACACGACTGAGCGACTTCACTTTCACTTTTCACTTTCATGCATTGGAGAAGGAAATGGCAACCCACTCCAGTGTTCTTGCCTGGAGAATCCCAGGGACGGGGGGGTCTGGTGGGCTGCCATCTCTGGGGTCGCACAGAGTCGGACACGACTGAAGTGACTTAGCAGCAGCAGCAGCACAGGCTAGAAAAGTGAAAGTGAAAGTGAAGTGGCTCAGTCGTGTCCAACTCTTTGTAACCCCATGGACTGTAGCTTACCAGGCTCCTTAGTCCATGGAATTTTCCAGGCAAGAGTACTGGAGTGGGTTGCCATTTCCTTCTGCAGGGCATCTTCCCAACCTAGGGATCGAACCCGGGTCTCCCACACTGCAGGCAGATGCTTTACCGTCTGAGCCACCAGGGAAGCACATAAAGGTTGTCAACCCTGTCTTATCTGTTTGTTTGGGCCGCACCACGCAGCATGCAGAACTTCCCTGCCCAGGGACTGAACCCATGCCCCCTACATTGGAAGAGTGGAGTCTTTACCACTGGACCACCACAGAAGTCCTGTGAACACACTAGTAAAGTCATGCTCAAAATTCTCCAAGCCAGGCTTCAGCAATACGTGAACCGTGAACTTCCAGATGTTCAGGCTGGTTTTAGAAAAGGCAGAGGAACCAGAGATCAAATTGCCAACATCTGCTGGATCATGGAAAAAGCAAGAGAGTTCCAAAAAAACATCTGTTTCTGCTTTATTGACTATGCCAAAGCCTTTGACTGTGTGGATCACAATAAACTGTGGGAAATTCTTCAAGAGATGGGAATACCAGACGACCTGACCTGCCTCTTGAGAAATCTGTATGCAGGTCAGGAAGCAAGAGTTAGAACTGGACATGGAACAACAGACTGGTTCCAAATAGGAAAAGGAGTACATCAAGGCTGTATATTGTCACCCTGCCTATTTAACTTATATGCAGAGTACATCATGAGAAACGTTGGGCTAGAAGAAACACAAGCTGGAATCAAGACTGCCGGGAGAAATATCAATAACCTCAGATATGCAGATGACACCATCCTTATGGCAGAAAGTGAAGAAGAACTAAAGAGCCTCTTGATGAAAGTGAAAGAGGAGAGTCAAAAAGTTGGCTTAAAGCTCAACATTCAGAAAACTAAGATCATGGCATCCGGTCCCATTACTTCATGGGAAATAGATGGGGAAACAGTGGAAACAGTGTCAGACTTTATTTTTCTGGGCTCCAAAATCACTGCAGATGGTGACTGCAGCCATGAAATTAAAAGACCCTTACTCTTTGGAAGCAAAGTTATGACCAACCTAGATAGCATATTAAAAAGCAGAGACATTACTTTGTCAACAAAAGTCTATATAATCAAGGCTATGGTTTTTCCAGTAGTAATATGGATGTGAGAGTTGAACTGTGAAGAAGGCTGAGCACTGAAGAATTGATACTTTTGAACTGTGGTGTTGGAGAAGACTCTTGACAGTCCCTTGGACTGCAAGGAGATCCAACCAGTCCATTCTAAAGGAGATCAGTCTTGGGTGTTCATTGGAGGGACTGATGTTGAAGCTGAAACTCCAATACTTTAACCACCTGATGCAAAGAGCTGATTCATTTCAAAGGACCCTGATGCTGGGAAAGATTGAGGGCAGGAGGAGAAGGGGATGACAGAGAATGAGATGATTGGATGCCATCACTGACTCAATGGACATGGGTTTGGGTAGATTGCGGGAGTTGGTGATGGACAGAGAGGCCTGGCGTGCTGCGGTTCATGGGGTTTCAAGGAGTTGGACACGACTGAGTAACTTAACTGAACTATAGTACCATATTACATCAATTTCAAAATTGATGGAATTTTCATATTTCAGCATCTTTGATACTGGGGTACATCTTGGAATCTATGACAAGTCCTGGCTTAACTGGCAGCAATTTTTGTTTCTTTGGCCACCTGATGTGAAGAACTGACTCACTGAAAATATCCTGATGCTGAGAAAGATTGAAGGCAGGAGAAGGGGATGACAGAGGATGAGATTGTTGGATTGGCATCACTGACTCAATGGACATGAGTTTGAGTAAGCTCTGGGAGTTGGTGATGGAAAGGGAAGCCTGGTGTGTTGTTGTCCATGGGACAGCAAAGAGTTGGACACGACTGAGTGACTGAACTGAGTAGCACTTGGAATAATGTTGCTACTTATATTGAGTAGCATAGTAGATGACACCTAAACTTGTGATAACTGCCATAAAAACATGATTATCCAGGGTGGATAATGCATATTTATAGTAGACAGGAAATCCCACATTTTCTGTGAATCAATGAACCATCTCCAGAAGAAAGGGACTGCTATGTGGAACTCTACAGTAGCCAAGAGCTATTTCATTTGTATATACTGCAATATAGCAAGGACCCACCCCCTGAACCACAGACAGGCAGCCTGATGAAGCAGCAAGCTATCACCTCCTTCAGTTAAGCACTCACATCTGAGAGCCAAACAGCCAGATCCAGAGAATGAGTGGGGAGAGGCGAGTTTGTGATACTGGGTCCCAATAACCCAGATTCAATAAGCTCAGAGGGTAAAACAATTACGTGGAGAAGAGAATGAAGGAATATGGTGGGAAAGGCCAAGGGATCATGCTTCTAGACAGCTTGTCCAACTGAGTGCAGAGCAAGCCACAGACATAATTTTAAATGGTCTAGTATCCATGCTTTAAAACAAAAACAAGTCAATTAAGATTAATAATATATTTTATTAGTTTAACCCAACATAGGAAAAAATGCTATTTACCATGAAACCAATACAAAAAAGAAGAAATATTTTGGGGGACTGTCTTCAAAATCTGATGTATGATTGATTCCTATGGCACATCTAAGTTTGGATCAGCCACATTTCAATTGCTCAGCAGCTGCACGTGGCCAGCGCCTACCATCCTGGGCAACACAAATCTAGACTGCTTTTTTGACCAACTCAGTTAAGTAATGAGTCAACAGTAACAGGTATTTCAACAGCAGCTCTATTTCACCACATGATATTGGGAATGTTTAAGGTTTATTTTTATATTTTAAAATTCTTTTTAGAATAGTAATTTTCCTTCAAATTCTTTTCGTGTCTCATTTTGGCTGACTTTGTTTTAACCATAATTTGAGGTTATTCCTATGTCCTTCCCAACTGCCCTTCATTCTGCTGGATAAAGAAGAGGTGACTTCTTTATTCAATTATAGACCTTTCCCCAGTGAGTCGATCCCTGGGAGAGGGACAAGGGGTCTATGGTTCATCTTAGGGTTGTCAGCTTCTGTCACAATGCCTAACACATAGTGGGCTCTGAAGAAATATTTTTGAAGATGCATTAAAAGATAAACCAAGGTTGACAACAGCAGTTCTCAACCTGGGCTGCACGCTGGGATTACGTGGGGAGTTAAAAAAAAAAGAGTCCTGACGCCTGGTCTCGCCCCCAGAGATCCTGGAAGTAGGTCTGGAATTTGGCTTGGGTGTTGAAATTTTAAAAATCTCCCCCAGGCAATCCTAGTATGCAGCCAGGGTTGAGAACCGCTGCTCTAGGGCTTTCTTAGGACAGCTTACTCTGGCCACATCCTTGCTTTCTTGACACAAGGTTCAGTTTGCCTCAGCTCCATTCCTACTCTCAGAACAGATCATAGTTTCTTAAGAAACCTTGTAGAGAAGAAATTAGGACAGAATTCCCAAGAGTGATTTGCAAATCCTTTCCAAGGCATTGAAGAAGATTTTCAATGTTCTAAATCTATTCATATTTATATTTTTCCAACAAAAGGAATAAAATTCACAATGTAAGTGTTTTAAAATGCTGCTGCTGCTGCTGCTAAGTTGCTTCAGTCGTGTCCAACTCTGTGTGACCCCACAGACGGCAGCCCTCCAGGCTCCCCCATTCCTGGGATTCTCCAGGCAAGAACACTGGAGCAGGTTGCCATTTCCTTCTCCAGTGCATGAGAGTGAAAAGTCAAAGTGAAGTCGCTCAGTCGTGTCCGACTCTTAGTGACCCCATGGACTGCAGCCTACCAGGCTCCTCCGTTGATGGGATTTGCCAGGCAAGAATACTGGAGTGGGGTGCCATTGCCTTCTCTGTTTAAATGCTAGCTAATTTGAAAACATCATAAGGCCACTATAGCATACAGACTGATAATATCCAGGCATCCTCACTGCAGAATTTTTTAGATATAAAAGAACAGCAATTAAAAATAGAAATGGACAGCCAAGACATGGAAGCAACCTTAATGTCCACTGACAGACAAAAGAATAAAGATGTGGTGAGTGTGTGTGTGTGTGTGTGTGTGTGTGTGTGTGTGTGTGTATACTGTGCTTAGTCACTCAGTCATGTCCAGCTCTTTGCGACCCCATGGACTGTAGCCTGCCAGGCTCCTCTGTCCTCAGTGATTTTCCAGGCAAGAATACTTGAGTGGGTTGCCTGCCATGCCCTCCTCCAGGGGATCTTCCCAACCACCCAGGTCTCCCACATTCCAGGCAGATTCTTTACCAACTGAGCTACTCAGGAAGCTTACATATACACATATATACACATACATATACACACCATGGAATATTACTCAGCTATAAAAAAGTGAAAAATCCCATCTGCAGCAACATGGATGGACTTGGAGATAATTATACTAAGTGAAATAAGACAGGTTAAGACAAATATCAAATGTTATCACTTATATGTGGAATCTAAAAAAATGATACAAATGAACATATTTCTAAAACAGAAAGAGATTCACAGACAAAGAAAATAAAGTTATGGTTACCAAAGGAAAAAGGAAGGGCAGAGAGAGGGATAAATTAGTAGTTTGGGCTTAACATATACATTCTGCTGCTGCTGCTAAGTTGCTTCAGTCGTCTCCGAGTCTGTGCGACCCCACAGATGGCAGCCCACCAGGCTCCCCCATCCCTGGGATTCTCCAGGCAAGAGCACTGGAGCGGGTTGCCATTTCTTTCTCCAATGCATGAAAGTGAAAAGTGAAAGTGAAGTCACTCAGTTGTGTCCGATTCTCAGTGACCCCATGGACTGCAGCGTACCAGGCTCTTCCATGTCTACTATATACAAAATAGATAATAAGGACCTACTACATAGCACAGGAAACCTTACTGAATCTTTTATATTAGACTATAAGGGAAAAGAATCTGAAAAAGAATATAAATATTTATATATATATATATATATATATACACACACACACATACATACATACATTCCACCTGAAACTAACACAATACTGTAAATCATCTAGACTTCAATAAAAGAATTAAAAAAAATCCAGAAATGGGGGAAAAAGGAATGAAATTTAAGCACACATGACCTCATTTCAAGTTTCATATACATATGTCAAAAGTAGAAATTATTAATTTGAGGTCAGCAAAAGGAAATATTGTGTGCTCTTCTTTAGGCCATTTAGGCTATACATGAAATAAACATAAAGCAATGTATCATAGCAAATGAAACAACTAACAAAGGATTAATTTCCAAAATATACAAGCATCTCATATAACTCAATGCCAGAAAAACAAACAACCCAATCAAAAAGTGGGAAAAAAGACCTAAACAGACATTTCTCCAAAGAAGACATACAGATGGCTAACAAACACATGAAAAGATGCTCAACATCACTCATTATTAGAGAAATGCAAATCAAAACCACAATTAGATATGACCTTACACAGGTCAGAATAGCCATCATGAAAAAGTCTACAAACAATAAAAGCTGGACAGGGTGTGAAGAAAAGGGAATGCTCTTGCACTGTTGGTGGGGAATGCAAATGGATACACCCACTATGGAAGATGGTAGAGATTCCTTAAAAAACTAGGAATAAAACCACCATATGACCCAGCAATCCCACTCCTAGGCATACACCCCGAGGAAACCAAAATTGAAAGAGACACATGTGTCCCATTGTTCATTGCAGCACTATTTACCATAGCTAGAGCATGGAAGCAACCTAGATGTCCATCAACAGATGAATGGATAAAGAAGTGGTGGTACATATACACAATGGAATACTACTGAGCCATAAAAAGGAACACATTTGAAAACCTATTATACAGAGTGAAGTGAGTCAGAAAGAGAAAGATAAATATTGTATTCTAACACATATATACAGAATCTAGAAAAATGGTATTAAGAATTTATTTACAGGGCAACAGTGGAAAAACAGACATAGAGAATAGTCTTATGGACATGGCGAGAGGGGAGGAGAGGGTGAGATGTATGGAAAGAGTAACATGGAAACTTACATGGCCATATGTAAAATAGATAGCCAACCGGAATTTGCTGTATGGCTCAGGAAATTCAAGCATGGGCTCTGTATCAATCTAGAGGACTGAGATGGGGCGGGAGATGAGAGGGAGGTTCAAAAGGGAGAGGATATATGTATACCTATGTCTGATTCATGTTGAGGTTTGACAGAAAACAAAATTCTGTAAAGCAATTATACTTCAATCAAAAAAATAAATTAAAAAAAAGCAATGCATCTACTTTATAAATCACATATAAAATCTAATTTTAGCCATATAACTCATAAATGTTGGTATTACTGTCCTCAAAATGATACCGTGGCCTGGTGCCAGGACTCCCAACATATTTGAGGTTCAGCTGCGGCCAAGAGAGAACTCTGACTTCTGCTTCAACACAAATGAGACCTCATCCAGGAGGAGGGAGCAATGAACTCTGTACCAAGGGGCCAGCTGGAATGAAGTTTCTCTGACTCATGGACTGAGAATTTCCCTGCCAGTTCCCAAGGTGGTTTGGCCATACTTGATGGATTTACTCTGCTTAAAGGTCTTTTGTTGATAGTTTGGTATCATGTGGCCTTATTAATAAATAGAAATAGCATGCTAATAAACCACTAAAGGTTCCTACATGCATTTCCCCTGGCTTTTGAGCAAAGACAAAAGCCCCCTCTTACTACCGCACACTTTTTTTTGTTTATTTAGATATAATTGATGTAAAACATTAGCTTCAGGTGTACAACATAATGATTACACACACACATACACACACACACACACATAAATAGTGAAATGATCATCACAGTAAGTCTAGTTAACATCAGTCCATGTAGAGCTACAAATTTTGTGTGTGCGATGAGAACGCTTTAAGATCTACTCTCTTAGCAACTTTCAAATACACAGTACAGTATTATTAACTACAGTCACCATCCTATACATTACATCCCCCATGAGTTATTTCTTTTACAACTGAAAATTGCACCCCACACTTATTTTTGTTTCACATCATAAGTTGGATTTGAGAAACCAGAATAGGAAATATCCAAAAGGCATTAAACTTTCATACTCACTAGCAGGGCTCAACAAAAGTTCCCCAGTCCTGCCAAAACCATGGAGGAAGGAACATAATTCGGTACGATTTTTAAGTCAGTACTGGGTCTCATGTATATCACTTCCATCTGCTAACCCCTGAGGGCCGATGGGTGCCAAGTGATTGGATATGTGACATTCACCTGGCCCCAATTTTCCTTTCTGAAAAGGAATGGAAAATACAATACCAGTTTCCAAGTTGCTACGCTCATAAAACCAGAAAGATAATCACCACCCGCCTACACGACTGCATAAGCCTTGCATGGCCGTCACTTGTCAGTTCACAGGTATGGAGAATCCTCGGGGGAACCATCAAGAGACAAAGAGAAAGCTTTCCCTCGCGAAGTTTATAGAGACAGGAGTAATGTTAAAGGATTTAAACTATTACAGCACATTTGAAAGGTGATATAAAGGTTACAGGACAACTTCATCTACACTGCGCACAGATCCACCATGGGAAGATGGTCTATGGGATCCTTGGTGCTGCCGGGGCTCAGGCAGGATGTGCAGAGTGGTGGGGCTCAGAGAAGACGGGGGACAGGAGGACGTTTCAGAATGCCACATCTCCTACCTTTCTGGAAGAACTCTTCAAGGCTGTCCTTGAACGGCTGCAGATACTCCTTTGGAGACTCCTTACACACGACTGCCATCTGCTTCTCACTTGCTGTGAAGAGAAGGCGGCAGTCAGACTTCCTCAAGAACACAGATCTGCTGAACCCATGCTCTGTGCTCTGCATTAAGTGTGGAATCCTTAGCCATCACTATTTATCCAAATTACAGGGCAAGAAGCAAAACCAAAAAACAAAAATAATTACTCATTCTATACCTTTCTTCAGGAACAGGGAAATGCATCACCTTCAACCTTTTTTAATTTTTTTAAAGAAACGCAGCAAAACTTCCAACTTTGCACAGGTGAAAAACTCTGCTTTTTGGTCTCTCGAAAAGAGAGGCAAAAGCAATGTAAGGACTAGTCCTAGCAAATTAAGAGCCCAGATCCTCTTCAGATTCATAGTCCAAAAGCTTAAAATAGATGTTGCAAAAATTCCGAGGTCTTGAACCACCACACAGCATGAGAAGCCAGGTTGGGGAGGATCAAACCTCTCTTCACTTTTGTTCACCTACCCTTCGCATTAATATTTTACTAAATCATGTGAAATCATTTTAAATATGATTTACTACAGACAGGATATCCAGAATTTACCATATGTTGTTTTTTGGTAATCAAGAGCCCTCAGATCAGATAGTTTTCATTTGGTGACATGGAAACTACAATTACCTGTAACAAATCTGTCACAAAAGGCAGTTAACCCAGACAAGGGGCATTTCCCTAAGTTTTGATATGTTTGTACAGTGGCAAAAATGCATTGGGTAGAAGAAAAGGCTTCATTTCTCCCAAGCTAGAGCTGAGTCATGATCACTTTTGCCTGTCGGTCACGGCCATTACTGGCGTGCCATTGTTCAAGAGAATATATTAAAGCACCAGATATTCACCATAAACACATCACCATAAATGGTTCAAAAAAACAGAGAAAGGTATACTCTTGGAGGAATTTACAGAAGCACAAAGGAAGGTATTTTGGAAGAGTACGGTTAGAAAGGATGCCTTTATGTCGGGAAATCTGTATTCAAGAACTTGGTGTTTCCAAAACCAGCATCCCAGAATGTTTACTATGAACATGTGAAGTAATCCAGAAGCACAACAGCCCTGAACAGAAAAGGCAAAAGAGGTCCTTCGAAATTAGTTACTTGACATTTTCTCTTACAATATTGCCACCTAGATTGCTGAAATCCTAGATGACTCTGGGAGACTATCAGATTGTACTGCAGATGAAAGCATGATGGCAGGGAATTCTGTCAAGTTCAGCATCAGCTGCAACCTCAGAATCACCTCCAGGGATTCCCTCCTGGGATCATGAGGCTGATCACAGGACACGAGGGCCTAAATGCAGGCTCTTCCCATTGACATAGTTATTTTTCAAAAGTTTTTAATAGAGTTTATTTTGAATATCTATGATGAAGTATTCTGATAATCACTCTAGTGCTATCTAGGAAAACTTTGTCTGCTGGGATGCAAAGGTTCATTTCTTTTTTTTTAAATGATCCATCTTATCTGGAACAAATACCTTAAAACCAGTCCATCATTATTTCAAAACATTCCTCCCCCAACTCCTACACTTTTACCTTTATTTGTCAGTATGTCTGTCCTCTCCACAATACCTACTTAATAATTTTCTACTGTTGTATGATTTTCCTTTACCTCTTTGCTAGTTCTCTCCTATGAACCTAATACTCTACCAGTGTTTCTCAAATGTATGTTACATCAACATGTCCAAAATTTGTGGTGGTGGTTTAGTCGCTCAGTTGTGTCCAACTCTTGTGACCCCATGGACTATCGCCCACCAGGTTCCATAGGATTTTCCAGGCAAGAATACTAGAGTGGGTTGCCATTTCCTTCTCCAGGGGATGTTCCTGACCCAGGGGTCGAACCTGGGTTTCCTGCATTGCAGGCAGATTCTTTACCAACTGAGCTACCAGGGAAGTATGTCATTATATTTTATCCCAAGTGGGTCCTCTACATCAGTATCCAGCCAGTTATTAGCGCGAGAAAAAGGAGAGTTGTCCTTTTCTCCTCTGTTTTTGTATGTCTCATAGGTTACCTAGTCATGTAACTCCTAAAAGCTTTATCAGTACATGCATTCCTTTTTATATTTTTACTGTGACCAAAATGATAAGTACCTCCCCTCCCATCACTATTCTATTATCAAAATAATGACTTTGGGTTAGAGCTATCACAGAGAGAGGGAAGAGGGATAGTGTATATAGAGCTGGAAGAGGTGAATGTATTGTTTTTATTCTATTCTTTTTTGTTTTAAGGGAGAGGAGATCAAAACTTAACTTTGAAACTTAAGTTTTTTGTGGTCTCTATGGATTAAAATGCAAGATCATCCATTGAAAACAAAAAGGCAAAGGGACAAAAAAAAGATGAAACTAATGGATTCTTGTTGCTCATTCAAATGAATTCAAACTTCCAGCTGAAATTTAAGGCCTTTTCCTTTTTCAGCTTTATATTTTCCCATATATTTGACTAATGAGACCAAAATTACACGTTTCCAAACTATATCAACCAGTATTGCCAGCTCCATGCCTCCACTCATGCAGTTCTTTGTCCACCCTGCTCTCACTCCCTACATACTTTCTAGTGCATTTGATAAAATCCTATTCATCCTAATAAAGTTTTTCTGAGATGCCACCACTACCATAAAACCCTTCCAATCCAAAGTTTTTGAATCTTTTGAACATCTATCTTCCAGAGAGCATTTATGTTTTACCTTATATTATATTTGTCTATTTATATTAATCCCTGCAAAATCACCATGCAGGTTTCATTTACTCATCCCCAAACTTGTCCAGAGACCTCCATGCATCTGGCCAAAGCATCAAGATTCTTATGTGTAGGAAAGTGGAAAAAAAAATTTAGCAATTTTGACCCCGACTGAGTGAGCTCTCTAGGGACGTAATATGACCTCCTTGTCTCTACTTTTTCCTTCCTTCCTGGGGCTTCCCTGGTGACTCAGATGGTAAAGACTCTGCCTGCAATGCGGGAGACCTGGGTTCAATCACTGGGTCATGAATATACCCTAGAACAGTGAATGGCTACCCATTCCAGTATTCTTGCCTGGAGAATCCCATGGACAGAGGAGACTGGCAGGCTACAGTCCATGGAGTCGCAAAGAGTCAGATGCGACTAACACTTTCACTTTCCTCCCTAGGTACATCAACAGGTCCCAGTGAAACACTGTGACTGTCCCAAGCTGATGTGAAAGTGCTTAGTGTGAGAGTTGGACTGTGAAGAAGGCTGAGCACCGAAGAATTGATGCTTTTGAACTGTGGTGTTGGAGAAGACTCTTGAGAGTCCCTTGGACTGCAAGGAGATCCAACCAGTTCATTCTGAAGGAGATCAGCCCTGGGATTTCTTTGGAAGCAATGATGCTAAAGCTGAAACTCCAGTACTTTGGCCACCTGATACGAAGAGTTGACTCATTGGAAAAGACTCTGATGCTGGGAGGGATTGGGGGCAGGAGGAGAAGGGGACGACAGAGGATGAGATGGCTGGATGGCATCACTGACTCAATGGACGTGAGTGTGAGTGAACTCCGGGAGTTGGTGATGGACAGGGAGGCCTGGCGTGCTGCGATTCATGGGGTCGCAAAGAGTCAGACACGACTGAGCAACTGATCTGATCTGAAACATCTACCACTTCATGCTGGAAGGCACAGGAAAGTAGCAAAGATTATTCTCCTGATTGAATAGTTGTGACAGCAGACTAAGATGCAGGAGACTGATCAGACACACTTTGGAAGAGTTCTACTTTCAAGAATTGACATTTTCCAATGAACTTTTATGACCACATAAACTTTTCTGATGATACCAAGCTATGATTCTGAAGCCATATTTATTCTCACAATACAAATTGGGAGAGGGTTTCAAATTAAATGGTCTTCTATTGCATTCATATTCCAACAGTTTCATTTATAGAGAACTATGTTACATGAATACAAATAATATACAGTGAGGCAGGCCTGTATTTTGGTAAAAGGACATAACTGAAGCCAGGACAGTAATTTCTTCAAGGTTATTTCTTCCTAGGCAAAGCAAAGCCCAACATAGAGCTTCTTTTCTCAATTACACAGACAAAACCTCTGTCTCTGCCTGAATTAAAAGGGTTGATCACTGTGGTTCTCCCTTTGTGCTGGCTGAGATGACAGAGCCCATGGTGTCCATCAAACTCCCCAGATTGGCCAGGTAGTGGTGTGGTAAAAGGCTGGTGCTTGGATCCACACCTACCTGAATGCATGTGGGTTGTGGCTTTTCTCATTTGCAAAACGGGGACCCCCTTACTCACAGGCACAATAGTCTTTCCCTTCTCCAGGGGCTCTTCCTAATCCAGGGATCAAACCCAAGTATCCCGCACTGCAGGCAGATTCTTTACCATCTAAGCCACAAGAGAAGCCCAAGAATACTTGAGTGGGTAGCCTATTCCATTTCCAGCAGATCTTCCCGACCCAGGAATCGAACCAGGGTCTCCTGCATTACAGGCAGATTCTTTACCCACTGGGCTATCAGGGAAGCCCTACAGGCAAGATACATGAATTAAATGAGCCAATGCATGTAAAGTGGTTTGCAGAATGCCTGGCACTATCAAGTGGCATCCAATATATTATCTGTCACTTTTATAACTTTGTAAAATTGGTTGGGAAACATGTCATATGCAGAACAGCAAGAGAGTCATGGCTGGAGATTATGAACTACAAATTCTACACACTCTATTTATGAAAATACACCTCAGTGCAAATCTCCTGTTTGGAACAAAGAGATAATGATTTTTGTTCCCTTGCTGATGATCTACCACCCACTATGAGAATTCAAGGAAGCAACTCCCGGGGGAAAGATGAAGCAAAATGTGAAGTAAGTGTCTGGGGCTCCGAGCCTCATGGGTTTGAAATGAGAAACACTGAAACCAGTCCAAAGGACAGCAGCTTCCCTGCTGGGTCCCGAGGTCCTGTTTGCACCCCAACGGGCACAGCCTCCCACGTGGCCTGTTAGCATTAAACTTTTCCACACGATCAAAGCACAGGGCTGCCCTCTGACTGTCTGAGTGCAGTGCCATATTCGATGGCCAGGCAGCTGGCCGGCTCCCACTTATTAATTTGGCTTATCCAGGATGCATTCGAGCAGACAAACAGGAGACCTGAAGACTAATTAACACTGACACTGGAGACTGGCAGTGCATAAAGGAGACAGGTCCCTGACAAAGCCCCAGTGCCATTCATTGTCCAAGCAGGAGACACTTACACAATGTTGCTGGGCCACCAAGGCTGCCTCACATAGGGCTGTGCCGGGAGTTCCAACATTAGAAGCCAAAGTCACCCAGGATTCTTTCTCTCTCTCTCCTTCTTCTATGAAGTTTGACGAATTAAAGAATATATTAATTCCTGAAGTTAGTTACTAATAGATCATTGTGAGAGAGGAAATATTGAAAGCATTCTCTAAAATACTTGATAATATCCTATCCTATCCTTTCTCTGAGCTCCATGCTCAAAGAACTACCTCAGAGAATTGCTAAAGCAATACAAAGAACAGAGACAGTATGAAAAACTATTAATATATGCCAATAAAATGGGCAGCCAAGAAACAAATGGACACATTTTTAGAAATGTATAATCTCCCAAGGTTGAATATATATGTATATCTTATATAATAAAATTATTGATACTCAATTGAGATACTAACTAAAGGTTAAGTACTTATGAAGCATTTAAAATATAAAGTATAGCCAATACTTTATAATAACTATAAATGAAGTATAATATTTAAAAGTTGTGGATCACTATGCTGTATACTCAAAGCTTATATACTATTGTACATCAAATATACCTCAATTAAAAAAAACCTTAAAAAACAGGTTGGTTGTCAAATATTTTAGAGGAAGGAAAGATATAGCTTTGAATGTTTTGAGATTTCAAATATTAGACTGTTAAGTTTCTAAGTGGTTGTCTGTTTTTTTGTTTTTTAAACCTTTAAGAACAAGGAAGAAAGCTTATTGAGTCGCTTAAAAAGCATGGGTAGGTTAGAAGGATACAGAGGCAAGGGCGACATATAATTCATCAAAATCTGATACATGTTTAATCATTTTAACAGATCAAATGTACACAGGCATTTCTAAGGAAAACAGGGTACAAATTTTTTTCTGTATGAGTGAAGGACCTATGGTCTTTGTAATGAAGTCAGAATACAGTTTCAGAGAAAAAGAAGGATGCATCTAGGCTTTGCTTTTTAAATCTGGGATTCCCTCTTTTTCCCCTCTCTGTTTACCTAATTTCTACTCAACCTCTTCTTGGATCTGGGCCAGTTTTACTTGTTCTTCAGTTTTATAAGATCCTTAGCCTTTCTCTGAGCTTCATGCTTAAAGAACTAACTCAGAGAATTGCTAAAGCAACACAAAAACTGAGAGAGTATGAAAAACTAACATATGCCAATAAAGTGGACAACTGAGAAAAAATGGACAAATTTCTATAAATGTATAATCTCCCAAGATTGAACCAGGAAGACAGAAAATATGAACAGGCTAATTACCAGTAATGAAAGTAAATCAGTAATAAAAAGTAATTCCTGACAAATGAAAGTCCCAGACCAGACAGCTTCACAGACGAATTCTCCCAAACATTTAGAGAAGAGCTAACACCTATCCTTGTCTAACTATTAAAAAAAAAAAAAGAAATGAAGAAAAAGGAATGCTTCTGAACTCATTCTATGAGGCCAGCATCATTCTGATATCAAAATCAGACAAAGACATAACACACATGCAAATTACAGGTCAAAACCACTGATGAATATAGATGAAAAAATCCTCAATAAAAAACAGCAAACTGAATTCAACAATACATAAAAAAATGTCTTATACAGACATCTAATGAATTTCTAAACACTAACAATGAACTCTCAGAAAGAGAAATTTAAGGAAACAACTGCATTTATAATCACATTGGAAAAAATAAAATATTTAAGAATAAACTTAACTAAGGAGGTAAAAGAACTATACTGGGATAAACTATAAAACATTGAAAAAAGAAATTGAAGACAACACAAACAGATGGGAAGATAGACTGTTCATGGACTGGAAGAATGAATGATGTTAAAAATGATCACACTACCCAAGGCAATATAAAAATTCAATGCAATCCTTATCAAAATACCAAGGGCATTTTTCACAGAACTAGAACAAATAATTTAAAAATGTGTATAGAAACAAAAATAGACTCCAAATAGCCAAATAATCTTGAGAGAAGAACAAAAAGCTGCAGGAATCATGCTGTCTAACTATACTACAGAGCTTCAGTAATCAAAATATTACTGTGCTGTCACATAAACAGATACATAGATCAATGGAACAGAACAGACAGCTCAGAAATAAGCCCGTGAACTTACTGTCAGTTAATCTAAGACAAAGGAGGTAAGAATATACAATGGAGAAAGGACACTGTTTTCAAAAAGTGGGCTGGGAAAACAAGACAGCTACATGTAAAGAAATAAATTTGAATATTCTCTAACACCATATACAAAAATAAACTCAAAATGGATTAAAGACCTAAATATAAGACTGGAAACCATAAAACCCCTAAAAGAAAACATAGGCGGAACATAAATTGTAACTATATTATTTTTGGATCTGTCTCCTTAAAGCAAAGGCATTAAAAACAAAAATAAACAAATGGGACCTAATTAAACTTAAAAGCTTTTGCACAGCAAAGGAAAGCATCAACAAAACAAAAGGACAACCTAAGACATGGGAGAAAATATTTGCAAATGATATGACTGATAGAGAGTTAATCTATCTATCTATCTATCTATAGATACATATATAAACAACTCATACAACAACATCAAAACCCAAACAACTCAATTTTTAAAATGGGCCGAAGACCTGAACAGACACTTTTTCAAAAAGAAATACAGATGGCCAACAGGCATATGAAAAGATGCTCAATACTGTTAATCATCAGAGAAAATGCAATTAAATCCACAATGAGACATCCTCCTCACACTTGGCAGAATAGCTATTATCAAAGAGATCACAGATTATAAACGTTGGTGATGATGTGGGAAAAAGGGAACCCTCATATTGTTGGTGAGAATGTAAATCCGTGCTGCCACTATGGACAACAGTATAGAGACTCCTCAAAAATCTAAAAATAGAACTACCATATGACCCAGCAATCCACCCCTGGGCATTTATCCAAAAAAACCCAAACAAACCCAAACACTAATTCCAAAAGATACATGCACCCCAATGTTCAAAGCAGCATTATTTATAATTGCCAAGATATGGAAGCACCCTACGTGTCCATCAACAGATGAATGAAGATGTAGTATATATCACAGTGGTATACTACACGGCCATAAAAACACTAAAAGTTTGAAATCCTGCCATCTGCAACAATACGGATGGACTTGGCCAGGGTTATGCCAAGTGAAATAAGTTAGATGGAGAAAGAGAAATACTGTATGATATCATTTACACGTGGAATCTAAAAATATAAAACAATTTATTGAATATAACAAAAAAGAAACAGACTCACAGATATGGAGAAAAAATCAGTGGTTACCAGTGTGGAGAGGGACACAAGGGCTGGCAATATAGGAGTAGTGGATTAAGATGTAGAAACTGCTGCTGCTGCTAAGTCGCTTCAGTTGTGTCCGACTCTGTGCGACCCCAGAGACGGCAGCCCACCAGGCTCCCCCATCCCTGGGGTTCTCCAGGCAAGAACACTGGAGTGGGTTGCCATTTCCTTCTGCAATGCATGAAAGTGAAAAGCGAAAGGGAAGTCGCTCAGTTGTGTCCGACTCCTAGCGACCCCATGGACTGCAGCCTACCAGGCTCTTCCGTCCATGGGATTTTCCAGGCAAGAGTACTGGAGTGGGGTGCCATTGCCTTCTCCAGATGTAGAAACTACTATGTTTAAAAAAATAAGCTACAGGATATACATATAGTACAACATAGGGGGTATAATCAATATTTTATAACAATTAGAGATGGAATATAACTTTTAAACATTGTGAATGTTGTATATCAACTTTGTATATCAACTATAGCTCGATAAAAAGAAAGTGATTTTAAAAAAGAACTAAGAGACTAAAACAAATGCTTATATTACACCAGTGGGGTTTATGTGAGAGATACAAGTCAGAGTTAGATTATAAAGAGCATAGACTGCTGGGTTAAGGAGTTTATTCTAAAGAAATTCATTCAATAAATACATCAATTCACCAAATAGTCACTGTATGCCCACTGTCTACCACAAACTGTATTCAATACTAGGGATACATCAGTGGGAAAAAACAAAAAAGACTAAAATCTTTTAGTCTTTGACATTGTAGTGAATGGATCCCCAACAAAAATTTCTTAATGGGAATGGAACACAGTAACTTGCTTCTCATAATCTGAACTGCATGTAAACATATGGGTTATTTACTTTAATGCTGCAAGGAGATCAAACCAGTCAATCCTAAAGGAAATCAGTGTTGAATATTCATTGGAAGGACTGATGCTGAAACTGAAGCTCCAATACTTTGACCATCTAATGTGAAGAAACGACTCGTTAGAACAAACCCTGATGCTGGGAAAGATCGAAAGCAGAAGGGGACAACAGAAAACGGGATGGTTGAATGGCATCACTGACTCGATGGACATGTGCTGAGCAAGCTTTGGGAGATGGTGAAGGAGAGGGAAGCCTGGCGTTCTGCAGTCCACAGGGTCACAAAGAGTCAGACAGCACTGAACTACTGAACAGCAACATACTGCACTTCAAGGCTTCTCTTTAGTAACAGCAGGACAGTATACAGTGCTCTTCCCAGTGCCCGTCACATCAAGCAACATATACACACACAGAGCTTTAAGTTATCTAGCCCCAAACATACTTTTATTAAGATAAATTTAAAAACAAATTCAGAAATCAAAATAGCAGTCTTAGCGTGATGAACCTATACAATACCTTTTCATGGTATTGGCCTTGAACTGAATGGCTGGGGGATTATATTACATCCAATGCATTAAAAAAGATATAAAAAACACTGAGCTAATTCAAATCAAGGACTTCTATGGGGGAGGCAAATCATACATAAAATCAGCAAAATGTCAGTAATTTTAAAAATTTGCTTGTTAAAGGTTTGGCACAAATGAGAATGCTATTTTGTGGCTACTTTCTGCATGTTCATTTTTTAAAGAAGGCTACATAAAGGAAAGTATCAACTTACACTTTAAAGTTGAAAGTTTAAAGTAAACAAGTTAAAAATAAACAACAAAAGCTGCAAACAGAAAGTGCCTATTTCATGTTCTTGGATTCTGATGCTGGAAATGGGAGTATTTATGGCTTCACTGGTGACTCATGGAACAACAAATAAGATAAAAAGCAGAGTATGGGGTTGCCCAGGACTGGGAGAAGGAGGGATAGAAAGATTACTGGGATGATGGTTAAAAGACATGAGGCTCCTTTTTGGGTAAGGACAATTTTCTAAAATTGAGTGTGTTGGTGGTTGCACAACTCTGCAAATATAACAAAAATCACTGAGTTGTACACCTTAAGAGGGTGAATTAGATGGCATCTATATGTATCTCAATAAACCTATTAAAGAAAAGTTAATTAGAAACTCTGAGCCTTAAACTGGAACTATAATGAGCATGTAAGTAAAGAATATCCAATCTGTGCTTCTTTTACAAGATAGAATCATTTTTCAAATCTCAGGTCCAGTTATATCTTCATTATAACTGTTATAATAATATTTATTCAACCATTGATGTGAAGCGGAAAATGAGTTTGGAATATACATGTATTTGAGAAATCAAACATATTAGTCTTCAGAAATACCAATAAATGTTATAAAAATACAAGACTTAGTAAACAAATAGTTATATTTAAGAGAAATACAAGCAAGGGACTGAAATAATTTTGTTAACTTTTAACAAATTAAAACAAGAGCTTTGGCATATTTTGTCATTGTGGTAGACCACTGTCTATATATCTGTAATATATATACACACATATAGATAATTAATATATTAAAATTTTTTTCTCTTTGAATTACTCTTAATCTAAAGATATATTCACTTATTCTTAGTTTTCCTCACTCTTTATTGGCTTGGAAAGTTATTTAATACCTCGCTGATTCTTGGTTTCTGATATATAAAATTCTTGAGGACTAAATGAGATGTACATGAAAAAGCATTTTGTATACTGAGTAGTAAAATGCTATTCAAACTATTCTTTATCCACTTAAAATATTCAAACAGTCCTAAGCCTAGTTAGAATACATACTGTACATGGTTTTATTCTTCTCATTTCCAGGAACAATGAAACAATAACAGGCCCACAAATTCTTTAAACAAGTTGACTTTCCTAATATTTATGTGTTTAGTAAACAACAAATCACTATGTTATAAATAGTCTGATTTCTTTCACAGCCAAACCATCTTTAAAATTTGCCCGTACTCACTTTTTCTGTTTCTCATTTACCACTTAGTCGCAGACCCACTGAAATTTACTTCACCCCAATTATGACAAGGGAAAGAATACCCTCAAGTTACCAGTGAATCCTCCCTATTGTCACTGTCTTAAAAAAAACTTTCACCACCCAGCAGGATTCCACTCTGTCACCCATGCGCCCATCTTGAAATAATTTGTCCCTTGGCTCTGGGTCCAGCATCCCTGACTTTCTTCCTACCTCAATTGCTCTGTCTCCTTTGCAGCCTCATCTTTCTATACTCAGCCATTAAATGCTCAAATTTTTGAACATTTCTTCTCTCATGTGGTGGTCTCTTGCTAGACAATGTCTGCATAAACATTTCAGTCCCATCTGTGGGACTCTAACTCCTGCATGCACATGTCTATCCCATAGCTCCATCCCCACAGGCGCTCTGCAGTCCATCACTCTGACCAGACTGCTGAGACACCCTCTTGGCTGTTTCTCCCATACGCTTGCTTCCTCTGGATTTGTCCTTCACATTGGAGTCACAGTGATCTTCATAAAATACACATCTGATTATGCCAACCCCCTGCTTAAACCCACCAGCTCTTAGAGACTGGCCACTGCCAGGCCCTGCATAAGCTGACTCTTGCCCCTCCCCAGCCTCACTCTGTCCCCACATCACACTCTGTGCTCCAGCCACAGTGGCCCTCTCTCAGTTCCTCAAACTCCATCAGTTCCTTCCCATCACCAGGGTGTTCTTTTAGCCAGTGATCTTTCCTCCAGGTTCCCCAGGTGGTGCTAGTGATAATGAACCCACCTGCCAATAAAGATGCGGATTTGGTCCCTGGGACAGGAAGATCCCTTGAGGAGGGCATGGCAACCCACGCCAGTATTCTTGCCTGGAAGTACCATGGAGAGGGGATTTTTGGGGGGCTACAAAGAGTCAGACATGACTGAAGCAACCTATCATGCATGCCTATGTACACACTCTCCTCTATCCTCTGGGTAACCAGGGCCTGGTTAGTGGTTAGTCATCATTTTCATCTCAGCTCTAAGGGCACATCACTGGGGTTTCTTTTTGACCCTCCACTCTATATGAATGAGGTCTTCTCCATTACACAATCTCACAGCATGGTGTACTTCCCCTTTGTAACTATGATTTTCCTGATTATTTGGTTGTCTTCTCCATTAGGCAGGAGCACTGTACTTTGTTATCTCCCTGGCACCTGATATAATGTCTAATCTAAACAAGACACTCAAAGAGTAGTTGCTAAATAAATGAATAAACAACCAAGTAAACTACAAAATGAATACACTTATATGCATGTAGTATAGTTATTAGTGCCCTGATAGAATCTGTCTCTCAGATCAGATCAGTCGCTCAATCGTGTCCGACTCTTTGCAACCCCATGAATCACAGCACACCAGGCCTCCGTGTCCATCACCAACTCCCGGAGTTCACTCAGACTCACGTCCATCGAGTCAGTGATGCCATCCAGCCATCTCATGCTCTGTCGTCCCCTTCTCCTCTTGCCCCCAATCCCTCCTAGCATCAGAGTCTTTTCCAATGAGTCAACTCTTTGCATGAGGTGGCCAAAGTACTGGAGTTTCAGCTTTAGCATCATTCCTTCCAAAGAAACGCCAGGGCTGATGTCCTTCAGAATGGACTGGCTGGATCTCCTTGCAGTCCAAGGGACTCTCAAGAGTCTTCTCCAACACCACAGTTCAAAAGCATCAATTCTTCGGCGCTCAGCCTTCTTCACAGTCCAACTCTCACATCCATACATGACCACAGGAAAAACCATAGCCTTGACTAGATGAACCTTTGTTGGCAAAGTAATGTCTCTGCTTTTGAATATGCTATCTAGGTTGGTCATAACTTTCCTTCCAAGGAGTAAGCGTCTTTTAATTTCATAGCTGCAGTCACCATCTGCAGTGATTTTGGAGCCCAGAAAAATAAAGTCTGACACTGTTTCCCCTGTTTCCCCATCTATTTCCCATGAAGTGATGGGGCCAGATGCCATGATCTTCATTTTCTGAATGTTGAGCTTTAAGCCAACTTTTTCACTCTCCACTTTCACTTTCATCAAGAGGCTTTTGAGTTCCTCTTCACTTTCTGTCATAAGGGTGGTGTCATCTGCATATCTGAGGCTATTGATATTTCTCCCGGCAATCTTGATTCCAACTTGTGTTTCTTTCAGTCCAGCGTTTCTCATGATGTACTCTGCATATAAGTTAAATAAACAGGGTGACAATATACAGCCTTGACGAACTCCTTTTCCTATTTGGAACCAGTTTGTTGTTCCATGTCCAGTTCTAACTGTTGCTTCCTGACCTGCATACAAATTTCTCAAGAGGCAGATCAGGTGGTCTGGTATTCCCATCTCTTTCAGAATTTTCCACAGTTTATTGTGATCCACACAGTCAAAGGCTTTGGCATAGTCAATAAAGCAGAAATAGATGAATCTGTCTCTGCTGCTGCTACTGCTGCTAAGTCGCTTCAGTCGTGTCCGACTCTGTGTGACCCCATAGACGGCAGCTCACCAGGCTCCCTCATCCCTAGAATTCTCCAGGCAAGAACACGGAGTGGGTTGCCACTTCCTTCTCCAATGCATGAAAGTGAAAAGAGAAAGTGAAGTCGCTCAGTCGTGTCTAACTCTTCCCGACCCCATAGACTGCAGCCTACCAGGCTCCTCTGTCCATGGGATTTTCCAGGCAAGAGTACTGCAGTGGGGTGCCATTGCCTTCTCCGAATCTGTCTCTAGTATATACATATACAACCACACAAAAATACATCTCTATATGTATAATAAACCTAGACAAATAGAGGCAGGGGCTAGGGAAAACACACGTAGACTGGATACCATGTCATTTTCATTACTATTCTTTTATTCAGATATGAGATATACATTTTTTAAAAAACATCTCAAAAGCTAGATTCAGAATTCTTGGAAAGGGAACAGTAATAATTAGAAACAAGTCTCTGATACATTCTTGGAGTCAAACATCTCAGGATCTCCAGATGAGGCCTCAGGAACATTCTGGCTTCAGGGAAATGGGATTCTGTCTTTTGTAACGGAGGAAGAGGAGTTTGGATCTCTCTCAGAAGGAGAGATGGATACAGACCTTTATGGGTAGGAAGAGAATATAAGTGAATTGGAGAAGTCTGGCCTCTGGGGCATCCCCATAGCTTCAATAGAGCCTCACTGATCTCATAGTGCTTGCGATTGTGAGTGAGTGTGGCCTGTGAATAATGAAGACGGAGCTCAATTTTCACAAAGTTTGGACCTAGTGCAGAGCAGACACTTCACAGGAAGGCAACCCTCCAATTCCCTGGCCTTCCAATCCTATGGACATCTTTGTTTTTCAACATGCATGCTAAGTCGGTTCAGTCATGTCTGATCCTTTGCAACCCTATGGACTGTACCCTGCCAAGCTCCTCTGTCCACAGGATTTTCTAGACAAGAATACTGGAGTGGGTTGCCATTTCCTACCCCAGGGGATCTTCTCCACCCAGGGATGGAACCTGGGTCTCCTGCATTGCAGGCAGACTCTTTACCACTAAGCCACCTGGGAATCCCCTTCTTTTTCCACAGAGATGGGATTTTAGAGTGAGCTGCACTTCGATCACAGGAGACAGGGTGGTTTCTAGCCCTACAAAACACCTTTATGGGTTTTACAAATACTCATACCTTCAAAATATTGAGTATCTGCACTTTTGTCAGTGGTAAGTGTTGGAGACAAACATTTAACCGGACATACTGGGTGAGCACTGGCTGCGCAGCGCTGGAGCGGCGAGTGGCCGAGAGGAGATACCCCATGTCCAAGGTCAGTAGTGCAGCCATGAGGAGATACCCCACGTCCAAGGTAAGGGGCAGCGGCTGCACTTTGCTGGAGCAGATACCACTGTGTGAAGAGATAACTCACAGCCAAGGTAAGAGAAACCCCAGTAAGAGGGTAGGCACTGAGAAAGGGAATCAGAGGGCAGGCAGACTGAAACCACAATCACAGAAAACTAACCACTCTAATCACGTGGACCATAGCCTTGTCTAATTCAGTGAAACTAAGCCATGCCGTGTAGGGCCACCGAAGAGAGATAGGTCTTGGTGGAGAGTTCTGACAAAATGTGATCCAGTGGAGAAGGGAATGGCAAACCACTTCAGTATTCTTGCCTTGAGAACCCCATGAACAGTATGAAAAGGCAAAAAGATAGGACACTAAAAGATGAACTCCCCGGGTTGGTAAGTGCCCAATATGCTACTGGAAATCAGTGGAGAAATAACTCCAGAAAGAATGAAGAGACAGCCAAAGCAAAAACAACACCCAGCTGTGGATGTGACCGGTGACAGAAGCAAGGTCCGATGCTGTAAAGAGCAATATTGCATAGGAACCTGGAATGTTAGGTCCATGAATCAAGGCAAGTTTGAAGTGGTCAAACAGGAGATGGCAAGAGTGAATGTCGACATTCTAGGAATCAGCGAACTAAAATGGACTGGAATGGGTGAATTTAACTCAGATGACCACTATATCTACTACTGCGGGCAGGAATCCCTTAGAAGAAATGGAGTAGCCATCATGGTCAACAAAAGAGTCTGAAATGCAGTACTTGGATGCAATCTCAAAAATGACAGAATGATCTCTGTTCGTTTCCAAGGCAAACCATTCAATATCACAGTAATCCAAGTCTATGTCCCCATCAGTAATGCTGAAGAAGCTGAAGTTGAACAGTTCTATGAAGCCCTACAAGACCTTTTAGAACTAACACCGAAAAAGATGTCCTTTTCATTATAGGGGACTGGAATGCAAAAGTAGGAAGTTAAGAAACACCTGGAGTAACAGGCAAATCTGGCCTTGGAGTACAGAATGAAGCAGAGCAAAGGCTAATAGAGTTTTGCCAAGAGAACGCAGTGGTCATAGCAAACACCCTCTTCCAACAACACAAGAGAAGACTCTACACATGGACATTACCAGATGGCCAGCACCGAAATCAGACTGATTATATTCTCTGCAGCCAAAGATGGAGAAGCTCCATATAGTCAGCAAAAACAAGACTGGGAGCTGACCGTGGCTCAGATCATGAACTCCTCCTTATTGCCAAATTCAGACTTAAATTGAAGAAAGTGGGGAAAACCACTAGACCATTCAGGTACGACCTAAATCAAATCCCTTATGATTATACAGTGGAAGTGAGAAATAGACTCAAGGGACTAGATCTGATAGACAGAGTGCCTGATGAACTATGGACGGAGGTTCGTGACATTGTTCAGGAGACAGGGATCAAGACCACCTCAAGAAAAAGACATGCAAAAAAGCAATATGGCTGTCTGAGGAGGCCTTACAAATAGCTGTGAAAAGATGAGAAGTGAAAGGCAAAGGAGAAAAGGAAAGATATAACCATTTGAATGCAGAGTTCCAAAGAATAGCAAGGAGAGATAAGAAAGCCTTAGCGATCAGTGCAAAGAAATCGAGGAAAACAACAGAATGGGAAAGACTAGAGATCTCTTCAAGAAATTAGAGATACCAAGGGAACATTTTATGCAAAGATGGGCTCAATAAAGGACAAAAATGGTATGGACCTAACAGAAGCAGAAGATATTAAGAAGAGGTGGCAAGAATACACAGAATTGTACAAAAAAGATCTTCACAACCCAGATAATCACGGTAGTGTGATCACTCACCTAGAGCCAGACATTCTGCAATGTGAAGTCAAGTGGGCCTTAGGAAGCATCACTCTAAACACAGCTAGTGGAGGTAATGGAATTCCAGTTGAGCTATTCCAAATCCTGAAAGATGATGCTGGGAAAGTGCTGCACTCAATATGCCAGCAAATTTGGAAAACTCAGCAGTGGCCACAGGACTGGAAAAGGTCAGTTTTCACTCCAATCCCAAAGAAAGGCAATGCCAAAGAATGCTCAAACTACCACACAATTGCACTCCTCTCACACGCTAGTAAAGTAACACTCAAAATTCTCCAAGCCAGGCTTCAACAGTAAGTGAACCATGAACTTCTAGATGTTCAAGCTGGTTTTAGAAAAGGCAGAGGAACCAGAGATCAAAATGCCAACATCCTCTGGATCATGGAATAAGCAAGAGAGTTCCAGAAAAACATCTATTTCTGCTTTCTTGACTATGCCAAAGCCTTTGACTGTGTGGATCACAATAAACTGTGGAAAATTCTGAAAGAGATGGGAATACCAGACCACCTGATCTGCCTCTTGAGAAATTTGTATGCAGGTCAGGAAGCAACAGTTAGAACTGGACATGGAACAACAGACTGGTTCCAAATAGGGAAAGGAGTACGTCAAGGCTGTATATTGTCACCCTGCTTATTTAACTTATATGCAGAGTACATCATGAGAAATGCTGGGCTGAAGGAAGCACAAGCTGGAATCAAGATTGCCAGGAGAAATCTCAATAACCTCAGATATGCAGAAGACACCACCCTTATGGCAGAAAGTGAAGAAGAACTAAAGAGCCTCTTGATGAAAGTGAAAAAGGAGAGTCAAAGAGCTGGCTTAAAGCTCAACATTTAGAACTAAGATCATGGCATCTGGTCCCATTACTTCATGGTAAATATTTGGGGAAACAGTGGAAACAGTGGCTGACTTTATTTTCTGGGCTCCAAAAGTCACTGCAGATGGTGACTGCAGTCTTGAAATTAAAAGATTCTTGCTCCTTGGAAGAAAAGCTATGACCAATCTAGACAGCACATTAAAAAGCAGAGACATTACTTTGCCAACACAGGTCCATATAGTCAAGGTTATACTTTTTTCAGTAGTCATGTATGGATGTGAGAGTTGGACTATAAGGAAAGTTGAGTGCCAAAGAATTGATGCTTTTGAACTGTGGTGTTGGAGAAGACTCTTGAGAGTCCCTTGGACTGCAAGGAGATCCAACCAGTCCATCCTAAAGGAGATCAGTCCTGGGTATTTATTGGAGAGACTGATGTTGAAGCTGAAACTCCAATACTTTAGCCACCTGATGTGAAGAGCTGACTCATTTGAAAAGACCCTGATGCTGGGAAAGATTGAGGGCAGGAGGAGAAGGGGATGAGAGAGGAAGAGATGGTTGGATTGCATCACCGATTCGATGGACATGGGTTTGGGTGGACTCTGGGAGTTGGTGATGGACAGGGAGGCCTGGTGTGCTGTGGTCCATGAGGTCGTGAAGAGTTGGACACAACTGAGTGACTGAACTGAATTGAATTGGGCATTTCAAGGCTTCCCAGTTGGCCAGAGGTAAAAAAATCTACCTGGCAATGCAGGAGACGCAAGAGACGTGGGTTTGATCCCTGGGTTGGAAAGATCCCCTGAAGTAGGAAATGTCAACCCACATCAGTATTCTTGCCTGGAAAATCCCATGGACAGAGGGTCTAAGACCCATGGCGGGTTATAGTCCATGGGGTTGCAAAGAGTCGGACACAACTGAGCATGCATGTATCAGTCATCTCTCCTTTAAAATTGTTCATAAGAGTCTAATAACATAGAGAGACAAGGAAATCAACAAAGTGTAATACAGTAGAGTGTCACAGGACACTGGATAGGAACCTCTAATTCAGATTGGAATTGGGTAGTGGTAGCCAGGGAAGGTTCTCCAAAAGAGGTAACTTATGAGTAGAATTGCAAAAGTCAAGGAGGAGTCAGCCAGTCAGCCAAGGAGAATGAAGGAAGAGGGAAGTAGTTTCAGAAACAGGAAATATGAAGAGTAAAATTAAGGTATTATGGAAATGTATGGATCTTTGGGGATAAGTTAGGGCTTCCCTGGTAGTTTAAACAGTAAAGAATTTGCCTGCAATTCAGGAGAACCAAGTTTAATCCCCAGGTCAGGAAGATCCCCTAGAGGAGGAAATGGCAACTCACTCCAGCATTTTCGCTTAGAGAATCCCATGGACAGAGGAACCTGGAGGGCTACCATACATGGGGTCGCAAAGAGTCAAACATGACTGAGTGATAACACTTTCACTTCCTTTAGGGATAAGTTAAATGGTAATGGGCTTCCCTGATAGCTCAGTTGGTAAAGAATCTACCTGCAATGCAGGAGACCCCAGTTCAATTCCTGGGTCAGGAAGATCTGCTGGAGAAGGGATAGGCTATCCACTCCGGCATTCTTGGGCTTCCCTTGTGGCTCAGCTGGTAAAGAATCCACCTGCAAAGTGGGAGATCTGGGTTCAATCCCTGGGATGGGAAGATTCTCTGGAGAAGGGAAAGGCTACCCACTTCAGTATTCTGGCCTAGAGAATTCCATGAACTGTATAGTAAAGGGGGTCGAAAAGAGTCGGACACAACTGAGTGACTTTCACTTTCATGGTAACAGGATGACTGAACCTCAGAGACACAGATCTCTCTCTCCTGGATCTGTAGTGTCCTGATTCAAAGGAACTGGACTCAAGGAACTGAGTTAAAAGGAATTGGAACTACTTTGATTAGGGAAAGGAGAACAGAAAGTACCATAAAAGTACGAGGCCTGTAATTATATACAAAAAAGTCTCACTTTTAAGATGTTTGACTAGAGAACCTGACCAGAGCAATCGAGGAGGCCGTAAGTCTGAGGAGAAAAGTCAACAGTGTGATTTAGGACATGTTAAGTTTGAGATGTCAATTACACACCCACATTATACATAATAGTCTGCAGTCCAGGCTATGTGGTTGGGATACAAATCACACCAGTGAGTCACAGGCATAACACTAGTATTTAAAACCATGGAAATAGTTGAATTGTTAGGCAAAAAAAGAGAAGAAGTTACAAGCAAGCAGTAGAGGAGAGGCCAGTAAAGGAGGAGAATGAACCAAACAGGATGCTGTGAGCTTCTGGGCACTGGGCAGAGAAGCCTTTCTGCCCTACTCTAGCCTCTGTGACTTTCCCTGAGTGCCAAAGGGCAGATTTGGAACAGTGCTAATCCAGGAAGGGAAGGGAAGGGCAGCCAAGACACAGTAGTGCTGCCTTGGGGCAGGATCCTGGTTCTTCCTCAAGGGATACACATGGTGGTGGTGGTTTAGTCCTTAAGTCCTGCCCGACTCTTGAGACCCCATGGGCTGGAGCCCACCAGGCTCCTCTGTCTATGGGATTTTCCAGGCAAAAATACTGGAGTGGACTGCCATTTCCTTCTCCAGGGCATCTTCTGACCTAGGAATCGAACCCAGGTCTCCTGCATTGCAGGCAGACTCCTGCACTGCAGACAGATTTTTTACTGACTGAGCTAAGGAGGTAAGCCCATAAGGGATACACAGAACAATATCTTTAAATTCTTTAAGATGGCAGCTTAAACTCTTCATACCAGAGAAGACCACATGAGGCTAGGAACCAGAGAAGCTCATCAAGAAGAGCTGAGACCAGATTGGAAGAATGCAGTCCCTGCACACACCCCAATCTTATTAGCAACCCCACCCTTGAACTATTGCTATAAAACTCCTCATCAAATCCTCCTGGGTTGGGACATAGTTTTCGGGGGCATGAGTCCACTGTGTCCCCCTTTGCCTGGCAAAGCAATAAAGCCTTTCTTTTCTATTTCACCCAAAACCCTGTCTCTGAGACTTGATTTGGCACCATTGTACAGAGCCTGAACTTCCGGCATCAAGAATGAGCAGGAAAGTAGAAAATCATGAGTGGGGAGTCACAAGATACAAGAGGAAACCATTACTGCAAGAAAGAACAGTTAACCCTGCACAATACTGTTGAAAACAGAGAAAGGACCACTGATTCTAGCAATAGGGAGGTCACTGGTCATCTCAAAAGCAGTTTTAGGGTATGGGGGGGTGTGGAGGGCAGAAGCTAAATAGGAGAAGGGGTGAAATAAGGGAAGACAGATTCTATAGCCATTTGTTTAAGAAGTTAAGCTAGGGGGGAAAAAAAAGCAAAATGAGGAAGATCCCTTCATCCAAGAAGATATTTTCTCAGGTCTACTCAGACCAGGAGTGGGTGTCCCTTTCCTCAGAGAAATGCTCTGTAAAAATAAACCCACCAGGAAGCTTAGGCTCAGGGGAATCCCATGATGCTGATTCACCTCACAGAGGGAGGCTGCCCAAGATCAAATTCACCTTAATGTCCCATGATCATGAGTATTCTCCATGAGAAAAATTAAGCAGAAGTGAAAAGGCCAAATGAGGACATGCCAACATGCTTTAGGACTTTTGGAAAGACTTGCAAAGCTGCACCACCAGCTACAGCTTTTGCACGGAATTGTCTCAAGCACTATTCAAAGGTCCCTCCTATCAAACATCACAGCTGAGTCAGAATTTCCACTGCAATGATTATGTGGTTATAGACGCTGCCTTGGCCTGTGAGACATTAGCATGAAAAATACTCATTAATCACCTACCCATGACCAGGCCTAAATATAGATGGATTGGGCATGCTTTGATTTATAGAGTGTTAAGTGATCCATTTGTTTGAAAACATCCCTTCCCGTGACCTCCATGAAAACTGCCATCATGAGAAGTCTTCTCTTGAACTAAAGATGCTAATGTCAGAAGAAATGCATATATACATTAGCTGAGAAAGCAAATACAATCACACAAGAATTCATTAATATTAACAAGAAACATTAATTTCTCAGAAGAGTTTGGAGAGGGTAGATTTCAAACAAGAGACAAGGAAGTTGTATTATAATGGAAGAAAAAGTCACCATCAGCAGGGTTCCATCTCTGAGTAGATGGTCTAATGGGAAGTCTCAGGCAGCAAGCACAAAGTTTCTGAGCATCTGAAGGGGAAGGGAACTTGAGGAGAGCAGCAATTATCTTCAACTAAGTATTATGAGGGCTTCCCTCATAGCTCAGTTGGTAAACAATCTGCCTGCAATGCAGGAAACCCTGGTTCAATTCCTGGGTCGGGAAGATTCGCTGGAGAAGGGATAGGCTACCTACTCCAGTATTCTTGGGCTTCCCTTGTGGCTCAGCTGGTAAAGAATGTGCCTGAAATGTGGGAGACCTGGGTTTGATCCCTGGGTTGGGAAGATCCCCTGGAGAAGCGAAAGGCTACCCACTCCAGGATTCTGGCCTGGAGAATTCCATGGACTATATAGTCCATGGGGTCGCAAAGAGTCTGACACAACTTTCACTTTCAAGTATTATGAAGGTAAACACATATAAACAAAGGCAAAACACACTTACAAAAAATGAAGCAGGAAAAAAGTCATTCATGGTACCACGAACACAACAATCACCATTTAAAACGTTGATACTTCTTTTGTTTTTCAGTATCTCAGTCTCGGCATCACCACCACCCTCCCACCTCCGTAATTTTATAGAGGTTGCTTTTATATGTTATTTTTATATACTTTTACCTGATAGAGAAATTTATGTACCTTTATTATTTCTATTAAACATATCAGGCACACTTTCTCATATTATTTCACAAAATTCACAAGCACTGTGTTTAACAGCCACATAAAATTTCATCAAATGGATGTGCCCCAGTTCCTGTAACAATTCCCCTGCAGTTGAATACCAGAATCCTTTCTACTTATCCTTATAGTGCATTATTCTGGTTGTAAGTAACATCTGTGCCCATAAAAACTTATTCTGAGTTTAAGATTACTTCTTTAAGATAGATTTTAGAAGTGAAATTATAAAAACAAAAATTTTAGTCCATGATATAATACATAGCAGCCAAGCTGCTTTTGGTACAACATGGATTGTACCAAACTGGGAAGAATTAAGGAGGGAGATTTTGAAAGTAAAACTGTACCTTTCTCTATCACTCTGCAGAGGTGGTTTTATATGCTGCTGCTGCTGCTAAGTCGCTTCAGTCATATCCGACTCTGTGCGACCCCATAGACGGCAGCCCGACAGGCTCCCCCGTCCCTGGGATTCTCCAGGCAAGAACACTGGAGTGGTTTGCCATTTCCTTCTCCAATGCAGGAAAGTGAAAAGTGAAAGTGAAGTGGCTCAGTCGTCCGACTCCTAGCGACCCCATGGACTGCAGCCTACCAGGCTCCTCCATTCATGGGATTTTCCAGGCAAGAGTACTGGAGTGGGGTGCCATTGCCTTCTCTGGTGGTTTTATATATAAGCTAGAATTATGTCTTTCACTGTGATATAAATACTATGGTTCTTGAATTTGAAATGATTACACTCTAGGCTGGAAAACAGTGAGATGACGATCCACCCATTGAGGTAATTTATTCAAAGGTGAAGATAATTGGTGACATACAGAAGTTAGTAAGGAATTAATCACAGAATAAGACTGGGGTTGAGGCCTGTCCCTGTCAGCAGTTTTGAAAGGCCCCTGTATCACATTTATTCTGAATATCCATTATACTGCTGTCAATGCCAGTGGAGTGATCTGAATTTGGGGAGTGTCTACAAGCAAATTTAAAATTTACATAAAACACTCACATTTTGGGAGAAATATACATTTATATGGGCTTCCCAGGTGGTATTCAGATCAGTCACTCAGTTGTGTCCAACTCTTTGCGACCCCATGAATCGCAGCACGCCAGGCCTCCCTGTCCATCACCAACTCCCAGAGTTCACTCAGACTCATGGCCATCGAGTCAGTGATGCCATCCAGCCATCTCATCCTCTGTCATCCCCTTCTCCTCCTGCCCCCAATCCCTCCCAGCATCAGAGTCTTTTCCAATGAGTCAACTCTTCCAATGAGGTGGCCAAAGGACTGGGGTTTCAGCTTTAGCATCATTCCTTCCAAAGAAATCCCAGGGCTGGTCTCCTTCAGAATGGACTGGTTGGATCTCCTTGCAGTCCAAGGGACTCTCAAGAGTCTTCTCCAACACCACAGTTCAAAAGCATCAATTCTTCGGCGCTCAGCCTTCTTCACAGTCCAACTCTCACATCCATACATGACCACAGGAAAAACCATAGCCTTGACTAGACGAACCTTTGTTGGCAAAGGAATGTCTCTGCTTTTGAATATGCTATCTAGGTTGGTCATAACTTGCCTTCCAAGGAGTAAGCGTCTTTTAATTTCATGGCTGCAGTCACCATCTGTAGTGATTTTGGAGCCCAGAAAAATAAAGTCTGACACTGTTTCTACTGTTTCCCCATCTATTTCCCAGGAAGTGGTGGGACTGGATGCCATGATCTTCATTTTCTGAATGTTGAGCTTTAAGTCAACTTTTTCACTCTCCACTTTCACTTTCATCAAGAGGCTTTTTAGTTTCTCTTCACTTTCTGCCATAAGGATGGTGTCATCTGCATATCTGAGGTTATTGATATTTCTCCTGGCAATCTTGATTCCAGCTTGTGTTTCTTCCAGTCCAGCGTTTCTCATGATGTACTCTGCATATAAGTTAAATAAACAGGGTGACAATATACAGCCATGATGTACTCCTTTTCCTATTTGGAACCAGTCTGTTGTTCCATGTCCAGTTCTAACTGTTGCTTCCTGACCTGCATACAAATTTCTCAAGAGGCAGATCAGGTGGTCTGGTATTCCCATCTCTTTCAGAATTTTCCACAGTTTATTGTGATCCACACAGTCAAAGGCTTTGGCATGGTCAAGAAAGCAGAAACAGATGTTTTTCTGGAACTCTCTTGCTTTTTCCATGATCCATTGGATGTTGGCATTTTGATCTCTGGTTCCTCTGCCTTTTCTAAAACCAGCTTGAACATCAGGAAGTTCATGGTTCACATATTGCTGAAGCCTGGCTTGGAGAATTTTGAGCATTACTTTACTAGTGTGTGAGATGAGTGCAATTGTGCGGTAGTTTGAGCATTCTTTGGCATTGCCTTTCTTTGGGATTGGAATGAAAACTGACCTTTTCCAGTCCTGTGGCCACTGCTGAGTTTTCCAAATTGGCTGGCATATTGAGTGCAGCACTTTCACAGCATCATCTTTCAGGATTTGGTAAAGAATCTGCCAATGCAGGAGACATTAGAGATGTGGGTTCAATCCTTGGGTCAGGAAGATCCCCTGGAGGAGGGCACGGCAACCCACTCTAATATTCTCGCCTGGAGAATTCCATGGACAGAGGAACCTGGCGGGCTATGGTCTATAGGGTCACAAAGAGTTGGACATGATTGAAGTGACTTAGTATGCATGTATACATTTATATAATTATGAACATATAAATTTAAGATGCTCAGACTTGTAGATCCACAATTTCATATAATGACTAGGAAACATGATTACAGTTAAAGCTATTTGCAGAGAACAGATGGAATCTACATTTTGGGGCAACTGAGTATTCGGTGAAGGCAATGGCACTCCACTCCAGTACTTTTGCCTGGAAAATCCCATGGATGGAGGAGCCTGTTAGGCTGCAGTCCATGGGGTCGCTAGAGTCGGACACGACTGAGCGACTTCCTTTTCACTTTTCACTTTCATGCATTGGAGAAGGCAATGGCAACCCACTCCAGTGTTCTTGCCTGGAGAATCCCAGGGACGGGGGAGCCTGGTGGGCTGCCATCTATGGGGTCGCATAGAGTTGGACATAACTGAAGTGACTTAGCAGCAGCAGTAGAGTAAGTATTGCTTTAAGAAGCATCTTTAAGTGGAAATCAGTGGATGAAAATTCACAGGTTGTTGATGGGATCGGGAAAGGCAGAGCCAAGTCCTGGTGGGTAGGATGCCTAACTCTCAAAGCAGTGACACTTGAGATGGAACCATCCATTTCACCCAGCGCTCAACTCAGGAAAATGTTTTTCCATGGAAGTGTTTAAATAAAAGATAACTTCCTCTGGAGGCAAAATGCTGAGTGCATGCAATTTTCATTAAAATTTAGTGATGAATTCACTCACACATATAATTCTGGAAGGTAACAGCAATTCAAAGAGATTGGTATGTGGAAGAGGTAGCAATGCTTGCTGATCTTAGGATTATTTTCCTCCAGCAGTACAACAATCAGCTGGCTACAGAGACTAGTGATGATGATACACAAGCCCATTAGCCAAGAGGAACCTGTTTCCATGTTGCTCGACTAGGACAGCTGTGAGCCTTCTACAGCTTCTCTGACCTCCAGACCCATGTTCCCATTTCAGCCTTCATGGGTTAGTCACACTAACTGTAATTTTTTACTCTACAAAGTGTTTACATCTAAATAAATCATGAAGAAATAAAAGAGAAAAGACAGAAAGGAATAAAGAGAAGGGAGAGAGAGATGGAAAGTTATTTTAAAACATACAACCTCAACTGGTAGATGAATTCTCATATCTAGTCTTGGCTACAAGAATCACTGGCAAAGCATGAAGCTGGCAACTCCTGCTAATCAGTTTGCCACTGTCTTCAGATTTAATGCAATATTTGGCTCAGACATTAAAAAATTAAATTCCCTATTCCAGCTAAAATATTTACACAGCCCTACATGTCTCACTTAATGCCGGTTAAGCAATCATCTTTTAAAACTCCACAGACACTTGTAAATCTGTCGGGAGAATTGTGGCCTGTAAACAAGGCTTCATATAAAGAAGGCTGTATTGTCAATTTGCTGGGAGTCAAGACTTCTTAGGATGTGTCTGAAAATAAAGCTGAAAATCAGAAATAGTTTAGAGTGGGTAACAAAGTGGCCAATCGTCTCGGCTGGTGGGATGCTGTTAGTGGTATTAACGGGAAGCCTCCAGACACTGACCTCAGCTATTTAAAGGCCCGCTCTCCTATAAACCTGTCATTGATCCTACCTCTCTGTTGAGTTATGGCACAGGGAAAGTTACTAGTCCAGCAGCCCTGGTCGTCTGCAGCCCAGGGCCTGTCAAGATGGAGAAGGTGAGCTGGTGAGGCTGTCACAGGAGGCTACTATATGGTTACATGTGACATGAGTGTGTGTTAAGGGGGAACGATGGGGGACACTTAGAGGAAAGGGGGAATTCTGACCACAGCTAGCGCAGGGAAGAACAAGACAGCTGAATAGTAACAAAAAAACAGTATCCTCTGGGAGAGGCTGGGTATAACAAGTTTTAAAATGTCTATTAAACTCCCCAGCATCTTCAGTCCTGATGTTAATAAAGCCTAATAGATAAAATTCAAACGCAAAGGAGGCCCCTGTGAACTATCCCCTGCTGATCCTGGCAGGATCTTATCCCTTATCCCTCTCTTCAAGATGAGTCAGGTACTTGTGATAAGATTTTGAGCAAAGTGAACAATCATTTAATTCTTCCTATCAGATTAAATACCTTTTTATTCCATGTCACTGACTTGAACATGTCACTGATTATGATTCATATTTTTATAATAGCTTTAAAGAAGAAAAATGATACATTAAAAGTACACATCAGTTTAAAAACCTAGTCTCAGGGAGAAGGTTCAAGATGGCAGTGTAGGAAGATCTTGAACTCACCTCTTCCCATGAATATAGCAGTCTATAGCTACAAGAAAAATAATTCTCTAGGAAACGGATATGAAAAATGGAATTACCACAGTCTCCACAACAAAGGGTAAAAGGATAATATCAAGATAGCATCTTTTCCCAGAGGAGTGAGGGATCTGAGCTCCCCGTCAGGCATTCCAGCTTCTAGACCCTGCATAGGACAGACGAGCCCCCAAACATCTGGCTTTGAAAATCAATGGAGAAACAGTCCAAAAAACTGTATGACCACATGGAACAGGAAAACCTGCTCTTAAGGGATTTGCATGCAGACTCACAGGACCCGAAAATCAGTGAAAACACATCAGACTCAGTAGCACACGGACCACAGGTGAAACCCATGTACTAAACTTGAAGTGTCTTCCAGAGACAGAGGAACCGCTTTAAATGTTCCGCTGGGACTGAGACACTGGCAGAAGTCATTTTTGTGAACTCAGGCTACCATGCTAATGCCAGTGCGGGTGGCTCCATTTTTGGAATTCTCCCTCTAACCAGTAAGCACCAGTGAACGCTGCCTGGTGAGGCCTCAGACAGGCTTCACAGTTGGCTGAGTGATCACCCTGCCCACCAGCAGCTGCAGCCCCAGCACCACAGGAGGGTACGTGCAGCCCACCTACAGGATGCCCCTTGAGTACCAGACTATGCTTGCAGGGTGGGACTGTGCTTTAGAGCTCCACAGGACATCTCCTAAATAAGGCTACTTCTTCAAGACTAGGAAAGATAGCTGATATAACCAATACAAAGAAACATACACAAGTATTAGGCAAAATGAGGAGACAAAGGAATACGTTCCAATAAAAATAAGACAAAATTGCTGGGAAAAAAAAAATAATGAAACAGACGAGCAATCTACTCAATAAAGAATTCAAAGTAATTAAAAGGCTGACAGAACTCAGGAGAAGAATGTATGAACATAGTGAGAACTTCAACAAAGGGATAAAGAATACAAAAAAAGTACCAAACAGAAGTTTTTGCTGAAATGAAAGATAGACTAGATGGGTTCAATAAAAGATTGGGTGAGGCAGAAGAATGAATCAGTAAGCGGTAAGACAAAACAGGAAACTCATCCAAAAAGAGCAGCAAAATGAAAACAAAGAATTTTAAAAATAAAGAGACGTTTTGGATAATGTGAAGTGTAATAGCATTCATATTACAGGGCTTTCAGAAGGAAAAAAGAGACATAAAGGGCCAGAAAAATTGCTTGACAAAATAGTAGCTAAAAACTTACCTAATGAGACATTTAGGCCAAGGAAGCCCAGAGTTCCAAGTAAGATGAAAAAAGATACACACGAAGACACACTGTAAGACACACTATGATTATAGAGTGCAAGTGAGAAATAGATTTAAGGGACTAGATCTGACAGACAGAGTGCCTGATGAACTATGGATGGAGGTTCATGACATTGTACAGAAGACAGGAATCAAGACCATCCCCAAAAAAGAAATGCAAAAAAGCAAAATGGCTGTCTGAGGAGGCCTTACAAATAGCTGTGAAAAGACGAGAAGTGAAAAGCAAAGGAGAAAACCTACAGAATGTAGCAAAAGAGGTTCTATCGAGGAAGTTCATAGCAATAGAGGCCTACCTCAAAGAACAAAAAAAGTCCCAAATAAAACAATCTAATCTTAAACCTAAGGGAACTAGAAAAAGAAAAAAAAAAAATGAAGCTCAAGATTAATGGAAGAAAGTATATAAACAATAAAAATAATGAATGAAACCAAGAGCTGGTTCTTTGGAAAGACAAACAAAATTGATAAACCTTTAGCCAAATTTATTAAGGAAAAGAGAGAGTGGGCTCAAATTAATGAAAATGAAAATGAAAGAGGGAAATTTAAAACTGATATTAAGAAATACAAAAGATCGTACGAGACAACACCAACAAACTAGACAAGACAGAAGAAATGGATACATTTTAAAAACATACAATCTTCCAAGGCTGAACCATGAAGAAATAGAAAATCTGAACAGACTGTGTACTAGTAAAGAGATTGAGATAGTAATCAAAAATTTTCCAACAAACAAAACAATCAAACAAGATTTAATGGCCATCCTTCTCAAAATATTCCAAAAAATCAAAGAGAATGGACACCTTCCAAATATACTTTACGAAACCAGCATTACCTTGATACCAAAACCAGACAAAGATACCACACAAAAAACAGAAGACTATAGGCCAATATCCTTTATGAATACAGATGAAAAATCCTCAACAAAATATCATCAAACTGAATACAACAATACATTAAAAGTATCATGTACTGTGATCAAGTGGGATTATTCCAGGAATGCAAAATGGTTCAACATTTGTAATTCAGTCAACATGATACACCAACATGAACAAACTGAAGGATAAAAACTATATCATCATCTCAATAGATGCAGAAAAAGCATCTGACAAAATTCAATATCCATCCATGATAAAAACTCTCAACAAAGTGGATATAAAGAAAATGTACCTTAACATAATAAAGGCCATATATGACAGTACCACAGGTAACCCCATATTCAATGGTGAAAAGCTGAAAGCATTTCCTCTAAGATCAGAAAATGGTTACCCACTTTCACCAGAGTAATCCAACATAGCACTGCAAGTCGTATCCACAGCAGACAAGATAAAGAAATAAAAGGAATCAGAATTGGAAAGGAAGAGGTAAAACTGTGGCTGTTTGTAGATAACATGATACTCTTCATAGAAAATTTTAAAGATGTTACCAGAAAACTACTAGAGCTCATCAATGAATCTGGTAAAGTTGCATGATACAAAATTAACGTAAGAAATCTGTTGCATTTCTATGCACCAACAACAAACTATGAGAAAAAGAAGTTAAGGAAATTAAGAAAATAATCCCATTTATAATCATATCAAAAAGAATAAAACACCTAGGAATAAACCTACCTCCAGAGTTAAAGACCTATACTCAAAAAGTTATAGGATGCTGATTAAAGAAAATGAAGACAATACAAACAGATGGAAGGATATACTGGTTTCATAGATGGGAAGAATTAATCTTGTCAAAAATAACCCTACTGCCCTAGGCAATGTACATATTCAGTGCAGTCTGTATCAAAATACCAAAGGCACCTTTCCTAAAACTGCAACAAAAAATTCTAAAATTTACATAGAACTATAAAAAGACCCCAAGTAAACAACCTTGAGAAAGAACAAAGTTGAAGGTGACATGCTCCCCGATTTTAACTGTTGCTTAAAAAAGATACACAATGTGAAAGCTGCAAATTTTGGGGGGCGGGAATGAGGACTGGTGCCCAGGAGATAGTACCTCAGATAGCTCCAAGAAACTGCTCCAAATAAAACTAAACTTACAATTCTGTTGACTTAAAAAATATGCACAAAATGAGAGTTGCAAGCTAGGTTTCATTTGGGTCAAAATGAAGACACGCCCAGGAGACATCATCTCAGATAGCTATGAGAAACTACTCCAAAAAGGTAGGAGAAGAAGGTCAATATATGTGATTCTGGTAAACAGGGAGTTCATACAATCAAGCACTTATCTTACAAAAGGTTTTCTGTTACAGTCACAAGGAGCTGATGTCACCAAGAAGGGATTTAGTACTTTTCCAGATATGAGGAGATGTAAGGATTGAGGCACTGGCACCCCACTCCAGTACTCTTGCCTGGAAAATCCCATGGATGGAGGAGCCTGGTGGGCTGCAGGCCATGGGGTCACTACCAGTCAGACATGACTGAGCGACTTCACTTTCACTTTTCACTTTCATGCATTGGAGAAGGAAATGGCAACCCACTCCAGTGTTCTTGCCTGGAGAATCCCAGGGACAGGGGAGCCTGGTGGGCTGCCGTCTATGGGTTCGCACAGAGTTGGACACGACTGAAGTGACTTAGCAGCACCAAGGATTGGGTTCATGCAATCAGTTCATAAAAATATCTATCTAAAGACCTGTTCTGGGTCGTGAAGATCTTTTTTTTTTTTTTTTAAACAGTTCTTCTGTGTATTCTTGCCACCTCTTCTTCATATCTTCTGCTTCTGTTAGGTCCATACCATCTCTGTCCGTTATCGAGCCCATCTTTGCATGAAATGTTCCCTTGTTATCTCTAATTTTCTTGAAGAGATCTCTAGTCTTTCCCATTCTGTTGTTTTCCTCTATTTCTTTGCATTGATTGCTGAGGAAGGCTTTCTTATCTCTTCTTGCTATTCTTTGGAACTCTGTATTCAGATGCTTATATCTTTCCTTTTCTCCTTTGCTTTTCGCTTCTCTTCTTTTCACAGCTATTTGTAAGGCCTCCCCAGACAGCCATTTTGCTTTTTTGCATTTCTTTTCTATGGGAATGGTCTTGATCCCTGTCTCCTGTACAATGTCATGAACCTCATTCCATAGTTCATCAGGCACTCTATCTATCAGATCTAGTCCCTTAAATCTATTTCTCACTTCCACTGTATAATCATAAGGGATTTGATTTAGGTCATACCTGAATGGTCTAGTGGTTTTCCCTACTTTCTTCAATTTTAGTCTGAATTTGGCAATAAGGAGTTCATGATCTGAGCCACAGTCAGCTCCTGGTCTTGTTTTTGCTGACTGTATAGAGCTTCTCCATCTTTAGCTGCAAAGAATATAATCAATCTGATTTCAGTGTTAACCATCTGGTGATGTCCATGTGTAGTCTTCTTTTGTGTTGTTGGAAGAGGGTGTTTGCTATGACCAGTGCATTTTCTTGGCAAAACTCTATTAGCCTTTGCCCTGCTTCATTCCGTATTCCAAGGCCAAATTTGCCTGTCACTCCAGGTGTTTCTTGACTTCCTACTTTTGCATTCCAGTCCCCTATAATGAAAAGGACATCTTTTTTGGGTGTTAGTTCTAAAAGGTCTTGTAGGTCTTCATTGAACTGTTCAACTTCAGCTTCTTTGGCATTACTGGTTGGGGCATAGACTTGGATTACTGTGATATTGAATGGTTTGCCTTGGAAACGAACAGAGATCATTCTGTCGTTTTTGAGATTGCATCCAAGTACTGCATTTCAGACTCTTTTGTTGACCATGATGGCCACTCCATTTCTTCTGAGGGATTCCTGCCCGCAATGGTAGATATAATGGTCATCTTAGTTAAATTCACCCATTCCAGTCCATTTTAGTTCACTGATTCCTAGAATGTCGACGTTCACTCTTGCCATCTCCTGTTTGACCACTTCCAATTTGCCTTGATTCATGGACCTGACATTCCAGGTTCCTATGCAATATTGCTCTTTACAGCATCGGACCTTGCTTTTATCACCAGTCACATCCACAACTGGTTATTGTTTCTGCTTTGGCTCCATCCCTTCATTCTTTCTGGAGTTCTCCACTGATCTCCAGTAGCATGTTGGGCACCTACTTACCTGGGGAGTTCCTCTTTCAGTATCCTATCATTTTGCCTTTTCATACTGTTCATGGGGTTCTCAAGGCAAGAATACTGAAGTGGTTTGCCATTCCCTTCTCCAGTGGACCACATTCTGTCACACCTCTCCACCATGACCTGCCCATCTTGGGCATGGCTTAGTTTTATTGAGTTAGACAAGGCTATGGTCCTAGTGTGATTAGATAGACTCGTTTTCTGTAAGTATGGTTTCAGTGTGTCTACCCTCTGATGCCCTCTTGCAACACCTACTGTCTTACTTGGGTTTCTCTTACCTTGGATGTGGGGTATCTGTTCACGGCTGCTTCAGCAAAGTGCAGCTGCTGCGCCAATGGACTGGATATCCAACCAGTCCATTCTGAAGGAGATCAGCCCTGGGATTTCTTTGGAAGGAATGATGCTAAAGCTGAAACTCCAGTACTTTGGCCACCTCATGCGAAGAGTTGACTCATTGGAAAAGACTCTGATGCTGGGAGGGATTGGGTGCAGGAGGAGAACGGGACGACAGAGGATGAGATGGCTGGCTGGCATCACTGACTTGATGGACGTGAGTCTGAGTGAACTTCGGGAGTTGGTGATGGACAGGGAGGCCTGGCATGCTGTGATTCATGGGGTCGCAAAGAGTCGGACACGACTGAGCGACTGAACTGAACTGAACTGAAAGATCTGTTCTACCAGCTTTCCTGGAATACCTCATTCTTTACCCTGGACTCCCTTCAGGGCATGTCAAAAGTCAACGGCTACAGCAGCTCAGGATTTAATCCCTGCAGAGGCAGATGGCAAATGTGCTTGGGAAGCACCAATTTGTCCTTGACACAAACTAGTACAAAGCCACAGTAATCAAAACAGCATGGTATTAGCAAAAAAAAAAAGAAAAACAGATACATAGATCAATGAAACAGAAAGGATGACCCAGAGATAAACACACATATGTGGACAATTAGTTTACAAAAAAGAAGCAAATAACACACAATGGAGAAAGGATGATCTTTAAAAAAAAAAATGGTGTTGGGAAAACAGAGCAGCCACATACAAAAGAATGAAACGTGACTCTTATACCATGTACATAAACTAATTCAAACAAAACTGAAAACTTGAAAATAAGACCTGATATCTAGAAGAAAATATAGGTTGTAAACTCATTGACATTGGTCTTAGTTATGTTTTATGGATCTGGCTCCAGAAGCAAGGGGAACAAAAATAAAAACAAACAGATGGGATTATGTCAAACTAAAACCTTTGTACAGCAAGGTAAGATCATTAAAATGAAAACACAACCTACTGAATGGGAAAAGATATCTGCAAATCACATATGTGATAAGGGCTTAATAGCCAAAATATATAGAGAACTCATACTACTTAATAATAAGAACACAAACAAATTAAATAAAAATGGGCAGAGATTCTGAATAAATATTTTTCCATAGAAGAAATGCAGATAGGCAACAGGCACATGAAAAGATGTCCACCACCACTAACTACTAGAGAAATACAAATCAAAACCTCAATGAGATAAACTTTACACCTGTTAAAATGGCTATTTTGGAAAACACAAGAAATAACACATGTTGGAGAAGATGTGGAAATAAGAGAAACTAGTACACTGTTGGTGAATTATAAACTGGTGTAGGCACAATGGAAAACAGTTTGGAGATTCTGTATGGATAATCAAAAAATTAAGAATAGAAATACTGTATGACCTAGGTATTCCATTTGTGGGGGTTTATCTGAAGAACACAAAAACACTAATTCAAAAAGATAAATGTACCCCTATACTTATGGCAGCATTATTTACAACAGCTAAGACATGGAAACAGTCTAAGTGCCCATCAATGGATGAAAGGATAAAGAAGATGTACTACACGCGTGTGCACATAAACACAAAGAATACAACTCAGCCATAAAAAAGAAAGAAATTCTGCCATTTGCAACAATATGGATGGACCTTGAGGATATCACACTAAGTGAAGAGAAATCAGACAAACACCATAGGATTTCACCCATATGTGGAATCTTAAAAAACAAACAAACAAATAAAACGGAGCAATCAAAAACAAACTCACAATACAGAGATTAGATGAATGATTATCAAAGGGGAAGGGAGCAGAAAGTAGGGGAAATAAGTGAAGGGGATCAATAGCATGGTGATGTATGGTATAATAACTAGATTTGTGATGGTGCTCACTGTAGAGTGTATAATGCTGTACACCTGAAACTTATATAATTAAAAAGCTTCATCCCCAGCTTAAAACACTCAATACTGGGGGCAGGTTTAGGGAATTCACGGGAAGTGTTTCCTACACTGCAACAACAAATGAGGTATTTGTAATTTCAAGGTATAGTGCCTTGAACACAAGGTATCATAGCAAATACCTATTGATTCTTTTTACAATGTCGTAATCAGGAAGGGTTTTGCATATACTTTTGTGAATCTGTGGAACATCAAACTCTGCTCACTTTTCACCTCTATCAGACACCGGGAAAGTTTAATCACTGTCCTTAGGAACAGATTCCTGCTCCTAGGCAGAAGAGAAATCAGAAGAATAAGCAGGAATAAATTTCTCCTCTAGAAAATGAGGGTAACACTTGTTCTTAAAATGTGTTTACAAGTGAGTTGATATTTCAGTGAGTTTATTTAAAATCAGCAGCTAACTCAGTGCTTTGAATAAATATTTGCTGAACAAATGAACTGACGGAAAAGGTCAAACAAGGCCCTTCTCATATTTTAGAGAATTTTTTCTTTTTGGATACCTGGAGATGTGATGGTGTTTTTAAAGGCCATCAAAATAGTCAAGAAAAACAGTTTAAAAACACAGTAAAATTAGCTGTTTTAGCATATTAGCCATTATAGATTTTCCTTAGATTTTTCTCTTTCTGTAAGTTACAGCACAAGGAAAATTACTGGTCTAACAATGCCTGGTTATCTACACCGATTTGGACGTAATTGTCTTTTATTTCTGCACCCAGTAATCCATGAAAACTATCAAGCTCTCAACCTACATGATGAAAAATAAATGGCCCTTAATGGTCAAGAGTGTCTTGAACTTCAGTCTGTTTCATGCCTGTTATCTCATTTTACTCATCATAAGAACTCCATGAGTTTGGCCCTGCCATTATTGCCATTTATTTGGGTGATGGTAGGTAAAGTCATACAAATGTTAAGTGGCTGTGCCAGAATCTGAACCCAGGGGTGTCAGATCTGCTGGCTTTGTGCTATCCTGTCTCCTACACTAACCATCTACAGGTGTACATCAGAGATACTACAAGCTCGGTTCCAGATCACTGCAATAAAGCTAATATCACAATAAAATGAGTCACAAAAATTTTTTGGTTTCCCAGTACAAATTTAAATTATGTTTACATAGTATACTGTAGTCTAGTAAGTATGGAATGGCACTATGCCTGAAACAATTCCTTTGTAGCATGCAATGCTGTTTGATAGCATTTTACTCACAAAAGAATTTCTTTCAAAATCAGAGTCAATCCTCTAAGGCCATGCTGCTACTTTGTCAACTAGGCTTCTGTCATATTGTAAATCCTTTGCTGTCATTTCGATAACATTCATAGCAATTTCACTAGAGGTAGACTCCATCTCAAGAAAACATTTTCTTTGCTCATCCAGAAGAAGGAACTCATAGGTTAAAGTTTTACCATGAAAAATAAAAAAGTGAAAGGGAAAGTCACTCACTTGTGTCTGACTCTTTGCAATCCCATGGACTATACAATGCATGGGATTCTCCAGGCCAGAATATTGGAGTGGGTAGCTGTTCCTTTCTCCAAGGGATCTTCCCAACTTCAGGATCGAACCCAGGTCTCCCGCATGGCAGGCAGATGCTTTACCAACTGAGCCACCAGGGAAGCCCAAGAATACTGGAGTGGGTAGCCTATCCCTTCTCCAGTGGATCTTCCTGACCCAGAATTGAACTGGGGTCTCCTGCATTGCAGGTGGATTCTTTACCAGATGAGCTACCAGGGAAGCCCATGAGATTTACTATGAGATTGCAAGTTTTACCATGAGATTGCAGCAATTCAGTCAGATCTTCATGCTTCACATCTTTAATTCTAGTTCTCTTGCTATTTCTACCACAACTGTAGTGACTTCCTCCACTGATGTCTTGAACCTCTCAAAATCATCCATGAGAAATTGAATCATCTTTTTCCAAACTCCTGCTCATGTCAACATTTTGTACTCTAACCATGAGTCACCAATGTTCTTAATGGCATCTAGAATGATTCCTTTCCAGAGGTTTTGAACTGACTATGCCCAGATCCATCAGAGGAATCACTATCTATGGCATCTATGTTATGAAATTTTTTTCTTAAATGGTAACACTTGAAATTATTCCTTGATCAGAATGGATGTTGTGTTAGTAGGTATGAAAACATGAATCTCATTGTACATCTCCATCAGAGCTTTTGGGCAACCAGGTGCATTGTCCATGAGCAGTAGTATTTTGAATGGAATCTTCCTCTGAACAGTAGGTCTCAACAGTGGGCTTAAAATAGTCATTAAATCATGTTGTAAACAGATGTGCGATCATCAGGGTTTTATTGTTCCACTCATAGAGTAAAGGCAAAGTACAATCGGCACAATTTTTAAGGGGCCCAGGATTTAGGGAATGGTAAATGAGCACAGGCTTCAAATTAAAGTCACCACCTGCATTACTCCCTAACAAGAGACTTGTCCTTTGAAGCTCTGAATCCAGGCACTGACTTCTCGCTAGTTATGAAAGTCCTAGTCGCATCTTCAAATAGAAGGCTGTTCCATATACACTGAAAATCTGGCATTTAGTGCAGCCACCTTCATTAATGATCTTAGCTAGGTCTTCCAGATAACTTGCTGTAGCTTCTTCATCTGCACTTGCTGCTTCATGTTGTACTTTAATGTCACAGAGATTGATTCTTTCTTCATGAACCAAACCCTGCTGGCTTCAAACTTTTCTCTTTCCTCACCTCTTTAGAACTGAAAACAGTCAGGTCCTTGGTCTCGGTTAGGCTTTGGCTTAAGGGAATGCTGTGACTGATCTGTTCAAACCACTAAAACTCTCTCCCTATCAGCAATAAGGTTCTCACTTTCTTATTATCTGTGTGTTCACTGGAGCAGCACTTTCAATTTCCTTCAAGAAATTTTCCTTTGCATTTACAATCTGGCTAACTGTTGGGTGCAAGAGACTTAGCTTCAGGCACATCTTGGCATTTGACATACCTTCCTCACTAAGCTTAATTATTGCTAGCTATTGAGTTAGAGAGAGAGAGACTCTTCCTTCCATTTGAAAACTTAGAGGATATTGCGGGGTCATTGATTGGCCTAACTTCAATATTGTTCTGTCTCAGGGAACAGGGAGGCCCGAAGAGAGGGAACGAGATGGGGAACATCTGGTTGGAGCAGTGAGAACACACAGAACATTTATTAAGTTCCTGTCTTATATGGGTGTGGTTCATGGTGCCCCAAAACAAACATCAAAAATCACTGATTAAAGATCACCATGAGAAATATAATAATAATGAAAAAGTTTGAAATATTGTGGGAACTACCAGAACGTGACTCAGAGACATGAAGTAAAGCAAATGCTATTGGAAAAGTGGCACAAAAGCGGCCACAAAACCTCAATCTGCAAAAAGCGCAGTATCTGCAAAACGTAATAAAGGGACATGTAAAGCAAGAGATGTCGGTGTAGCAAAGTTCTGGAAACAATGTGGAGTACCTATGAAAACACTTTGTAAAAGGTAAGGAACGGGGCTGTGCAAGCTAAACACCACCAGTGCCGCTGCTTCATTCTGAATGGAGAAGTAGAAGGTCAGGGGAGGCCAGCTGAAGGTCAGGTTATTAAGTGGCATGAAGGGGATAGCAACCAGGGCTGCTGCTGTCCAGGGGGTTAACTGATCTTTGCATGGGTTACCTAAAAAGGAGAGTCATTAGTCCATGACCCCAGTCTGCCTATGGGCCACACCGAGGCCCAGAAATCTGGGAAGAAATCTGGGAGAGATATGAAGACCGACAATAATTCCAATCCCCTTTCCTGGAGTTAGAGAGGTCTTCCTCTGACTTCACTCACTTGGTTGTCTGACACCAAAAGCATCCATTTGTGAATTGTGACTCTTCCACAGGGTCCAAAATACACAATTTACTCGGGCAGGAAAATATTTTGATATTCACAAAACCACCCACAAATCTATTTCTGTGAAGAATATGTTTTGACTTAACATGAGTTTATGGTAACGTAGCTTGAGCACTGGCTTGGTAATCAAAGAACTCAAGTTCCAGGCCTGGGTGGGCGATCCTGACCACACTCTTCTTACTTGGAGACCTCTCTTCTCTACTACTTAGGCCTGCCCTACCCACTCCAAAAGATGGAGTTCTATACACATAAGGTACCACTGATACATTAATTTCATTTTTTTTTTTTGCAATGGGAAATACAAAAAACACTCCATTAATGGACTTTCCAAGTCCATGTTCTTTTCTATTCCTCCTACCCGATTCCTACAGCATGCTGGAAGTTTGCAGCTAAAAGGCTGTTCTCTTGGTTTCTCTGGGCAATTCTTCCCACCACAGAGAAGAATCCCTATTAAGAAGAGTTGTGCCCTTTCCAAACCTCTTTATTCTAGTGGTTCTTTTTATTATAATTACATAATTCAATTACTTGATGGTAAACTGTAGAAATATGACTGAGAGAAAGTACTATTTCTATAAATTTAAGTAGAAGAGGTTAAAATACTGCTGTTACATACAGGGTGGGAGACCAGTGGAGATTGGACAGATATGGTAATTCAATGCAATGTGGAACCCAAAGATGGATTCTGGAACAGAAAGAGGACATTAATTGAAAAACTGATGAAATCCAAAGAAATATTAGAGTTTATTTAACAGAAATGGGTCAGTGCTAGTTTCTTAGTTTTAATGAATATGTCACAACAGCTTAAGATATTAATAATGGGAAAACTTAAGAAAGGCTATATGGGAACCTCCATACTATCTTGGCTGTAAATCTAAAATTATGCCAGCCTCAAAAGAAAGTGTTCATTTTTTAAAAGATGTGGGCAAGATAGTTTTAAAAGATTGAGAACAATTATAAATATCTAGAAAGATTCGGTGGTGGTATTTTTGAAAGCCATGACTCCACTTTAAAAATATGAAAAGGAAATCATAGGTGGTCTACTTATGGATGTGGAAGATGGAGAAGACCCACAAAACTCTATTCAACAGATCTGTAGTTCAAGAAGAGGTCCCACTCCTGCATCAGAAGACAGATGATGATATATTTAGCTCGTTTTAAATGAAAGGTTAAGGGATGGAAGTATCATTTTCTGTGATTCCTGATTTGGGTCAATGTTTTTTTATATTAAGTACCCAAAATGAATAACAGTTCTACTCTGTACAGCTTACTTCTAGATAATATCAATGATAGAATTTTTGAGGCATGGATTAATTCGAGAGCAGATCCTTGAGTATCATTTAGACAGAGAATACCTGAAATCCAAACTTCATATAATTTTACAGTTGACTTTTATAGCCTATAAATGGTCAGAAGCCCAAGGATTTTTAGCTGTTCTAATTAAGTCTAAGGAAGAACCTAGTGACTCTTACTAAATAAAGAGAATAGTAGAATGCACAAAAATAGCAAAGTATTATTCATTATCTTAGAAACCCTGAGTTCAAATGTGCTTTCAAAATCACCTAGCAGGGACGCGCGAAACGGCGGCGGCGGCGGCCAGGGGGGAGCCGGGGCGGCCGTTGCGGGGCGCACTCTCGAGCGGCAGTAAAATAAAAAAAAAAAAAAAAAAAATCACCTAGCATAAACCCTTTTGCATAGTACCTATCTTACCCATCTACCATAACACAGTCTTCCAACTGGAAGTGTGTGGAGGACCCACGTTCTCTCAGGCCATTGGTTCTCCTGTGAGTAGCTTTCAAATGACTTCCTAAAGGTTCTACTTATTTGATTGTTTGGCACCTTACCCAGAAAGACATAAGTGAGCTGAATCTTTTCTACCACTCATTCATTCACTCATTCAACAATTATTGGCTGAGCAACAACCACGTGGTAGCTACTGATCAACACAGTAGATAGAAACACCATTAGATCCCTGCCCTCATGGGTAGAGGGGGAGGGGTTTACAAAGAAATAAGAAATAATAGTAATATCAAAACTGAAGGCTGGAACAGAGAGTGACTGTTCCAAGTAGCTGTTATAGATTGGGTGGTCAGGGAAGGCTCAGGGCATGGGAATATCCAGAAGGGCACTCTAGTCAGAACGAATAGCTACTGCAAAGGTCCTAAAGCAGAAACGAGCTCCCTGGGTGGAAGACAAAGGTCCATGAGACTGGGGTTTAGTGGGAAGGCAGGGATGTGTTGCATGCAACAGGACAGGAGACAGGAGAGGTAGAAGTGGTCAAATCTTGGAGACACTTGCAAGGCCCAGCTATGTGTACTGAGGTTGGATTTTATTCTGAGAGCAACATGCATGAAAAAAAAAAGTGGCCTGATCCATCTGCTGTTCGGAGACCAGATTAAAGGAAGGATAGGCAGGGAAGCAGGGGAACCCATAAGAGTCTGTTGCGCTGGGCCAGGTGAAAGAAGAGGGTAGTCTGGGCTAACGTGGTGTGGAAATGAAGAGCCTTACACGATTCAAGGCATGTCTTGAAGGAAGAGTCAGCAGGATTTGGTCGTGGACTGGATGTTGGATTTGAGGACACAAAAGGAATCAAGAATAAGTATTATGTATCTTGCTTATACTCTGCCAAGGGATTTCCTTCATATGATCCTGATTAACCCTCTCAGGCAACCAGGGTGGAAGGCCGGGGCACTCTCCTTCTTATGCAAGGACACAGAAATGGGAGGGTGAAACCTGCTAAGGCTTACACAGCTTCTGAAGCAACGATTTGAATTCGTGACTTATGACTCAGACTTCAGTATTTCATTGCTTGTCCAAGGAAAAGGAATTTTATTAACAGTGTTGATTTATAAATAAAGGATAGAAACAAGAGTGAAAACTGAGAAGAAGAAACCAGAACAACATAAGTCATCCTTCCCACCTAGAGATGTCACAATCATGGCTTCAAAGAACAACACAGACTTCTTCCATTAATTAAACGGATGAATCAGGTTTCAGTTTCCGCATCCTCTCTCCTTTCTGCACAACTTGTCTTTGAAGGCATTCCATTTGGGAAACGCGTGACCTTTACCCACGGTGCTGCGCTTAATTGAATGCTTTGCATCAGAAGTCACCATGCTGATCAACATCTTACACCCATTGCCTTTCTGAAATCCTTACCCCAGTTCCTGGGTCTGTTTGGTTGAAATCATTTTACAAAAATAAATCATATCAAAGTTTTTCTTTTATTATTTCAAAGACTTTGCTTGCAAAACTAAATATTTTTAACACCATGGCAACACAGTCAGGACTCTGGCTAATGTATCCAAGCCTGTACCAGAGTTCAGACTTCGCAAACTTCTGCTGCAGACAAATGGGCTTCGAAGGAGGAAAGAGCCAATAAATTAGGCATGGTCAATAATCAGTCCAGCCGCATTTTCTGGAGCTTCCTAAAGAGTGATAAATTAGCCAGGCTTGTCCTAATGGATCAATTCCCCTCTCTCTACTAGGACACACCAACACAAACTGAGCAGATTGCAAACTACTCGGCTTCTCAATGAGTTCAAATAATACCTCCCACACCTTCCCAAGTACTCTCCTCACCCATCTGATCCTCTGACCCTTCCGATTTCCCTCTGAGTTGGACTGGGTTAGCAGCTCTGCTTTTTCCAGGGGAGGCTCACAGAGGTTAAGTGATTTGTCAGAGTTGCAGGACTGATTCCGTGGTTAGGAAGAGGCAGAAATAATATTTTCAACTGCATCTCTTTTAAACCCTGGCCAGTACTATCAACACACCAGCCTTTGCTGTTGAAATTGAACTAAACTACCACCTACAAATGCTTTGGTTTATTGTTATCTTTGGTTCTGTATATTTATCAAAGTTATACATGCACAGAGTTAAAAGAATAAATGGATGCTATGCATTCTATGAATATCCAGCCTAACGACTTCACCCAATTCTTCCTCTCCAGAGGCAACCATTTATACCAATTTTACCCGCTTAGTTGAGCATTTAACTGCATGTCTCTAACAAGCTGCTACTGGCATCTTTTGATTTTTCTCTTTATGCACTGTAAATGTTGGTCCTCTTTCCTCCCCTCACATCCACCACACACATGAACTTCGTCTCGATGTAGTACTTAATACCATGACTTGGTTAGACTGATTCTCAGTTTTGCCATTACTATAAACTTACAAAAACAACTTCCAGTCCCAGCTGAGATATGTAAATTTTTATTAATTTATCTGTCCTAAACATCCGCCTTCCAACTCTCTCATCCTCAGAATGAATGATTTCCCTTCTAATTTATGTTCTCCATGCCTGGCTGTCATCTAGGCTCTCTGTCTACCCTGGAGTATTCCATCACTTCCCTTCTCTCCTGGACTTCTCATTTCCTATCACCTCTGCATTCCTATTTCATTGTAAAGCACATTCTCTGGTAGCATCCTGAGGATGGATGCATGGGAGATGTGTTTTTTGATATCCAATAAGTACATGGAAAGATGCTCAATATCGCTAATTATTAGAAAAATGCAAATCAAGACTGCAATGAGGTACCACCTCACACCAGTCAGAATGGCCATCATTAAAAAGTCAACAAATAACAAATGCTGGAGAGCATGTAGAGAAAAGGGAACCCTTCTACACTGTTGGTGGGAATGTAAACTGGTATAGACACTATGGAAAACAGTATGGAGGTTTCCTAGAAAACTAAAAGTAGAGTTGCCCTATGACCCAGCAACCCCATTCCTGGGCATAAATCCAGACAAAACTATAATTCAGAAAGACACCTGCATCTCTATGTTCACAGCAGCACTATCGACAATAACCAAGACATGGAAGCAACCTAAATGTCCATTGATAGATAAATGGATAAAGAAGATATAGTATACGTATACAATGGAATACTGTTGTTGTTCAGTCGCCCAGTCGTGTCTTATTCTTTGCAACCCCATGGACTGCAGCACATCAGACCTTCCTGTCCCTTACCATCTCCCAGAGTTTGTCCAAGTTCATGTCCATTGCATTGGTGATGCCATCCAGCCATCTCATCCTCTGACACCCTCTTCTCCTTCTGCCCTCAATCCTTCCCAGCATTGGGGACTTTTCCAATGAGTCAGCTGTTCTCATCAGATGACCAAAGTACTGGGGTATCAGCTTCAGCATCAGTTCTTCCAATTAGTATTCAGGGTTGATTTCCTTTAAGACTGACTGGTTTGGTCTCCTCGCTATCCAAGGAACTCTCAGGAGTCTTCTCCAGCACCACAGTTCGAAGGCATCAATTCTTTGGCACACTGCCTTTTTTATGGTCCAGCTCTCACAACCATATGTGACCACCGGGAAGACCACAGCCTTGACTACACGGACCTTTGTTGGCAGAGTGATCTCTGCTTTTCAAAATACTGTCTAGGTTTGTCACAGATTTCCTACTAAGAAGCATTTGTCCTCTGATTTCATGGCTGCAGTCACCACCTGCAGCGACTTTAGAGCCCAATAAGAGGAAATCTGTCACTGCTGCCAACTTTTCCCCTTCTATTGCCATGGAGTAATGGGGCTGGATGCCATGATCTTAGTTTTTTTAATATTTAGTTTTAAGTCAGCTTTTTCACTCTCTTCCTTCACCCTTATCAAGAGGTTCTTCAGTTCCTTTTCGCTTTCTGCCATTAGGGTGGTATCATCCCCATATCTGAGGTTGTTGATGTTTCTCCTGACTATCTTGATTCCAGCTTGGAATGGAATATTACTCAGTCATAAAAAAGAACGAACTATTTGCAGCAACATGGATGGACCTAGAGATTATCATACTAAGTGAAGTAAGTCAGAAAGAGAAAGACAAATACCATGATATCACTTATGTGTGAAATCTAAAATATGACACAAATGAACACATACCTGAAATAGAAACAGATTCACAGACATACAGAACAAACTTGTGCTTGTTATGGGAGAGGGAGAATGGTGGAGGGAAGGACTGGGAGTTTGGGACTAGCAGATGCAAGCTAATATACATAGGATGGATAAAAAAGCAAGGCCCTACTGTATAGCACAGGAAACTATACTCAATATTTTGTGATAAGCCATAATTTTTAAAAATATGATAAAGAATATACATTTATATAATTGAATCACTTTGCTGTACAGCAGAAATTAATACATTGTAAATCAACTATACTTCAATAAAAGGAACTAAATTTCAGTTGGTTTTATTATTGCTTTTAAACTCTCTACTGAAATGTCAGATAAAAAGCTGGGACACCAAGTTAAATGTGAATTTGAGATAATCAAGGAATAATTCTTTTAGTGTAAGTATTGTGCATTATTTGAAACACACTTTGTAAAAGTCTGGTTTGTCTGAAATTCAGATTTAAATGGGCCTTCTGGATTTCATTTACTAGATTTGGCAACACTAAGGGTACCCCCATATTATATGCATGAAGCGCAGAATGCTACCCTGAAATCCCCTCCACCCACTGCTTGGTAGGCTCCCAACCTTGTCTATTGCAAATTCAAGGGAACAGCCACTTCAGACCTTCTTTAACTGGTCTTTTTTGCTTCCTGAGATAATATCAATAGGCCATCACTTTTCTCAAGTTCTGTGTGGGGCTCAACAGTACTAAGTCTGCAAAATACCATACTTTCATCCAAGAGTTGGACAGACCCTGGCTGGGGAGGCGCCAACATGGCCGTGAGGGAGACAGGATCCTTCCTCCTGCCTCCAGTGGAACAAACTGGAATATTCATTAGATTAACAACACTGGTTATTAGCATTTCTCTTCATCTCTCAGTCAATTCTTCAGTAACTATAGTAATAGGAAGAGGGATGGATACCACACACTATTCCAAGTTAAACATTTACCAAGTTAAAAAGTAGTCAAGGGCAAGATGAAGTATAAATTCTGGTAACTCACCGTCTGCCCTCTCTTTATCACTGGGGACACCAACTCTCCCGCAGGCAGGTTCCCTCTCTGATGCTATCAGTGCTCAGAGTTCCAAACTCATCTCACCCTCATCACCTCACTAATACTATCTCATCAATGTATTTGCCCAGACACTAATTTGTTTATGAAGTTAAGTGAGTTAAAGATGAGGATTGTTTCCACCTTGCAGGGAAGGCGGTCTACTGCTTACTATGTAGTTTCAAACAGGGAAGGTCTTCCAACATGTAAATAGTAGAGCTGACTCAGAGATTACTGTTAAAAATGATGCATTAATGTTTTATGGACTATCATTGATCCTCAACTTCACTAATCGAGCTACCTATCGTTGACAGTTGACTATAACTTATGTTTTTGAAAGTAGTTTTAATTGTATGATTTCATATTCATATCCAAATTGTTAAACTAGCGCCACTACACTGGTCTGTGTCCAGGGCCATAAGCAACTTACCACGTGAAAATGTTCTCATTTCCTGTTTATATGTGTGTATGTGTGTGCTCCCTCCCTAATTCCTCCTCTTGCAGCTGATTATATTGGTTTTGACTGTGTGCCTCTAAATGTTTTTGTGTGGGCTTTTAGAAAGGAGTGAAGCTAAGTGAATGAGTTCAATCTACCAACTTCATCTGGAAGACATGCTGACTATAGTTAAAAAAAACTACCAAAAACAAAACACATCTCTTTTTAAAGTTGTTACTTTCATGTATGTATGAGTTTACAGCCTTCTGTAACTTAGCTTTAGAGGTAGAATATTCAGATACTAATTTCATACAAAACAGAGGCTCATTTGGATCCTTCTGGGCTAATCTGGTCACTCTACTAAAATAAGGACATGGGGATTGAAAATGTCCGAAGAAGTGATGAATATATTTCAATGTCAAGTTACATATCATACTACTATTCAAATTTAGAATAAAGACTTCAGTGTTTATTGAATGCCTGGACTACACATTTCACACAGCATCTCATTTACAGAAGGCTTAAAAGAGTTAACATTTCAGGATAAACATTTGAAGGATAAACATTTACAGAGTGATAACAGATATCAAAAAAGTTAACAGAGACTCTTTGCCTCTCTGAAACTGTGTAAGTGTATTTCAAAATATTTCTAAGTGATACATAAGAAAGGACATGTTCAAATATAGTCTAAAATGTTTAGAGAAAAGAACATCATCAGAATTATCTTAAAACACACATGAACACACACATACTCACTTGCATCTCTGCCAACATTCTCAAGCAAGTTAGATTATCTTACCCTGAGTGTAAGAATATTGGAGTGGGTAGCCGTTTCCTTCTCCAGGGGATCTTCCTGCCCCACGGATCAAACCTGGGTCTCCCTCAATGCAGGCAAATTCCTTCCCATCTGAGCCCACTAGGGAAGGCCTAACTATTGATTACATATGCGGTAGCAGGGTTAATAATGCATCATTTTCAAGTCAAGATTTAGTACATAGTTAGTTGATCAAATATCCTACCCTTAATGATAGGGGATACCAAGTACGTTTTCTTAGCTATTAAGGGCAATTTATTTTTATCCTTAAACTTTTCATAATAGGCTGACTTCTCAACACCTATCTGAAGAGTTCCTACCCTTTCCAACAACAACAAAAAAAATTGGCTGTTCTACTTTGCAACCCAGAAACAATTTTTATAATTATTTAAATAACAATATAATTATTTAAATAATAATAATAAAATTGGATCATGTCACACAAATGTGGATTTGGGGGCAATGATATCATACTAGAATAATTTTGAGTAATACTAAAGTTGTTCATTTTGGCTTTCAAGCATCAAGACATCAGAGAGGATGTGACCTATTCTACTATATTTGTTTATGTGGATAACAAACCCATGTAGAGTAATGACGCTAGGGAGTATGAAGCGTGCTTGTATAGGGCTCTTTATCACAGTTACACCTACGAAGATCATCCAGGAATGACCATTTAACCAACAGCTGTGTTCTTTATATTAAGAAGTAACAGCAATATCAACATCCATTCTTCTTAAACTGTATTTAACGGAAAACATATTCTATGACATATACTAAGTATGTTCAGTGAAAGAAAAAAAAAATGTTTGACGTTTTGAGAAATCTTGCTTCAAACAGGACTAAACCTATTTGTTTTTGTTTGTTTTTTTGAAAATTGCAGGACTTCCAAGAACCTTGAGTAAGTTCATGTGACTGTATCCTTGTGATGTGTTTTCAGTATACAGCATTTCCAGGTTTTTTTTTAGAGAGCACCAATTCACATTTCATGCAATACTGGTGAGAGTCACTAGCTGGGGAATCCTACATCTAGGGCCTCAGCAATGGGGTGTGTGTGTGTGTGTGTGTGTGTGTGTGTGTGTGTGTGTGTTCGCGCACGTGCATGCGTGCGTGCATGTGTGTGTGACTGGTTTTACCAGGCACAATCAGAAAGAATGCATTTCATGGCGTGTTTGTTTCTTATTGCTATTATGACAAATTGCCGAAGACTTAAATGGCTTAAAACAATACAAATATATTACCTCATAGTTTCGTATGTTAGAAGTCTGACATGGGTCTCACTGAGCTGACATCAAGGTGTTGACAGGGCTGCATTCCCTTCTGGAGGCTCTAGGGAGAATCTGTTCCTTGCCTTTTCCAGCCTTAGAGGCTTCCCACATTCCTTGGTTCACTGCCCACTTCCTCCATCTTCCAAGCCAGCAACACTGCATCTCTCTGATCATTCTACTGTAGTATCTCCCGCTGACCTCAGAGAAAGTTGTCAGCTTTTAAAGATTCATTTAAAGATCTGTGTGATTAGATTAGGCCCACTTGGCTAGTCTGGGATAATCTCCCCATCTCAAGGTCGGCAAAGTCCCCTTTTGCCATGTAAGGTAATAAAGTCACAGACTCCAGGGAGCAGGGTTTGGACATCTTTGGGAGCCATTACTCTGCCCATGACGGATGGGTTTGCAAGAGTACCTTCAAACTGCTAGCTAGCAAGCAAGGTCAAGGGATGAGACAGAGAGCAGTTATTCCTGTTGCTTGCTCCCAGGTATGACTTACATCAACAAAGTATCAGGGAAATAAAAATTACTGTTTGATTAAGGGATGTATGACAATAAGCAAGACAAAGAACACATTCACGATCACCAAGAACTTGTTCTGTAGTGCTCTGGGAATTGGGTTCTCCACGAACACAGTCAGCTGGCCCTCAACACTATGGGCCTCTTTCCACAAGGTATCTGTTTTCCAGTAAAAGGTGTGTACTGTTAATCAGCTATATTGAAGCTTTCCTTACTAAGGGACTATGCATTCATTACCTCTGATGATGCAGGTGTTAGAATTGCCCTTAAAAAATAAAAATTCAGGTGAAATAATACTTTTTATCTGGGCTTCCCAGGTGGCACTAGCAATAAAGAAACTGCCTGCCAATGCAAGAGACACAAAAGATGTGGATTCGATCACTGGGTTGGGAAGATCCCCTGGAAGAGAAATGGCAACTCACTCCAGTATTCTTGCCTGTGAAAATCCCATGAACAGAAGAGCCTGGCAGGGCTACACTTCCTGGAGTTGCAAACTTGGGATTTTCCCAGGCAAGAATACTGGAATGGGTTGCCAGTATAAAGTATATCTCTGACTCTAAAGTCTGAGTTCCTAATCCTGTGCAGTACTGTTCACCTTGATAACCCATCTCTCCTCTGTCTCCTCCAACCATGTAACCCCAGCCCACACACAAAGCTCTTTCCCATGTCTCTAAGTGATCTGAGGGTCTATCAATATGTACTTAGTTGGAGCAGGTTCTTGGGCTCACACACACACTCACCCACTAATTCTGCCATTTGTTTCCTTATGAGGCTCTATGCATCTTCTAGGAATATGTATCTTTCTGTTGTGACCTCTGACCAGATTACGGAGACTTCTGGGGCAGCAGCAGGATAAGTCATGAGTAACAGACCTCAGAGTCATATCTAGTTTCAAAATACGACTAGGTCATCAGCTGTGAAGTAACCTGGCAGGTCACCTTAGCACCATGAACTTCCGTTTCCTCCTCTTGTGAGGACTGTATAATGGTATCTGCTTCACAGTATCATTGTAAAGGCTTAAAGAGATGCTCTATGGAAAGTACCTGATAATAATCACACAATAAATTGTAGCGTATACTACTGTCCTCAATTCCCTGCTATGTCTTCCTACATAAAACTGCTGGTGGAACTTCTGGTCTCTAGGAAAGAGACAATAATCTCATTGACAATCTCTACTGCTATCAGCAACATCTATACAACCAAAAACCATCATTTAACTTCCACTCCATTGTTAAGGTGTGTGTGGTTCTTGCTACCCAAGATGATTTTCTTTTCAAAGTCTATGGCTGCCCAGAGAACTAAGGCCTGAGCCTTCTTGAGATTTGCTAATCACATCTGGTTTAGCTTTAGACATTTTCTGGGGTTTTGCCAGCAGCCACGACATTTTAATGGCTACAATAAACCTCAAAGCCTCATCAAATCTTTGCTGTATGTGTGAAAATTATGTCCTTTTCAATTAAACATTCAATCTCGGCTCACACCCAGGCCTTATGGAAACGGAGCTGAAGCCTGAATGGGGACGGGAGATGAAACGGGCCGCCACGACTCTGGCCATCTTGCCAGATGGGATTTAGAAGAACAAGAAATTCATTAGAGAACCGATGGTCTGTATTTTCTTTAAATATTTACTAGGTACCTTTCATGTATTAAAAACACTGGCATCTCTAAAGATTAGCAGGGCATTTTTGTTTAAATATTCAATGTGTGTGGGGCAGCCCCGCTTTCCTCATTTGCCTTGGTGGTGAACTTGATGTCTTCTGATGACATGCCATGCAAAGAAGAAAAATAGCTGAGGTATTGTTCAGCTTTCCTGCATAAGGCAGCTCCTCCAGCTTCAGAAGTTCCTGTATGTCCTTAAAATTGCCTGAGGAACCTATCAGTTGAGTCCTCAGAGATCTGGAGTGACACCACGGATCACCCTAGAGAAAGTAAGGTACATTCCTGCCTCTCCACTGTCCTCTGAATTCACTCTTCTTTTCCTTTTGTTATTTATCATCAAATACACAGAGACATCAAAGGCAGGGGGCCGAGCCAGGATGCCTGATAAGAGAGAGCGCATGGAGGGAAAGCAGGCGAAGAGGAAAGATCCAATACAGATCAGGTTTCTGCTCAAAGACCACAGGAGAGGGCAGGCCGTGGTTTCACAAGGACCAAGAGAGTCAGGGACAGCCCTCGTGGCTCAGATGGTAAAGAATCGGCCTGCCAATGCAGGAGACACAAGAGATGTGGGTTCGATCCCTGGGTCAGGAAGATCCCCTGGAGAAGGAAATGGCAACCTACTCCAATATCCTTGCTTGGAGAATTCCATGGACAGAGGAGCCTAAACATCTAACATACACATGTACGACACAAGCATAGGTCCTCTCTGCTACTGCAACAGTTACCTTGAAGACTGGCCTGGCCCTAATTCTGCCATTGAAGAGGGACAGAAAAATACTGGTATGTGATGGCTTACTCTGCTTTCTTACAATAAGAATCAAGCTCATCTCAGTCAAGGAAAAAAACTGTTTTTGAGGAGAGGAAAAAGAATGATCATGTGTTCACAGATCACATTCCTGGACAAAACATCCATTTGGTTGAATTCACACTCTTGACCACATCAACAGGAGGAAAAAGAAACTCCACATGTTCCTTTAAAAATCATTTACAAGGTAAAAATATTCAGTTGTAACCACCATCCTTATTTAAGTAAGTTTTATGCCTAAAGTAAAAATAAATGGCTCGCCCTGCCACCGGGAGCAGATCTTTCCCACTTTACTTGCATTTCCAAGCTGTCCTCCGTCTAAGACTTAGATTTCTGAGTACTCTTTCACAATAAACATTTTTAAAATGTTTATTTTATGTCTTAGTGTAAAAATATTCCTGGTGCAAGCTCTTCATTTCCTCAAGCTCTGCTTTTGGCGCTCTGGGCTCCATTTCCACATTAACACGCTCCCTAAATCCTCCGCAGAGCTCTTCAATAGGAGTTATACAAGCTCTGAGGCAAGTATTTATATTCTTGGACAAGGAGATGTCTCCACTGTGAAAACACAAGACTTGAGAGATGCCAAAGGAAAATTCCTGCCCAACAGAGACATATTTTCACCTTTTAAAAAAGCCAAAAAGGGCTTTCAGCATTTTGTTTTGGATAATTAAAAATGTAAATTAAACTAAAATAGACTGTTTACTATGGGTCTTGCCATCACTATTAAACTTATATACATAAACAAAATATATAGGAATGTGAGTGTGCATTTTGCATGACAGCAAGAGAGAAGGAGAGATAAGGCAGCATAGTAAACTAGCTTAGAAAACACAAGGCATGAGATTTTCTAATTAGATTTAATCTGCCTCTGGCTGTGTGAATATAACTTTTCTAAGCCTCATTTTTCTCATCTATAAAATGGAGTTAGTGTAGTTCCTGCTTATTTGGGTTACCTTTACCTTCTTACCCTAGTTAGAAGAATCATATAAGATCACAGTAAGAATTAAAAAAAAAAAAGAGTTGCTGTAATTATTATTATTAAAATTATATCTATTACATGTTGGAAAATATAGGTAACAAGATACATATGTAGTACCCACTGATTAACAAAAGAGAAAGATGTGTAAATAAAGTGACTCCAAATGGTACACAGAGATGCGAGTGTCCCGAAGACTGTGGTAACTGAACTCTCACCAATTCCATTCCACGAGCCAGAGAGATATCATCCTCTTCAACCATTTAAAAAATATCTATGATCATAATAACAGAACAGTTCCCATTACCTTCTAGTTGCCTCTTCAGTTTTCTCAAATCTTTTATAAGGTCTTCAAATTTGACTTGAGAAGCCAAGAAGAAATCCTGTGGTTCAGGCAAGGGGAAAACACTCTTTTCTGTTCCTGCTTCCTAGAATAGATGGTAAACAAAAGTACATTATACTTCTCAATTGTCACGTTCAGTTGAAATTCCAAAACATCTTTTTTTTGGATAGTCGGATAAGAATCATAGCAAAGATCCCCTGCTATTCCTAACTTTGGACTGGTTACTTTGAAGTGCTTTTATGTCTTTTGTACTATCATTTTGGTCTTACTGGCACTGAGGCCAAGGCTACGGCTATGGCATGGGCTGAGGTTTTAATTTTTTTAATTAATATATTTTTTGGCCATGCCTCACAGCATGTTGGCTCATAATTCCTGAACCAGGGATCAAACTCGTGCACGCTGCAGTGGAACCTGGGAGTCCTAAACACTGCACTGCCAGGCAAGTCCCTGGGCTGGGTTCTAATTTGACTCTTGAATCAAAAAGAAAATAGTCAGATAGGTCCTGATCTTAGACCCTCTATTCCCATGGAAAAAAGGTATAGGAAGAACACATGAAAGTGCTTAAACTGAAAGTCCCTGTTGAGCTTCACATGGTAGCAATTAGATAACTCATCTTTGGGGTATGCCCATGGGTGTGAATTAGAAGCTACTGGACTAGGCAGCACTGAAGTGGGAGAACAACTGCCCTCACTTATGCTCTTACCTACCTTCCTCTGCAGTTTAAAGCTCGTGCATGTGTTTGTGTGCACATGTGTGATCAAATTCTTCACACATTTGTAAAGATTCTCCTAATGTTGCTTGCCTTGGAAGTATAAAGTTAGTTGTTCAGTCGTGTCCAACTCTTTGCAACCCCATGGACTGTGGCCTGTCAGGCTCCTCTGTCCATGAAATTCTCCAGGCAAGGATACTGGAGTAGGTTGCCATTTTCTTCTCCAGAGTATCTTCCCGACCCAGGCATTGAACCTGGGTCTCCTGCATTGCAGGCAGATTCTTTACCGTCTGAGCCACCAGGCAAGAGCTATCTTAGTAGGTATTTACAAAGGCGTGGCTGTGTAGAGTGCTGACAAACGTCACAACTACAGCTAAGAGAGGATCTCAGCAGAGAGACATCCAGAGGTGCACAACCTGTAGGCACACAGGGAGAAGCAGAGCCTCAACTATCTGTTCCAGTCCAGCCTGCTTTCTCCCGAGTTGTTCAATGTAAGCTTTGTGTCCTACATATCTCAGGCCGTCTTCGCTTATGCTTCTCTCCACACAGAGTACTCTGCCAGCTCTCCTTCACATTCCATCTTCCCTACTGCCATTAGGACTAATTCCAAACTCTACAACTGCTTTACAAGGCACTTTATGATCTGGCCTCTGTCTCCATCTCCAGCCTGATTTCTCCCTTCTCCTATCTCTAACTCCCTCACTTTCAAAAAGTAAAAGAACAGGCCACAATCTCTTGCTTGTAGACTTTTGTCTACAAAACTGTCTCTTTCCAAATCCTTCCCCAAGCCCTCCTCAAACGTCCTGGTTCATACTTCTTCAAGTCTCAAAACAGCATTTCCTTAAAGCTCTCCCCAGAACTCCAGCACCTGGATGTTTCCAAGAGCCCCCGCTACTTCCCGTATCACAGCACTTATCAACATTAATTTAAAAATTGCCTTGTTAGCTTGGTGTCTTCCCCAGTAGACTATGAACACTTTGGAGGCAGGAATTATGTCTTGTTCTCAGTTGAGTACTCACCATCAGGTCTACCAATAAACTGTGGCACTATTACAGACAGCTTACAGAACACTGTTCTGGGAAGTATGCATCTTGGACAGGGGTCATCTACCTTCTTACCCTCTTTTCTTGTGATTTCAAAAATTCCCTGGGTCCTTCCCTCTTCCTTTAAGACATCTGGCCCCATTTGTAATGCTAGAAGAAAGTGGTTTTCCTCATTTGATCAGAACAATATTTTACATGATCAGTGTACTATTTTTTACTTTCCTTATGTTACTGCTCTAAAAAACAATGGAAGCAGTGCCCTAGTATGAGTGCCAAGATGGAACAACATCTAAGATGCTTGCCACAAAATTCCACGGTAATCAACATTGGAAGAACTCATGCATGTCTCTTTCTAGTCTTCAAAACTTTTTATCAGATTCAGTCCCAGTTTCTTCTTCTTTTTTTTAAGGTAGAAAAAGAGAAAATGCTGCTGAGCAAATCAGCTTAGTAGTAGCTCTTACGCAGAGGACACAATGGCACGCCACTCCAGTACTCTTGCCTGGAAAATCCCATGGACGGAGGAGCCTGGTGGGCTGCAGTCCATGGGGTCACGAAGAGTCGGACACGACTGAGCGACTTCATTTTCACTTTTCACTTTCATGCACTGGAGAAGGCAATGGCAACCCACTCCAGTGTTCTTGCCTGGAGAATCCCAGGGATGGCGGAGCCTGGTGGGCTGCCGTCTATGGGATCGCACAGAGTTGGACATGACTGAACTGACTTAGCAGCAGCAGCAGCAGCTCTTATGAAAGTTGCTCAATTAAGAGTTCAAAAGACATGGCCCTAGAAGGGTTTCTTTAAACTTCACATAGACCTCAACTTGAACCAAAAATCATCCATGAGTAGAAGGAAGCTTGGAGCAAGAGTCACCTTTCTTCTGCTAATTGCTCTTCACCACTAACCACAAACATCATCACTTAGGCTCCTAAGAGGGAAGGGATCATTTTATAAATCACATAATCCTACACTCTTGAGTGATATTCATTCTGCTCAGTGAAAAACTGGGAGAGCACCACACAGTTGTTGACTTCTTATTTTTCCTAAACTGGACCATCCTATTGTTCAGTTGCCAAGTAGTGTCTGACTCTTTGTGACCCCATGGACTGTAGCACACCAGGCTTCCCTGTCCTTCACTATCTCCTGGAGTTTGCTCAAACTCATGCCCGTTGAGTTGGTGATGCCATTCAGCCACCTCATCCTTTGTCACCCCCTTCTCCTGCCCTCATATTTCCCAGCATCAGAGTCTTTTCCAATGAGTTGGCGCTTCACATCAGGTGGCCAAAATATTGGAGCTTCAGCTTCAGCATCAGTCCTTCCAATGAGTATTTAGGGTTGATTTCCTTTAGGATTTCTGAAACTAATCTTATTGGATTTTAACATTTTCCTCTGTGAAGCTGATTCCACTGGGTTCGGCTCTTCATCAGGAGCCAAATTCCATAGGCAAATGTTATCCTTCCTACACAGTGCATCTGTGTAGGAAGCATGGCTGAGATAGAGACTATGCATAAATCTGCTCATGTCAACTTTGAACTGTCACCCCAAGATTCTTCAGGAGAGTTCTTCTGCCACTTTGGTATCTATTGTCAGAACTGTGGGTGCACAAACATTGCCTCAAGCTCAACACACCTGTACTGCTCTACCAGAAAACATCTGTCACCTCCATTTATCTAATTCTTCACAGATGCTACTGACTACATGCTTGTGGATATTTACAGTACATTCAACTCAGTAAGTATGTATCAAGCACCTATATTACAGTCAGTCAGATAAACCCACCAGGAGGGGAGGACAGATGACGAAAGGCTTCATCAGTGCTTAGCTTGTCCTCTGCATGAAATTGAAGGCCTTTTGAAAAGGACGCCCTGGAATCTTGACTTTTCTTCCCTCGCTACCTAGGAAAAACTCTGCCTTTGTGGATAGTTAAGTGGGACTCCTGACAACATTTTCCCAAGACTTTTTCCATTTACTGACTGCTAGGTTTCTCAACAACTTACAATAGTACCTCTTTCTTCTCAAAGCTAGGACTCCTTGTTCTCGATTTAATGAGAAGGAATAAAACATAGAAAATGGTGCTCAGGTGGATTCTCACAGAAATTTTTATTTCTAATGGCCAGTGTAATTTAAGCAGGGAAGATGGATTTAAATTCCACGTCTTTAACTTGTTCACCAATGTTGTTGTTCACTGCTGATAAAGTATTGGGTATTACTGCATATTAAGTTCCTAAATTTTGGTCTGCAGCCCAGAATCTAGTTTCAAATATAACCAATTACTGAATGGATATAGGTTTCACAGGAACCCTCACAACCTGGTCAGAAGGCGCTGAGATGACTAGGGATCTCTCTGAAGCTGTGTTACATAGTAGATTAGGAGGCAGTAGATTTGTACTGAATAATGCTTCCCTTCACAAGAGTCAACTAAATTCTCTTGGCTTCAGTGTTCCCATCTGTAAACCAAGGAGGCTGGAGAGCTCTCAAATTCTATGTTGGACTTGAAATTCATCCATCCAGCCATCATCCAATTTCTGAATGCCAACGATGTGAAGGAGTTGAAACTCCATTAGGTGCAGTTTTCCACATAATGCCATTTCTTACCTGATCATAGTAACGCAGGTAATATTTCACCACGTAGTCCACCAGATTAATCCCATTATCCTAGGTTTAAAAGAGAAGCTTAAATGAATATCCTTCACATGAGACTCTGCCATAGTATATAGTCAAAGAACTGAAATCTCATTTTGTAACTCTTTTAATTTTCTGATACCTAGTCTTGATTCTGTTTGATACTGGTGAAATTCTCCTCCTTGTCCCATTCATTTTTAATGGCATCTATAGAAAGAAATGATACTACACTTTTCCTTTGAGGGGGAGAAAACCCAAACAGATAATCAATCCATAAGACCTCTGAGGTAATGGCTAAGACATGCAACCAACCAACCAAAAGACTATCTCAATATTTTCAGGCATAAAGCCAAGAAAGGAGGAGGAAGGGGAGTGCTAAAGAGAACCAGGGAGCAGAACAGAAAAACCATCCCTCCCTTCCCACCTCTCAAAAAATGTGTGTTCTTAATGGCATGAAAAACAATCAAGATGGCTTAAAAGGAACACCCTGCCACTTTATGACCCTGGGACTCCAGGGGAGAGCGAGCCCTCCCACAAGGCAGCCTTTGTGTCTTGTTCACGTGGGTCTAACTCTAATTTGCCTCTGTGTTTCCCCTCCCTCCATTCCCCCTCCCTGCCCCCTGACAGGGACGCCTAGCTATGGGCTGCTTGTTTCTAAAGAGAGCTCTGCAGGGGTGTGGAGCCAAATGATAATCAGGCTCAGAGGGGTTGACAGTGGACCCCCCAGTCCAATTGTTGTGGACCAAAGGATAATTCAAACGCTCAGCTCCCTTGGTGATTCGGCATCGCTCCCTACTCAGGGGTGAGTAAATTACAAGTAGCTAACACCAAATTCAAACAGATTCAAGTCTTGTGCTATGGCTAATACTGTACACTATCTGTTTTATCCTCTCATGGTAGTTCAACATCTAACTGTGTGCTTTCAAGCAAATGAATGTTGGGAATTTTTCGTCAAAAGAAGATCAAACACGAAAAACCTGTATTCAAAAGAAAGCAAAGAAAAAAATGTACTGCTAGGAGGAAGACAGAGATGAATGGAACAACTAGGGATACTTAAAAAAAAAAAAATTGAAAGGGTAGAAGGAAAATGATGGCAGATCACAGAAACTCATATGAAAAATAAATACCCGACTTTTGACGTCCTTGAGTTTGGGCAGAATTTCTAAGCTATATCCATCTGCTTGTCCCCGAGTCCTATTTCCTCCATTCATATAATTTCCAAAAGCCAGAATGAGAGCTAAAATATCTTTTACACTCTTCATGTGCAGCAAGCCCTGGGAAAAAAATAATAATTATTATGAGGCTGAACTCCAAAAGCACCTATGTTCATTTAACAACAAATGTTCACCAAGCACCTGATAGTCTGTTTGCTGGCCTGTTACCAATAGGATTTACAATTGGTGAAACAGAAAATACACTTCATTAAGCTAAGTGTCTTAAAAAAAAATGTTAACAGCCATCATGTTTTATCCTTTCAATGAATTACAAACTGTACATGTTTTAACACTGAATATTAAATATTACATTTCTATTTGAGCCAATTTTATTTTTTAAATACTTATTTTAAGGGATTCAGAAATTGAAACAAGAGAGTTGTTACAGTTAGGTTTTGTATTTGATGGCTTCTAAATACAAAAGGTTTTAAGATCATTTGAGAATCTGGTTTTGGACACTGTCTGTATATAAACAGCATAGTTAAATGTTGGGTAGATACAACAGCATGCCTATTCTTCCTTATCCCTGGAAATAACCCTCAGAGGTGAACTACAATAATGTATTTCGAGGTCACAGGCTCTGTTTATTAAGCGCTTGCTGATTTGTCTGTTAACTATTACAATTTCAAGCTTCTTGGGGTTTCTTCAGCTTCCTCTCTCATTTGTTTCACCTCTTTCTCTCTCATTCTTTGGCTCCAAGTGCAAATTTTCAAATTGATACTTTTCTCCCTTCTCTATAATTTCAGTTGACTTTATTTTCCTTTATTTCAGGGTAAAGACAGAAAACCAACTGCAGCTCCAAGTTGACCTCTGTTCCTGCTTTTTAGGGCATTATTAGAAGGTGCATATTATACACCTTGGTGATATTTATGCTTTCTTTATTGAAATCTTTTATGTCTTAGAAGAGGAAAAAAAAAACATGCCTTCAAATAAGCAACTAAACTCTACAGTATTTATGGAGGATCATCATGTGGTTAAGGATGTAGGTCACTGGGAGAAAATGCCAAGTTGAAGAATTTATAAAGAACACCAGTGGGATGAAGCCAGCAAAAATTTATTGGCCCATCACTCATTGCCATAATTATTTATTTCATTTATCAAGTCTCTGGAATCTTCTTACAATATTTCACTATGTAAACACATTTCAGATGATCCAGTGCATTGGTTTAAGGCAAATCTCTTGCAATCTTAGACAGAGTACAAAACACACTATACTATTAAGGTTGGTTTTAAGTGGCCAGTATGTATATTGGGAGGTATTTGGAATAGGTGAGAAATCTGTAAAAGTGTTATTTTTTTCTCCCTCTTTATCCTCTATCAATCTGCATCTCCTTTCTTACTCATTCACATACATGCACACAAACTTATGGGATAATCGTCACAGGGAAATACACAATCTTAAGGCAAAAAGTTTTCTACAAAGGGACTCAAGTTGATCTTTCCCACTCTCCACTCCCTCCTCCACCCCCAAGAAAGGCAAAGTTATCCTTGAATTAGGCAGCAAACATACCTTAGAAGCTCGTGTGATGATCTCTACCTTTCGGTGCAAGGCGGTGATACCCTCAGAAAAGACAGATCTGAAGATTATGCACTGGGCACGTTCAGCAAAATTAGGGATCTGGGCTAACTCATGTAAAAATCTGTAAAAATTAAGAATGAATCAGCTGACTTCATATACAGTCACACAGGAAATAAAAAGACAGCAGAAAAAGATTCACCATGAAAGCATTTCTTATTTGACAATGTCAATCGAACCATCATAAAAGGTATCAAATAAGCAAACTCAAGGGATGTGCTCTACTGTGGACAACAAAACCACTTTTCAAAATGGGTTTCCGTATAACACCTCCCACCCATCAGAATGGCTATCATCAAAAAGAACACTAACAAATGTCAACAAGGATGTGGAGAAAGGAGAATTCTCGTACACTGTTGGTAGGAATGCAAATTGTTGCAGCCACTGTGGAAAACAGTATGGCGGTTTCTCAAAAACCTAAATACAGAATTACCTTTTGACCTAGAAATTCCACTCCTGAGTATACATCCAAAAAAACTGAAAACACTAATTTGAAAAAATATATGCACCCCAGTGTTCATAGTGGCATTATTTATAACTGCCAAGATATGGAAGCAACCTGTGTTCGTGAGTAGATACACGGATAAAGGAGATGTACACACCATGGAATGCTGCTGCTGCTGCTAAGTCGCTTCCGTCGTGTCCGACTCTGTGCGACCCCATAGACGGCAGCCCACCAGGCTCCCCGTCCCTGGGATTCTCCAGGCAAGAACACTGGAGTGGGTTGCCATTTCCTTCTCTACAATGGAATACTACTCGGCCACAAAAAGAATAAATTTTACCATCTGCAGCAACATGGACGGACTTGGAGGGTATAATGCTGTGCTAAGTGAAATAAATCAAAGACAGACAAGTACTATATGATATCACTTATACGTGGAATCTAAAAAATATAACCAAATCATGAATATAACCAAAAAGATGCAGATTCACAGATACAGAGAACAAACCAGTGGTTACCAGTGGGGGAGGAGCAATATAAGGCTAGGGGAGTGGAAGGTACAAATGACTGGGTATAAGACAGGCTCAAAGATACACTTTACAACACAGAATATAGACAATATTTTCCGATAGCTGTAAATGGAAAGTAATATTTAAAAACTGTATACAATTTTTAAAAATTAAAAATACATTAATGGGTTTCTATAATGGTAAACAAACGTATGATGTATAAGAACAGAAAGTTAATGCAAGTATACTGAACCACATCAAGTAATCTATCTCCTGCTTCCCAAATAAGACTAAACCCAAATGGGAAGCATTAATCTTTACAGTCTGAAAAAAAAAAAAGAAAAGAACACAATCAACTCCCTTTATAGTGCAGTATTGTCTAATGGTGTATTAACATAGGCTAAGTGAAGACGAGGCAAATGTCTACAGGCAAGTGACTAAAAGAAATCTATTTCTGAAATGAGCTTACTATTATTTTTCTGTTCAATCAATTATAATAATCATAATGATTCTATTCTACAGGTGTTTACTTTTCCACATGAACTGACTTACACAGACAAGAGTTCATAGTTCCATGCTTGGAACAAGGCAGGCACTCATTAAGCGAGAACAATCTAAAGTTTCTTAAAAATTACAGCAAGACAGGTCTTAAAAGCTAAAGGTGAGTCCTGACCCACACACAGAAGCTCACTGTCTGAGCAGCTGGGCACTGGAGCCCCTTGCAAAATTAAGTTGGAAGAGTTACATATTCTCGAAGCCAACCACCCGAGGAAGGGGTATAAACCAAAATGGATGGAAAGAGTTGGAAATGAATCCAGAAGAGGAGAGAATCCACTAACAGCTATTAAATCCATTCTGGGGTTGAAATGATGATTAACTGATAGTTCTGAAAGTCTTAGTCAAATCGTAACATCAATACCCTGACATTTTGTAACCTCTTACCAAGAATACTTTTACACAGGAGCAAAGCTGGAGCCCCATTTTTTCCATAACCCCCCAACGTTTCTTAGTTAATACACTGTGCCTCTTTTAGGGACACTTGGGTTTTAATAATAATTCTAATAATCAACTGTTTTTCTTATTCATCCTACAACCAGGTCATAATCCTTTTTCTTTTTAATCGCACTGAGATGAAGCAAAGAATGCTCATAAAAGAAAACATACCTTTGTTTTAAGGTTTTGTAACTTTTGATTATTATGAAAACCATGTGATGGGATATAAAAATGAAAACCCAAAGGAATTCTGAATCAGAACAAGATGAAAAAATTACACACTATATGTAAATTGCTTCTTTGCTAAAATTAGTTTCAAACCACTGATTCATTTATGACTGAAATCAGGGGTATCACCAGTTTTCACAAACACGAGCCGTAAAAAGCTTATGGGCCGGGAGGCATCTGGTCCTGTGAGTGAATCTTGGGAAGTCTGACATATTCAAATGCTGCCGAGAGATATCTCAAGGGTAGCACCCTCCATTTCTCCCTTTCCAAACGCAACCATGAAACACTACTCCCAAAGTAGGACCTATATCCCAGAGAAGGTACACTTCCTTATTTAAGTGGACACAGTGAGTGAAGAACTGATGGCAAGAATATACAGATCAACACCCCAGCTCACCAGCAAGGACTTAGAAGAGAAGAAGGAAATGCTGGATAAACAATCATTTATAACTAGTCTCCAGAAAGGACGTTAGGATCCACAGAAGGAGATGAGCCCATAGCCTCAACTAATTTGTGTTACCCAGAAAAAAATGAAATAGAACTACAAGGTTCCCTGGGCTCAAAGCTTTACTGGAATTAGGGTTGGCACTAGGAAGGCTTTCAGGGAATCTTAAAGACCCCATGTTCTGTGTATGGAGAAGGGGCCAAAACACATATCCAGAGTTGAGTCAGGAATGAAATTCAGAAATTTCACATTACTTTCAGATTGGACTCTAGGAAATGTGTCACCAAAAATACTAATAGCATCAGTCACCAAGAATTTTACTGTTTTTCGATGTGTATGAAGCACTTACAGTGTGTCAGGTACCATGCTAAGACCTGAGAACCTAATTTAACTTATACATAATTGCTTCTTGATCACCTGAGAAATAAATCCTCAATTACCATGGAGTTTGATGAGTGATCTTGGTGATGGGACCTAAAACAGGAGCTATGGATGTCACATGCCAGGCATCGAAGTCAGAGCCCTGGAAGGACCATGTCAGCCCAGATCTCTGGGAGCCCTCTGGTGCTTGCGCAGGTCATGTGTGAGAAACTGCCAGTGAGAGCCTAGACAGGCTGCCTGATATTCATGGGCAAAGGGGAGAAGAAGCTAAAATGGAGCTTCATATTCTAAAACAAAGATTTCAAGCTTTTTCTGAATGAATGAATGATTTGAAACAGAAGAGTGACACTTCCAGCTTTTTGTTTTATAAAATTGTCCTGGCAAGGCTTGGATGATTGACTGGAGGTTATCTGGACTGGAGCGGATCTGGGGCTGGGAATACCTGGAATATTCTAATGGGGTAGGTGAGAGGGCCACCAGTGTGGATGTACAGGGGCAAATGGTTAGAAAGCAATTGAGGGGGCCAGACCCAGAGAAGCTGACCCATCCCCTGAGATACTGAGAAAAGTCCAGGATGATTTGTGGGTTTGGGGCCTGGTCACCTAGCAGAAGGTGAAGATGAGAAAAACTAGAGTAGCAAATATGGGAAAAATAAAGACTTGAGGAAAGCACCATTTCCCATCTACCTGAGAAAGTACCAGAGGCACGTGCTGTACTGTGCTTAGTCACTCAGTCGTGTCCGACTCTTTGTGACCCCATGGATTGTAGCCCACCAGGCTCCTCTGTCCATGGGGATTCGCCAGGCGAGAATACTGGAGTTAGTTGCCATGCTCTCCTCCAGGGTATCTTCCCAACTCAGGGATCGAACCCAGGTCGCCTGCATTGCAGGAGGATTCTTTACCATCTGAGCCACCAGGGAAGGTTACCTCAAAGGCTATGAAACGTCTAACATCTTATCCCCTCTCCTCAACTGGGTTTTATATTCTACCCATAAGGGAAGGGATAAGCACTCTTTTACCCATCCCCAAAGAGGGGGTCTTGGGCATTATTAGCTCATGGTACTCATGAATATTTATGGACTGATTTCCTTTAGGACTAGTCTATGCTAGGGCCAGAGATAGGAAGGACTAAATATCCCCAAAGAGCCACAGACTAGGGACCTTCCCCTTCTGTCCTTAAAGCCGGATGGTCTTGCCAGGGTGGACTGTAACTAGAGTCTGTATACAGGAGAGATATTCTGCACCTCACAGAGAATGGGTCACACATGTACAGCAGTAACTCAGCTCATAGCAGAAATGACACAACAGGCCACTGTTTTCAAGGAACTAATATTTGGTTAATGATCCGTCGGAACCCTGAATGTTAACATTTCTGTCTGTGCATGTTGTAACCTATGTTCCTCCACAGAGGAAAATGCTAACAGAGCCTTATTTCAAAAAGTCAACGTGTCTTCATTTGGTTGGGGCGGGAGGGCAAGGCAGCTATGGGCATAAGTGAAAAGTGAAAGTTGCTCAGTCATGTCCAACTCTTTGTGATCCCATGTACTATACACTCCATGGAATTCTCTAGGGCAGAATACTGGAGCGGGTAGCCTTTCCCTTCTCCAGGGGATCTTCCCAACCCAGGGATCGAACCCAGGTCTCCTGCATTGCAGGCAGATTCTTTACCAGCTGAGCCACAGGGAAGCCCAAGAATACTGGAGTGGGTAGCCTACCCATTCTCCAGGGGGTCTTCCTGACCCAGGAATTGAACTGGGGTCTCCTGCATTGCAGGTGGATTCTTTACCAACTGAGCTATCAGGGAAGCCCGTAAGTAGAGCATCCCAATAGGCTATATACGGTATCCTCACTTCAGGCCAGAAAAAGCTCACACCAGGCCTAATCAAATGCAATAGAAGCTCCCAATGCCTCACTACCACCCCAAGCAGAGTGTGAACAGAGTTGAGGACCATCGCTGGAGAGAGTGGTTCTCAGAGAGCCTAGTCCCAAGCAGATGACATCTCTGTGGGAAATGGCTTTCTACATCTGGCCCCATGGCTCAAGAAAGTTGATGAGGTGAGTGATGAAGCCAGCCTCTCCAGACTCGAATTTATGGGACCGGGCACCACAGGAATCTCAGGAAACTGCAATGTTGAAACTATAAATGATTCATATTTTCCAGTATGTAAAACATGCTTATAGTCAACTCACTTGGCGCTAATGGCAAGTAAGTGGCCAAAAAATCAGACTCTGGCATAAATCAAACAAATGCTGTGCTGTGCAGGAGGTTGGGAGCAAAGGTGGAATTCACTTAGGGCTGGAGGCCCTACCTCTCTGGGCCTCACCCTCTAGCAAGTGAGTCCAAACACATCACCAGGACAATATGGCCATCTTCTTTGCTGTCAGTAAGAGCTTAGCATGTTAAGGAAGCCATTAAAATGACCACTTACAAACTTTAAAAATGCCCTTCATCTGCATCTCTATTTCTGCCTTGGAAATAGGTTCATCAGTACCATTTTCCTAGATTCCACATGTGTGCACTGATACATTTGCTTTTCTCTTTCACACTTACTTCACTCTGGGTGACAATATACCAATAAACATTTTTTAATAAATTAAGATAATAAAAATGCTCTTCTATCCAGATCCTCAGTAGAGAAAGCAAGAACAAGAAGTCATTTTGTTAATTACCTGCTACCATTACTTTTTGTCTTGGCAATTAATCTTGTAAAATGATACCAAAAAGGCATTAACACAGAAGGAAAAGGGGACCCCTTCCAGGAGCAGGGGCCCACTGTTCATTTCAGCAGGTTGGCCATTCCTATAGCTTAGAGCAAGGATTGGTGAATTATAGACTCCAGGCCAAATTCAGCCCACCACTTGTTTTTGTATGGTCCATCGGCTAAGAATGGTTTTCACATTTTTAAATGGTTGGGGGAAAAGGCAACAGAGGATAATATTTTATAAGGTGTAAAAATGATATGAAATTCAAATTTCAGCATCCATAAATAAAATGTTATTGGCGCACAGGCACGTCCATCATCTATGGCTGCTTCTGGACTGTAACAGTCGACTTGAATAGTTCCAACAGACTGTCATGGCCCACCAAGCCTAAAGTACTTACTGCCAGGTCCTTTACAGGTAAAGTTTTCCAACTCTGAGCTTAGAAGATCATTGCTTAATGTGGTATAGTTAGCACTACCCAAATGCTTACTCACATGATGCAAAGAGCCAACTCACTGGGAAAGACCCTGATGCTGGGAAAGATTGAAGGCAAAAGGAGAAGGGGGTGCAGAGGATGAGATGGTTAAACAGCATCACCGACTCAATGCACATGAATCTGAGCAAACTCTGGGCGATAATGGAGGACACAGGAGACTGGCACGCTGCAGTCCATAGGGCCACAGGGTCGGACATGACTTAGCAATGAATAAGAACAACAAATGTTTGGTATGTCCTACTGTCCCTATTATGGACTGAATGTTTGTGTCCCCCCAAATCCATATGTTGAAATCCTGACCCTTAATGTGATAGTATTAAGGAGTAGGGATTTGGGGCAGTAATAAGGACATGACGGTTAATCCCTCATGAGTGGGGTCAGTGCCCAGCAGAAAAGAGACACAAGAGATTCTTTCCTCTCTCTGTTCTCTGCCATGTGAAGACATTGGCAGTCCACAGCGTGCAAGAGCATTCTCACTAGAACCTAGCCATGGCTGCAGCTGGATCTCAGACTTCTGGCTTCAGCAACTGTGAGATACACATTTTTGTTGTTGGCAAGTCACCCAGTTGAAGGTACCTTGTTAGAGCTGACTAAGTCAGTCCTCAAATATTTCCATGGCCTTTTTCTAAATATCTGTTATTATTCTTTTCATTTTCGGTCATTAGCACCTTCAGTTCAGTTCAGTTCAGTCGCTCAGTCGTGTCCAACCCTTCTCGACCCCATGAATCGCAGCATGCCAGGCCTCCCTGTCCATCACCAATTCCCGGAGTTCACTCAGACTCACAGACATTGAGTCAGTGATGTCATCCAGCCATCTCATCCTCTGTCGTCCCCTTCTCCTCCTGCCCCCAATCCCTCCCAACATCAGTCTTTTCCAATGAGTCAACTCTTCACATGAGGTGGCCAAAGTACTGGAGTTTCAGCTTTAGCATCATTCCTTCCAAAGAAACCCCAGGGCTGATCTCCTTCAGAATGGACTGGGTGGATCTCCTTGCAGTCCAAGGGACTCTCAAGAGTCTTCTCCAACACCACAGTTCAAAAGCATCAATTCTTTGGCACTCAGCTTTCTTCACAGTCCAACTCTCACGTCCATACATGACCACTGGAAAAACCATAGCCTTGACTAGACAGACCTTTGTTGGCAAAGTAATGTCTCTGCTTTTGAATATGCTATCTAGGTTGGTCATAACTTTCCTTCCAAGGAGTAAGCGTCTTTTAATTTCATGGCTGCAGTCACCATCTGCAGTGATTTTGGAGCCCCCCAAAATAAAGTCTGACACTGTTTCCACTGTTTCCCCATCTATTTCCCATGAAGTGGTGGGACTGGATGCCATGATTTTCGTTTTCTGAATGTTGAGTTTTAAGCCAACTTTTTCACTCTCCTCTTTCACCTTCATCAAGAGGCTTTTTAGTTCCTCTTCACTTTCTGCCATAAGGGTGGTGTCATCTGCATATCTGAGGTTATTGATATTTCTCTTAGAAATCTTGATTCTAGCTTGTGCTTCTTCCAGCCCAGCGTTTCTCATGATGTACTCTGCATAGAAGTTAAATAAACAGGGTGACAATGTACAGCCTTGACGTACTCCTTTCCCTATTTGGAACCAGTCTGTTGTTCCATGTCCAGTTCTAACTGTTGCTTCCTGACCTGCATACAAATTTCTCAAGAGGCAGGTCAGGTGGTCTAGTATTCCCATCTCTTTCAGAATTTTCCACAGTTTATTGTGATCCACACAGTCAAAGGCTTTGGCATAGTCAAGAAAGCAGAAATAGATGTTTTTCTGGAACTCTCTTGCTTTTTTGATGATCCAGCGGATGTTGGCAATTTAGTGGAAATTAACTCATTATATTAGAAAGCATGACATGGGATTGATCACGTGATGGGTCAGGGGTAGGGTTGGTAAGGATGGCGACTCAGGGTGATGGAACTGAAGGGGACGGGAGCCCACTGAGTCACAAAATTCCTAGGCTTCATGAACTAACTAACTTTGGGTGTGTTTTGGGGAGAGTCCTGGCATATGCTCCACATGAAAGCCAATCAATGAAGTGTGCCCAAATTACCATAAAGGTTTGTCAGTAATTGAGTAAACCTAAAAATCCCCCACCCAGTCACTGGGAGATGATTTTTGGACCTTGCTGTAACAAAGGAAGTGGGGTATTTTAGAGGAACCAAGGGCAAGGTATGAAGGTTTCAGGACAAGCCGTTCACCTGTCTCTGGGGCTGACTTATAACCCTGGTGGTGGTTTAATCATTAAGTCATGTCCAGCTCTTTGTGACCCCATGGACTATAGCCCACCAGGCTCCTCTGTCCATGGGATTTCCCAGCAAGTATACTGGAGTGGGTTGCCATTTCTTTCTCCAGGGTATCTTCCCCAGCCAGAGATCAAACCTGGGTCTCCTGTATTACAGGTGGATTCTTTACCAACTGAGCCACCAGGGAAGTCCTACTTACTCTAAACTCGATCGATTTCCTCTGTTTCCTATCCCTCCCCTCCTCTCCAAGCTGAGAAGGGTACCCTTCCTTGGGCAGGAAGCACTCAAAGGAGCAACAGGCAAAGGAGCCCTCTGTCCACTCAGGACCCAGCCCACATTCTCAGAGTCCTGGGTGGAACCTGGGGGGCTGCAGATCCCAAGAGTCCAGCAAAGAACAAGAGTGTGTGGAGTACCTCAAAACAGAGAGCAGACATGTCTAAACAGTGACTGGAGAGCAGCATAAGCACGTGCAAATGAAGGATGAAAAGTCACACTGAAATTAGGAAGAGCAGGTGGAGAGTGTGGGGAGAAAGCTGGCACATGCAGGCAACATTTACTGGATACGATATTTAGGAAAATCAATTTGAATCCTGTGACTCTGACATCATCTCTTTCAACTGCATCAGCAGAACCTTAAACGGAGCAGTAACTTCTTCCTTCCTCAGTTACCCTTTTGGCCAGAATGTTTAGTCTAGGAGGAATTAACGATTTGCTAGGACAAGAAAAGGGGAGTCACGAGGGGTGGGGTGAGGGCTTGAGACATGCTACCCAGCAGCACAAATCTCCCAGCTGCCTTTCCCGGCAGTCAGGTCATCCTGCTGCATGCAATAGGTCACGGGAATGACGCTGCTGTGACTGAGCTTGGCACAGCTTAGATGTGGTTATTCGGAGCTGGAGGCAGGAAGATAGGGAAGGCCCTTCTCCTTTTATTAACAGAAAAGTGTTCAAGCATCCTTACTGCTCAGGTTTATCCAGCAGCTTCAATTCTTCCTCTTTGGATGTCTCATAATACTTTCTTATTTTAACGAGTTCATCCTCTTGGGCTCTCTGTGTTGAAATAGAAGCAAAACACACACAAAAATGAGCAGTGAGAATCTGTCTAAAGCAATATGTCTCAAAGTATGGTCTCTGGACCATTAGCATCACCTGTCACTAATTAGAAATGCCAATTGCAATTGTTGGCCCTATCTTGGGCATAGGGCTTCCCAGGTGGCTCCGTGGTTTAAAAAACAAAAAATCTGCCAGCCAATGCTGGAGATGCAGCTTCAATTCCTGGGTTACGAAGATCCCCTGGAAGAGGAGATGGCAAACTACTCCAGTATTCTTGCCTGAAGAATTCCACGGACAGAGGAGCCTGGTGGGCTACAGTCCATGGGGTCACAAAGAGTCAGACACGACTTAGTGCAACTGAGCACATCTTGGACATACTTTATGCAGGAAGTAGGGCCAACACTCTTAAGAGTGGGGTTCAGAGAGCCCTCCAGGTGATTCTCAGGCTAACGTTTGAGAATCACTGGCTAAAACCCAATGGTCATATAAGTAACCTGAGCTGGATATACAAGCCAGGAATTTAATTGCTACCTTAAATCCCTAGTGTCTTTCCCTGTAAGATCAGATATGGGTCAAGCTTTCCTTAGCATCTGCTTCCTCATTCTCAAAACAGCCCTCCTAACTTACATAGGATCTTGATTTTTAAATTTCTGGTCAGCAGGTTCTCTCTGAATTTTCTAAGTATTTACTGTCTGCACTACTTACTTTGGCATTTGGTCTCATACTTTCTCAATGTATTCACCTATGTCAATCATATGTGGCTTACTGCTACTGTAAGCTAACAAGTACCCACCACGCACACAGTCCTGAGCCTGAGGTACAACTAAAAGTCCCTAGAAGGCATTTTGCCTTTTACGAAGTCCTCCAACATCAAGCATTGCATCCTTGTGTTATAGATGACTCCACCGAGACTTAGACTAACTACCTGGTAAAGAGCTTGACGTGAAACATCTTTCTTCTATAATTCCATGCTGCCCTCCAGGTATTCCACACATGTGCCAGGATGGCCTAGGATTCGTGCATCTTCTTACCTATTAATGAAAGCCTTCCCAAAAGAAACATGGGACATTCCCAGCCATCATATTATATTAATACTAAACAATTCCTGATATACAAAAAGGATATAAAAACGTGAAGGGAATCGGAAATCCTGCCAGACTGGATTAACACACTATTCAAATTTTCTGTGAGAGGTTTAAAGTCCCTGGGAACCGAAGTATTGAATCATTTTCTGAGCCTGGTAACCAAAGCATGCTATACAGCTCTGGGAAATAGCATTACTCAGTAAAGAGAATCTGGTTCAATCTATATATTCAAATCTAACAGAGTCAGTGAACCAGAGCAGTTAACAATTATGGGAACTGAGACTCTCTTGTGTCATGTTCTCAAGAAAGCCTGTCAATTACTCTGGTTATTTACACATATAATCCACATTTAAAGACCATATATGTATACAGTGCTGCTCATTTTCAAAATACAGTGCTACTGCTATATATATATTGAGCTCTATTTTAATAGTCACAGAAATCATGTAGAGCCTATTATAATCCCCATTGTACTGAGGATCAAACAGGTTTAGGAGTTTAACTGACCCAAAGCCACTCAGTTGTCCATGACAGAGCTGGATCTCAAACCTGAATATCTCACTCTAAATCCAAAACACACACTCACCATCCGATACTATTTCCTACATTCAATGCCATCAGCTTCCCTGGACTAAAAGTAATCATCCAAGCTGGAGACAACATCCTCATTCCTCAGAAGATGACACTGGTTATACACCAATATTAAGCTGGTAACTTAGCTTCATTCACTCTGATTGCAAATCACAGGGCCGCGTTCTGTGGCATAGATGTGGCCTCCCCATTGAACCACCCTCCCCTGTAGAAGAAATCTACTAACCCAGATACCACAGTGAGGGGGAGGGATGTCAAGACATCCCTCACTGTATTGTGAGGGGGAGAGAGGTCAAGAGCCTAGTGTTTCCTCATGTTCACTCTCATTTGAGCTGGCTTTTCTGTACCTTACTCTCTTCCACGCAATGTCAAAATTCCCACTGCCAAGGAACATGAATGGATCAGTGATTTTTTGGGTGGGAGGAGTCACATACAATGATTTTTTAGACATTAACATATTTTTTAAAGTTAGTTAAGATACAAAAATCTGGAAACTCTGATACTCACGTTTTCATACAAGGCTGCCAGGGTTTCCAGATCAACCACAGAATCGTCCACATTAAAAATGGCTGCCGAGCACCCAAAGAGAACGAGAAAGGATAAGAGGTTAGACCGGACTCTGCTGCACTAACGTTTACTCCATGTCCAGCTACCAAGCAATGTAAACGTTTGCCCTCTCTCACACAGGTTGTCTTCTGACATGCTCTTGCCCCCTCTCCTTCTGCACCAGGGGGGCCCTGTGAAAGAAACCAAAGTGGTTCTGATTGCTGGCCTAAGCCTTGGCCCTGCCTGGTTTAATTCCTTAAGCTCTGCATCCTTTCTGCAGTTTAATTTAGGCTCCGCAGGAGAAGTGTTTGTGTTTTAAAACTAAATCAGTTAGTAGGTTTGAAACACAATTTTAAATCTTTCTTCCCGCCTGGTAATTGAAGAGATTTAATACCTAATGCACCAGAACTGACGCTTGCCCATTACCAGGAAGAGGGAGAGAAAAAAGACGATGTTGGCAAATTAAATGAATTCAGGCATGTGATTTCAGGCACCTTTCCATGGCTGCTGCAAACATCTTGTTTGGATTAAAAAGACAAGAAAAAGCAATAATTGCATCAATGGCAAATTAAGATTATGGAAACCTCCCATGAGCAAGTCTTAAGGCAAGTTCTCGTTCCCATGGTTTTATTTGGATTCTACTTGTTGTTCTGTATCTTAAATAAGCCATTTAGCTGTTAACTAATATGCCTGTGATTTCATCTAAAGAGATTCCTTCCCATATATACCAGCATACAAACATGGAGATTTTAAAGCCTTAATGGATTTGGCAATCAAAGTGCTTGAAATAGGCAGCTCCACATCTTTAAATAATTATTCAAAACTAATAAGGTTTGTTCCCTCAACCCCACCTCCCTTCTCTGACTTTACATTGTGAAATTAACCAGCACACTAGTAAATTTTCTACGTGGCAGGCTAATTAATTTTATTAAACCAACCAGTGATATTTAGAATGCCTTAAAATTCTGCTCGTCAACCATTACTCTGTTGGTTGGCATTACACCATGGTTTTGGAGAAGGTAGGGATCAAGGTAAAGGGCAGGTTGCTTTCAAATTGTTTTGCTTCTTCTACGGTTTAGAATTGTATGAACCCCTTTATACAATTTTAATAAACTTAATTAACTGAGCTAAGATCATGTAACTTCACAGAATACTGAGAAATGTACTTAAAATTCCTTCACAGGGCACCTTCTCTAATTCAGGAGTTAATCAGCAAGCTGTTCCTCAGCTACATGGAGTAGTGAGAAAAGAAGCAGTTAATACGCTAGTGACAAAGTCAGTCATCTCAGATTCCACCAAGACGAAGGAAGATTACACTCCTGAAGAGGCCAATCTAAAACCACTAAAGAAAAATGTCCTTTGAGGAAAGAAGGAAAGAATTTACCCTCCCAGGACTGTTATACTATGCATGGAGATAAGATGATTTCGCTAACTTATTAACAGGACCACGCATTTTTAAATTTCTGATGCTTTAAGGAAACAAAAAAGAGCCAGGAACAATGTCTATTTTATGTAAATTATAATAGTTTCCTATAAAAATCAGCCAATGAAAATGCAGTAAGACAAGGCAAAATTCTAAAAATAATTTATCAGAGATGTTCATTTCTAAACTAGGTACTGCATATAACTGCAAGTTTACATATAATCAAGTGATCTTAACTAATGGGAAAGAGAAGGATCTGTTGGCTTCCTTTCCTGGTGAGTAAATATTTGAGTTTCAGAAGTTAATCAGTCTGGGTCCCAGATATACAATTTGATGGGTTATATCCTCAGCCAATTCCCCTCCAGTGTGCTAGGAAACGGAGGAAAACACGTAGGGAGGATGGGACTGGAGAATGAGCATGGGCTCTGGCAACATTTATTCATTCATTCACCCAGCCCTTGAATAAATATTTGCTGAATGTGCCCCAAGTTCTAGAAACTGTTCTAAAATGCTGTGATTATATAAATCAAATGTGTCTAAGACATTGAAGGCACTTGGTCTCATGAGACTTATACTCCAGCTTAGGGGATAGAAAATAAACAAGTAAATAGTTACAGATAATGATGTAAAGAAAGAGTAGAGCAATAAGCAACCTTAGAGAGGCTGATGGATGAAGGCTTCTTTGAAGAGGTGACATTTAAGCTAAGAGCTCAGCAGGTCAAGTTCTATGAGTGGGAGAAAAGCCTGCCAGTGAGAGGTAAGGACAGAAAGAGGTTTCTTATCTTGATGAAGGAATAAGCCCAAGATTCAGAAAAAGACCAAGATGACTATTATGGATGGAAGCAAAACTTACCTACATGATCTGTCACATTCAGTTCTATTAGGTTCAGTGTACTGACTCCAGTATTCTTGCCTGGGAAATCCCCTGGACAGAGAAGCCTGGCAGGCTACAATCCATGGGGTCACACAGAGCCGGATATACCTGAGCACACACACACACATTCATAGGATGGGTCTAATTTCACTTACTGAAAACATTAAAGCAAGATGCATGCTAAACCGAGCTCATAGAGCATTATGAGAGATCAAAATAGAACCTACAAATAGTGACTATGTGATGTTAACTATACACACTGTGTACGTGTTTTAATGCTTGTTAATGCCTTATCTGCTTTAACATCTGGAAAGAATTAGAGAAAGAAGACTACCACTTTCTGGAATACTTGAGTGTTTCCAGTAGGAGCAGTTGCTATTTAAACCCTTTTGGTCCTTTAAAACCCCACTCAAGGCCCACCTTCAGAAGTGTTAATAGAAAAGGTATATGCGTGAGTAACTCTAATTATGAAAAATAATGTATTGAACGTCTTAAGGGAAATATTAGATAACTTCGGGTCCATTTGGGCTTCCCTGGTGGCTCAGACAGAAAAGAAATGGCCTGCAATGTGGGAGACCTTGGTTTGATCCCTGGGTTGGGAAGATCCCCTGGAGAAGGGAATGGCTACCCATTCCAGTGTTCTTGCCTGGAGAATTCCATGGATAGCCTGCAGCCTGGAGGGCTACAGTCCATGGGGTTGACCAAGAGTTGGACACGCCTGAGTGACTAACACTTTCACTTTTCAGGTCTATTTAGAAAGCTAACCTAATCTTAACTTCTCATTTCCATCTTGCCCATCAAAGCACTTTTCTTCGTACCACCCAAGTTATTATTATTTTTTTTTAATCAAAGTTTTACTTTGATGTTTGAAATACCTTAGATGTCTTTCCTTTAAATATTGGGTAAAGTCCAGCCGATAGGCCTAATTTTTAAGTCCATTCCTTTCCTGGCCCTGAGTGACACTTCCAATCTCATCCTTTACCATTTCCACTGCTCCCAGGCCCCCTGAGCTCCAGCCACACACCTCTCTACTCCTGAACATTCCATAGTTTTTTCCCTTCCTGCCCCTCACCCTCCTAGGCCTTGGTGAAAAGTTTCCTCCCCTGGAAGGATGCTCCTTGATCTTTGGATCATTAAGTACTCATTCTTTACCTCTTCCATGGGACCACTCATATTTTATACTGGGTGAAAGAGTCTATTTTAAGAAGCCATATTAGTAAGTTGCTTAACACTTGGTCGTGGAAGGTCTGTAGTCAGGGATCATTTCTACACATCTTGATAATCCCACCATCCAGCATAGTCCTGGGGGTAGTAACAGGAATAAGATAAATGTCTATAGATAAAACTGATGTCCCAGAAATCCCAAAGAGTGAGTCTTGCTGCTATGTGTCAGGAAAAGTTCCTTGATAAAGACAGCATGAGGTTTTGAAAAAGAGACTTTTAAAAGGGATAGGACTGATGAATAAAAATAATATGCATATCTGAATTAAGGTTGTTTGCCCACTCTTGTTTGTTTCCATTTAAAAAATCGAAGTATGGTGAGTAAAGCTGCACAATCATGCCCCATCCATATACTCAGTACAGATACAACGCTGGCCTGAATACTCCATACCTCAAAATCACTAAATTTTACAAGCAAATCTTCTCATTTTAAAGGAAAGAATAACGAAACTATCTTTCCTCTCATTCTTAACCTTCAAAGATGTTTTAAACAGTGGTATCCCCATAGGCAAAAAGCCATGAGTAGAAATTCAACTGTTATACTTCTTTAGGCAGACAGCTAAAGCACCCATTTATTAATCATTATGAATCAAGCCAAGTCCATTCCAAGCACTCACAATCTGTAATGGACAAGCGCCAGCGAATGTCAATGGGAAAGATGTGAGACATTCCCAGGATGAAGAAGCGGACACATACAGGCCCAGAGAACACACAGGCAATGGTGGAGAGTCCAGATCTGGCTTGAAGAGAGCATTCCTTACATACAGTTTGGAGCAAGGGCCTGTGGAATCCTGAAGGCCAAGGTGAAGAGCCTGTGGCACATCGCAGGGAGGCCATGAGCACTGATGAGTAGGTGAGGCAATGGGACAGAGTTCTAGTACATAGGATAGAGCAAAATTTGGAAAGAATGTTTTAGAACTTAGTTCAGCACGGCAGAGGTAGTGAAAGCCAGAGTACTGTGGACAGAAAGAACAGAACAGGAGAGAAAGACTGCAGAGCTCTGGGGAGTGCTGTCATCAACTGAGCCCAGGGAAGCAAGTCTGGTGTCAAATCAGCCTGAGGTTTTCCATTTAGGTGTAGAGGGAGGGCTTGGGCCACCACAAAATAGGCAGAGGAGCTGACAAGGTGACATACGCATATGCGTATGTCATGGATATGCATGGATATGCAAGGTGCTGTCCCCTTAGGACCTGGGGGAGGAGTCGGGGAGAGGAAGAAGTCAATGGAGAGGTTAATTTAGGGCCAATGCCAAGTATTCCGCTGAGGTTTCTCCTCTTCCACGTGAGGAGCTTAAAACTGAAAAAGTAAAATAAAGTTCAGAGGTGGAAGCAGCACTGAAACGAGATCATCTGGTTGAGCCTAGGAACTTAAGAAATTAAACACTTTCTATTATTTCTATTTTACAGGGTGGCCAGGGAAGGTTAGGGTATTGGCCAAAGGGGTCAAAAGTAAAAGGAGCCAAAGTGCCGTGACTCATAGGAGAGACATTTTGCATGTACATAGTCCTGCCTTCTATTTACCATGAACAGTTTAAGTTCCTACAAGGGCCAGAATCTATACATGATCCTGCTAGTCCCCAGATACGGGACAGTGTGTTACAGAATTGATACTTGAAAGCGCTCACTATCAAATTTAGAAGCAGTCTATGAACCTATTCTGTTAGTTAATTGACAAATACATCAAAGAAATAAATCAGTCATTGATTAAAATATTTTTGGAGTTACCTAGGACCAGGTAGCCCCCTCCACTTTGTACTTGCAAAAACATACTCTATTTCTCTCTCTTATACACACAAAACCCTTTATATCATATAAGTTGAATAAGCAAATACCAGCCTACACAATTCTCCAGCATACCTCCAAGCCCTGATACAGTATTCCAAGTAACTCTCTAGCTTTTGCTCCCATCTGTATCAGGCTCATTATACCAACACTCCCGCACACGGTGTCAGAAAGGTGAAGTGCCAAATTCACAAAGGGGAGACCCCAACAACTCATTGCTACTGTGATATCAATCACGGCTGGTGGGTTTTACTTTTATCTCCCTCTCTCCTTAGTTACCCCTGCTCCCACTGTCAGTTCAGTTAGAGTATTTCACCTACACCTCACAATAGGTCGAGAGGAAATAGACACACGCTGTGAAAAGCTGGTAATTTTATTGGGTTCCTTTACCTTTAAAAATCTGTTACTTGGTCAAGTCTGGTTTCTGGGCTCCTTTTTGGCAGGGAAATTGAGGCAAACATTTTTATGTGGTCCTCTGGTGCCTGCTCTGTACTCTGAGAGTTATATACACAAGGATCATTAGAGTAGGGTTTCGCCCATTAAGATATAATAACCGTCAGCAGGGACAAAAAGCAGATCAGTATCACAAATTCAAACTAACAGGCACACATAAAAACTATGCGCCTGCTTCAGGCACAGGGACGGGGGTCAAGGTCTTACACAATAGGTAAATTCCCTCTCCACTTTGGAGACAGCTTTTTCACAAGAGCGGGGTAAGGAGAAAGAACAGGCAGGAATTCTCACAGCCCTCTAACCATTTTTAACCCTGAATGCTTTTCTATCCCAAAGCGCACCTTGTCGGAATAAAGAATGGTTGTGTTTGCTGTTCTGAAGGGTTTCTAATTAGTAAAAAACATGTACTTATTCAAGAGAGCTGTTCTTGATCAAAGTAGTATCTTTGGGCAAGAAACACATGGCAGACTGAGGTAGGAAAGGCATACTCCTTTTATTGTTGTTCAGCCGCTAAGTCGTGCCTGGCTCTTTGCAATCCCATAGATTGCAACACAGCAGGCTTCCTTGTTCTTCACTGTCTCCTGGAGATTGCTCAAATTCATGTCCATTGAGTCAGTGGTGCTATCTAACTATTCTCAGTTTGTTCGGTTAGACCAAGTAAATCTGGTTGTCCAAGGTGTGAAAGATGTCACATGGGTAGGGTTGGGTTGCTTTAGCAGGCTTTGGCTATCGCTGGTTTTAAAACTGGAGCCTATCATACAGAGTGAAGTAAGTCAGAAAGAAAAACACCAATACAGTATACTAACGCATATATATGGAATTTAGAAAGATGGTATGTATGCGAGACAGTAAAAGAGACACAGATGTAAAGAACAGTCTTTTGGACTCTGTGGGAGAAGGCGAGGCTGGGATGATTTGAGAGGGTAGCGCTGAAACGTGTGTACTATCATATGTGAAGTGGATCACCGGTCCAGGTTCGATGCGTGAGACAGGGTGCTCAGGGCTGGTGCACTGGGATGACCCTGAGGGATGGGATGGGGAGGGAGGAAGGAGGGGGGTTCAGGATGGGGAACACATGCACACCCATGGCTGATTCATGTCAATGTATGGCAAAAACCACTACAATATTGTAAAGTAAGTACCCTCCAATTAAATAAATTAATTTAAAAAACAGCCTCTACGTAGCCCATTGTATGCTTCTTTGCATTACCTTCAGTACATGACATCTTTTATAAGTGGGTGTTTAAAGATCCTTTTCAAGTGGAATATTCTCAGTCCAAGAAAGAAAAGGTGAATATTTGATTATCAATAGAAATTATTTTGTTAGCAATGTTAGCTTCCAAATAGCCAACATAAAACTCAGCTCTTTCAACCAAATTATGATTTTTTAGGGCTTGATAAATAATGTACTTACTCAAGAGAGCTGTTCTTGATCAAAGCAACATGGAAGGCCTTGGGTTTTTTTGTCTTGTTTTTTTGTTTTGGCCATTTTGATCATGGCATGTGGGATCTTAGTTCCCTGAGCTGGGATCAAATTTATGCCCCCTGTCTTGAAAGCATGGAGTCTTAACCACTGGACCACCAGGGAAGTCCCAAGCCCTGGGGTTTTTAAACTCTCAGGTAATCTAACCCTCAAAATTCCCACAAACCAATTCCTCTGACCTCTCTTAAGAGAAAGGCAAGGATGTGGGGTCCCAGAAAGAAGGTGGTCTTGGCAGAATCTGAAAGCTGAAGAAAGGGAAAGCAGGACTATTTCCCCACAGTCTCACCTCCCTATGAGGCCATCACTGAGAATGAAGACCAACTTGTGACAAAACTGGGCAAGAGGTGAAAAGAAGGGGGCCAGGCAGAGACAAGTGTCAAAGAACCACACAGGGGCCAGAACAAGAGCTGCACAGAGCCTGCCCCACGGAAAGCTCAGTAGCCAGGTCTCTTCACAATGGCCAGAACACTCCTATAACCTTTCCCTACTGACCACCGTGCTTCTCCTCTGATGGCACCAGGCCCACCTGTGCAGACACAGGTATAGGCCAAGCCTTATTCCACGCACATATCCAGAGCAAATGCTGAGGGCAGCAATTATTTAGCAGCTTAAAGGCATCTCTGTGCACTCCACCAGAGGGTGGGGAAAGCAGACAGGCAGTACTGGGGATGAATAATTAATTAGTAGCTGGCTTTTACTGGGAACTTGCTGTGTGCAAGGCATTGTTCTAACCATTTTACATTTATTCATACAAGGAAGATTCTACTGTTGCCCTGAGTTTTACAGGCAACGAAACTAAGGCATGAAGAATGGTTTCCCAAGCTCAGTTCCATAACCAAATTGACTGGACCATGATTGTACTTCTTTTATCCTTTGTAAGTGTCAGTCTAGACATAATCACTCCATGGAAAGGAGACCTGGGAGGAGGAAATGGCAACCCACTCCAGTATTCTTGCCTGAAGAATCCCACGGACAGAGGAGCCTAGTAGGCTGCTGTCCATGGGGTCACACAGAGTCAGACATGACTGAAGCGACTTAGCAGCAAAGGAGACCTGAGTTTGATCCCTGGGTTGGAAGATCCCTTGGAGAAGGGAATGACTAGGCACTCCAGTATTTTTGCCTGGAGAATTCTTGGGACAGAGGAGCCTGGTGGGGTACAGTCCAAGGGGTCACAAAGAGTCAGACACAACTGAGCAACTAACATGTTCACTTCTCAAAATTCTCACCACACACACACACAAAAGTGCTAACCAACTACCTATTAAAAGTCTACACAGAAACCTTTGCCTCTGAATGGCATCACATGTTTTATACATCAATCAGCAGTCTCCCAGTAGGAACCATAGATACCCAGGCCACAAAAATGTCATTTGTGTATTATACACATCCATAATGCCAGCATTATTTAATTATTGCTAATACTTAATTCATTTCTATGGTCCTTTTTTAAAATTTGTGGCCACACCCCATGGGCACGTGGGCCCTTAGTTCCCCAACCACGGACTAAACTCGAGCCCCCTGCATTGGAAGGTGGAGAATTAACCACTGGACCACCAGAGAAACCCCTCAAATATGCTATTTTAATATATGTCATAAGACAATCAAACTTTGTTAATTATTCACAGTTACTGACAATAATCAGTATTGTGGTTCCCAATCATAGCAAAAAAGAATGTCTAAAAAACAAAAGGAAACCCAGAACTTGAAAAGGCATTATCTTAGTAGAAAAGAAAATCTAAGAAGAAATCAACAGTAATATAAAATCCATTTTACTTAAAAAGATATTACTAATTGCAATTTCATACTGCATGCCAGAACTGACTAAAAAGGGAAGCGAAGGCACAAAAAATGAAGAAACACAAACAAAAGTTTCCCCAGACACATAAAGAATAGCAACTGTCAAGGGAATATATTTTATGATACTATCTACATTGCCAAACACTTGCTGGTGTATCATGTAAGTTGGCACAGACCTTTATTCAAGCTTTGCTGGAGACAGGAGGCAAGAGTAAATGACACAGTGTAAACAGGAGCCAGCTAGCAGGTGACAGAAAGAAGCATCCCGAAAGGGACACATCTAGTCTGTCCCCAAAGCTCCAAGTCACTCAACCTGATCAAGCAAAAATCCCAATTCTTGTCTAAGTTGAGGCATGTACTCGGTCACAAGGTGCCTTTTATAGGTGCAATTAAAATTGTCCATGGTTCAAACCTCAAAGAGGGGCACAAGCATAGAATTCACACAACTTCCGCTGCTTCATTCCCTCTATTCTCTGTAGGGCAGTGGAATGAGAAACAGTCTGGGTTAAGCTGCTTCTGTTCTTCCATTAGTTCTGGTTCTTTTAAGCCAAAATTACATTCCAGGCAGATTGGATGGTCTCAGCCAGTTGCCTGAAGGTAAAGTACAAAAGAAATGCCACCCTTGGCTTTCTGGACCCAGCTCCGAGAGGGGAAGAATGCTCAGGGGTTCAGAGAGAGGTGGGTGGGACCCTGCTGCTCAGGTGTCTTAGACTCAGCAGGAAGAAAGGAGAGCTGGGAAAGGACATATAGTAGCATTAGAGCTACTGTTTATATTCATGCCCAAACTGAGCTCTGCCCATGCTTAATAAGCTGATTGACTCTGATGCCTCCCTTTGGTACGTCAGTAGGTCATGACTACCTGTCACCATCGGTGGGTAAACTCTTTCACACGTGGCTTCCTCACTTGTTCCTTTACTTCCAATGTACTGTGATTTGGTAGCAGTGGCAGCAGTGTCGGGGGGGGGGGTATTAAATAACATTTTCTGATTCTAAAATCTAGTTTTAACTAAACTCGACAAAATAAACCAGTTGGCTTCAAAAGATTCCTGAAGAGAAACCCCAGACTGAAGATAATCCATCAACAATAAGAAAAATGGCAGAGCACAGGCTTGACTGCTAGTATAAGTTCTTCATCAATCGTGGAATGAATTAGAAACGGGGACAGTTGAATTAGATCTGCCAAGATGCTGACCTCCATACATTATAGTAGAATTTATCAAGAGACTGTTTGAAATGTGGGTTTAAATCCACTATTTTTAATAATAAACTTCATTTTATGTATATACTGAGCTGTGAGATACTAGCTGTTGAGAATTTAAAGCTATCAAAATCAGTAACACATTTAAAAATATTAATCTCAATTTAATTTATATCTTTGCATTCATTTTATGATGTGAATATTAGTTCTGTGGCACATTTACATGATGTACAAGTTCTTAAAAACATGTCTTGAGAAGCATGCTCTAAAATTTTTACTGGCAAAGGTGCACAATAAAAATTTTGCCCTTTGAGTGTAGGTCTTCCAGACCAGAATTAGAATGTTCCTCAGGAAGGTCCTGCAGACAGTGACTGCAGCCATGAAACTAAAAGACGCTTGCTCCTCGGAAAAGAAGCTATGAAAAACCTAGACAGTGTATTAAAAAGCAGAGACATCCCTTTGCTGACAAAGGTCTGTATAGTTAAAGCTATGGTTTTTCCAGTAGTCATGCACAGATGTGAGAGTTGGACCATAAAGAAGGCTGAGCGCTGAAGAACTGATGGTTTCTAACTGTGGTGAAGACTCTTGAAAGACCCTTGGAAAGCAAGGAGATCAAACCAGTCAATCCTAAAGGAAATCAACCCCGAATATTCATTGGAAGGACTGATGCTGAAGCTGAAGCTCCAGTAATTTGGCTACCTGATGAGAAGAGCCAACTTATTGGAAAAGACCCTGATGATGGGAAAGACTGAAGGGAGGAGGAGAATGGGACGATAGAAGATGAAGATGGTTAGATGGCATCACCAACTCAATGGACGTGAGTTTGAGCAAATAGGTGGTGAAGGACAGGCAAGGCTGACATGCTGCTGTCCACGGGGATTAAAGAGTTGGACACAACTGACTGAACAACAGGAAAGCCCAAGACAATTCACAGTGAATTTCAGATGCTTGGAAATTCATTATGTTTTAGACAACTGGCATAAACCTTGACAGAGATTTCTATAAATTATTAGGCAAAAAGGAGCAAAGTCCAGTCAGCATTCTCAGATCTGAGTTTTAGACTCTGGGTATACAACTAACTTACATTTTGATTCGAGATTCCTAAACAGGAAGATGGTCTTTGATACAACTGAACTCTAAACTGAGATTCTGGACTAGTTAGAACTGAAGTGAAAAATGTTTTATTTTGATGTTAGATTAAATATTATAAATATGAATTCTGAGAGTGTACGGGAAATTCCAAATGGATGCCAGGAGGTTTCTGGCACCTAATCTGTTGCAATGCATATGGAGGTTTATATCAAGAATAGTCAACAGCAATTTTCCATCTCCCCTGGGAAAAAGAATAAGAGGAAATCACTAACGTGGAATGAAAACACTAATTTGCAATCATTTAGGAAGTCACTGTAGCCAAGGATGCCAAATGTTTTTGAATATAAGTCACCCTAGTTAAGTAGATGGAAAATCAGCAAGGAGTAAATCACTTGTTCAGGATATCTCCTGGACCAAATACAAGTGATGTGGTGTTATGGTCAGTGTCCTGAAGCCATTCTTCCTCCCCAACCAAGGTCTCGCCTTTAGTCACGCAGTGCTTTAAACTTCAGTCAGAACAGAGACTTAGGTTTCCCCTGTGAGATCCTGCACACCGCCTGGGGTGGAGAGAAACACACACGGGTGGCTATCTTTGTGGGGATGTTCGCTCTCTAATCTAGCCCTATTTCCTTAGTATCAAGCTGGAATTCTCAGACGTTCTCGAACACTTCAGCTGAAATGTCACCAGTCATCTCCAACTCAAATCATGCAAAACAGAACTGACCTTTCAGCTTCTACCCACACTTTCCCCCCCTCTATTTTCATTTTATGCTTTTGGCACCATTATTCCCATTCTTGTTGAAACCAGCAACCCCAAACTTCTCCATCATCATACGAATCTCATGGGGCTAACCATAACAATCTGCTCTTCAGACATCCCTTGTACATGGTCCCCTCTACATTTCCACAGACACAGCCTTAGTTCTGGCCTCTGCCATTTATTATGTCAACAATCACAATCCCTTTCTATCAGATCTAGCCATGCATACATGCTAAATTGCTTCAGTCATGTCTGACTCTTTGCAACCCCATGGACTATAGCCCATCAGGCTCCTCTGTCCATGGGATTCTCCAGGCAAGAGTACTGGAGTGGGTTGCCATTTCCTCCTCCAGGGGATCTTCCCAAACCAGGGATCAAACCCGCACCTCTTATGTCTTCTGCCTTGGCAGGCAGGTTCTTTACCACCAGCGCCACCTGAGAAGCCTAGATCTAGTCACCCACCTGACTATTTCTGTTTATTCATTCAACAGACCCATGATGATCCTCACCTCATCGCCAGGTACAACAAGGTGTGAGGGACACATCAGTGAGCATTATCCCTCTTGCAGTTTATCTTCTGATGGCGGATGTAAGTCAGAAGTATATGAACAAAGAAAATATTAAGTGCTGAGTAGAAAATAAGAGACTTAACTTAGAGTGACTTAAATTAGGGAGGAGGATCTGGGAAGACCTCTTTGAGATGTTTAGCTGAACCCTACCAAATGGTAACCCACTCCAGTATTCTTGCCTGGAGAATCCCGTGGACAAAAGAGCCTGGTGGGCTACGGTCCATAGGATCGCAAAGAGTCAGACACGACTGAAGCGACTTAGGAGCAAAGAAAAAGAGTGTGCTATTGAATGGGGCTGGAAAAGCATTTCAAACAGAGGGAACATACTGTGCCTTCAAAGACACGGAGGAAGGAGAGAACTTGGCCTGTTAAGGAATCAGAGGACCACTGACGCTGGAGAACAGTGAGAGAGAAGTGAGCACAGTCGAGTCCAGGAGAAGATAGGTCTGCCGCCAGAGCATGAAAGGGCTTGGAAGCCAGTCTTCTGTGATTGGAGAAGTATTTCTGCACTCAAAATGAGATCACAGCACTGCCCCTTTTAACTTCTGTCTCCGTGTTACTGATAGGATAATATTTGAATTTTATCTGATGACAGTCAGGATCCTTCCTGGTCTGGATACTACTTGCCCTTCGAGTACTTTGTTCTGAAACCACCCACATTCACATTCAACTTGTAGACTCTAGATTTGCCTCCTTTTCACATGCCTCCTTTCATCAGCTGGAAAAGCTCCTTCTCTGTGTGATGACCACCACCATTTCATCCTCTAAGACTCATCTTAAGTTTTACAGGAGGAGCCGGTACATTGATCTCTCGTTGTTTCACAGGTATCTTTATTCTGTGATCTTAGGATACTCTGTACATCTCTCCCACCATCCTGTGAACTCTTGAGAATGTGAAATTCAGGATGTTATGTGTTGTGGTAGTCACGGTGTCTGAAACAGAGCTGGCATTCAGTACAGGCTTATTGAGGGAGAGAGGGAAAGAGGAAGGGAGGAGGTAGGCAGGCAGGAAGAAGTTTTGTCCAAATGCACTAGAATGAAATTTATGACATTCTGATGCCATCTAGTCTAAGGTTTACTCTATTCTTTAAAACCAAATTAAAATTTAAAAGATTCTTTATTGAATGACTTCTATATACGATAAACTAGCCCAGTTCATGGTAAACAATGCTTAATTACCAGAGAAATTCTAAGGAAAGTAATGCTACATGTGATAAAGGACCATACACTGGCTCTGTTACTTGCTATCAGTTAACAGACCTGGAGGTACTGAGCCCCCAAATTCTACTTCTTCAATATACACTATAGGCAGTATCAAACAGACAACACAGAAGGGCCCACTTTACAAATGAAGAAAGTAAGGTTGCTTTTAAGAGTTGAACAAGTAAAAACTGGATTATCCATTACCTCTGTGGGAGGTAACGGTGGGCTGAAACAGCCAGAACTATTATTAAGGTGACCAAGCTGTTATCTCAGCAAGAGGAGCAATGGCATAAGCAAATATCTAATGCCAAGTAGAGATAAGTGAGGTGGAAGTAACAGTGAATAGATATTATAAACATTTTTGTCATGCTGAAGAAAAATTCTCTATTGTCCTCTGAGTGGATATACTAGCTTTCTGGTTTATTCATCAGCTTCTTATGAGTCTGCATGAAGCGCAAGTTACTGTACCTACCTCTGTACACTGACAAAGCTGAATATATGACCGAAAGACTGAAGAACAGTCTCTTAGCTGTGGTCACTTCACCATGGTTAACACGCTGTGTGACCCTGCCTGCCTGCCAGCTGGTCTGTTCCAATCAGATCTCATGACAGCTACTTCTCTCACATTAAAACAAATGTTTTAGGTCAAGGTCAGCACAAGGAGTCCTTTCATCAGGATAAGAACACAAGGCCAAGTGCATTCCATTCATGACCAGACATGGATTCCGAATGAAACGTAACCGACACAGCTCAGGCTCCTAAGTGACCTTCAGATGCCAGTGTCAGTCAAATGCTTCTAAAAAGAAATTAAGCGAGAGTTATACTGTTAGATTCATCTGGAATGTATTACTAAATGAAAACATGAAGTGGAGATAATCATTTTTTAGAACTTAGGATCCAACTCTGGTGGATAACAGAGATGCTTGAAGCAAGAGAAAGAACTAAAATGGTGCCCATGAGTCCTAAAGTCTGTGATGCTACAATCAACATTTCCAACGCTAAAATTTAAGTTCATGTCTACTTCATGAGAGCACGTTCCTATCGAGGGTAGACTGTTGAAAAAGGTCTGGGTGAACTAATCTCTTATTCAACTCACCGTGAACATTCAACATTCATTCAATGTTAGAGTGCCAAGGGATGAAGGTTTACAGTCCTGAGTTGATAACTGGAATAGCACACTGTTGGAATGAGTCTTATCCATACGGCAATCTGATGTACACTACAACCGAACAAGCCTAAAGAGAAATGAATCAAGTGCCGTTGACACTGACACTATGGATAAAGACTAATATCCATAGTGCTACTTGTTATGGTAATGAAACCAAGCATGCTTGATTTTCACCAGGCTTAGAACGAGCACTGTGGTTTAGGATAAGACTCTGCCACTATATCTGAAAAATTCCTTTCTAATTTCAATGACTGCATCAAAAAAGGGAGTCTCCTTGACAAAAGATTATAAACTAACCTGCCAATATTTGTTTTCTTTTATTTTTTTCATTTGCCTTAGTATCACAGTTTTCTGTGTGAATTTCAGAAATTCCATCCTAGAGGATCTAATACCTAAAGCCACTGACGTATCCTTTTCTAATTTTGACAGTGGACCTTTCCAGCCACCCTCTGCTCCAATCTCAAACCAACTACTGCAACGCTGTTTTGAGGTTTAATATTTCACACTTATGTATTCAGTTCTACTACTAAGCTAAAATAGTAAAGACAAGTTTATTTGAATATTCTGCAACTGTCATCTGATTCAGTATATGTTTAGTTTTATGTGGAATTTTAAATGTTTGCAATAAAGCAAAATTTCAAGCCTTTAACAAAGCTTATTTCAGAGGAAAAATAATATATGCAAGTTTCTTAAGTGCTTTGCAGTTTAGGACCTCCAGGGGGGACATGTGGGGTCCTTCTGCTGTGTCCTGGAGATAACTTGAAGACATCGTCAACTAAAACCTGAAGAGAAGTGTGACTTAAGAGTGTCTCCATGGTTACACTGAACCTAGATTTCCTGAAGCCATCTATGAGAGATTGTATTACCACTTAGAAAATATTATCAGTGATATGTCAAAATGAAGATCTACATTTAAATGATGGCTGAGAAAGGAGCAGAACATCTTCACGTAAGACACAGATTTTAAAAATGTTGGAAGATTTTGGGTTTACTTTCCCAGGGCCTAAAAATAGATATAAAAGTAAAATGTCCTTGCTTTAAATGTCTTTCAAACTGAGCCAAAGATAACCAAGTTGAAGAAAAAACAAGCAGGGGACGAAGAAACAATGACATAACTAAATGTATGAAAATGGAGAGTGTTTCTCTGTAGAGGCATTCCTGCTAATGAAGAAGAAATGAGAGGACTGCTGCTGCTGCTGCATCACTTCAGTTGTGCCCGACTCTGTGCGACCCCAGAGACGGCAGCCAACCAGGCTCCCCCATCCCTGGGATTCTCCAGGCAAGAACACTGGAGTGGGTTGCCATTTCCTTCTCCAATGCACCAAAGTGAAAAGTGAAAGTGAAGTCGCTCAGTCGTGTCTGACTCCTAGCAACCCCATGGACTGCAGCCTACCAGGCTCCTCCATCCATGGGATTTTCCAGGCAAGAGTATTGGAGTGGGGTGCCATTGCCTTCTCCAATGAGAGGACTAGGAGATCATTATTGGGCAAACTTCAAATGAAGTAACGAACCTAGGCAAAGATCACTAGTGCCCACAAACATCATAAAGAGAATATTATGTACTTAAGAGAATAAAGAGAATATTATGTAATATTACAGAATATTATGTACTTCTCGTTAGAATATACAGTAGCATCTATGAACTATTTTTTCTCCACTGAGATTAACTTTCTAGATCAAAGTAAAAGTTTGCAAGAATCACAGGAGACAGAAGAACATAATAAATAAAAACATGGCAATGCAATCATCAAAACTTAAAATGTAGGAAATTTCACAGGACGAGTGATCTGGGTTCTTTGCAAAAACAATAACTGCAAAGAAAAAAAAATAGAGGATAGAAACCTCTAGATAAAAAGAAACCTAAGAGATGGACACATTCAAGGCAATGCATGAAATCTGTATGATTCCTCATTTGAACTAATTGTACAAGAATGGATAAATTTACAATCAGTGATATTAGAATTATATATTTGATGACATTAGGAAATTATTGCAAATGACTTTAAATGCATGATAAATTGCAGTCATGTATGGATGTGAGAGTTGGTCTGTGAAGAAAGCTGAGGGCCGAAGAATTGATGCTTTTGAACTGTGGTGTTGGAGAAGACTTTTGAGAGTCCCTTGGACTGCAAGGAGATCCAACCAGTCCATCCTAAAGGAGATCGGTCTTGGGTGTTCTTTGGAAGGACTGATGTTGAAGCTGAAACTCCAATACTTTAACCACCTGATGCAAAGAGCTGATTCATTTCAAAAGACCCTGATGCTGGGAAAGATTGAGGGCAGGAGGAGAAGGGGATGACAGAGGATGAGATGGCTGGATGGCATCACTGACTTGATGGATGTGAGTTTGAGTGAACTCCGCAAGTTGGTGATGGACAGGGAGGTCTGGCATGCTGCAATTCATGGGGTCGCAAAGAGTCAGACACAACTGAGCAACTGAACTGAACTGAATGGCACTAGAATTATGCTTAAAGTATCCTTATCTTTCATGGTATATTTCATGGTATATTGCCATTTTTAAGGGAGGAATTGTAAAATATCTGAGATTTGCTTCATAATAATCTAGTAGATGGAGTGTTTTAGATGAAACAATCTAGTTAATGAGTTAATGATTTTGCCTCTAGGTACTGGATATTTAGTATTCACTGTGGCCATTCTATTTTTGTATATGTTTGACATTTCTCACAATAAAAGCTGAAAAGTTTTAAAGTCAGGGGAAAAAAGTATGAATAAGACTTACCCTGCTGGATATCCTTCATTTCTAAATGCAAACTAGAGATCAAGATTCCCACAGTTTGAGATCGTTTTCCATCCAATAACTTGATGATCTAGAATTAAAAAAAAAAATCAATATAAGCCTAAATGACTAGGCAATCTTTCAGAAGCATAACAAAAACATTCTTAGGTTTAGATACCCTGATTGGCTAACTGAACTGATGCTACAGTTACTGCATTTTAAAACTTTAATTTGACAAAGCAATCTATAGATTCAATGCAATCCCCATCAAGCTACCAATGGTATTTTTCAGAGAACTAGAACAAATAATTTCACAATTTGTGTGGAAATACAAAAAACCTCAAATAGCCAAAGCAATCTTGAGAAAGAATGGAACTGGAGGAATCAACCTGCCCGACTTCAGACTATACTACAAAGCTACAGTAATTAAGACAGTATGGTACTGGCACAAAGACAGAAATATAGATCAATGGAGCAACATAGAGAGCCCAGAGATAAACCCACGCACCCATGGATACCTTATCTTTGACAAAGGAGACAAGAATATACAATGGAGAAATAACCTCTTTAACAAGTGGTGCTGGGAAAATTGGTTAACCACTTGTAAAAGAATGAAACTAGAACACTTTCTAACATCATACACAAAAATAAACTCAAAATGGATTAAAGATCTAAATGTAAGACCAGAAACCAAAAAACTCCTAAAAGAAAACACAGGCAAAACACTCTCTGACATAAATCACAGCAGGATCCTCTATGACCCACCTCCCAGAGTAATGGAAATAAAAGCAAAAATAAACAAATGGGACCTAAGTAAACTTAAAAGCTTTTGCACAACGAAGGAAACTATAAGCAAGGTGAAAAGACAGCCTTCAGGATGGGAGAAAATAATAGCAAATGAAGCAATTGACAAAGAATTAATCTCAAAAATATACAAGCAGCTCCTGCAGCTCAATTCCAGAAAAATAAACAACCCAATAAAAAAAATGCGCCAAAGAACTAAACAGACATTTCTCCAAAGAAGACATACAGATGGCTAACAAACACATGAAAAGATGCTCAACATCACTCATTATCAGAGAAATGCAAATCAAAACCACAGTGAGGTACCATCTCACACAGTCAGAATGGCTGCTATCAAAAAGTCTACAAACAATGAATGCTGGAGAGGGTGTGGAGAAAAGGGAACCCTCTTACACTGTTGGTGGGAATGCAAACTCGTACAGCCACTATGGAGAACAGTATGGAGATTCCTTAAAAAACTGGAAATAGAACTGCCATACGACCCAGCAATCCCACTGCTGGGCATACACACTGAGGAAACCAGAACTGAAAGAGACACGTGAACCCCAATGTTCATTGCAGCACTGTTTACAATAGCCAGGACATGGAAGCAACCTAGATGTCCCTTGGCAGAAATGGATAAGAAAGCTGTGGTACATATACACAGTGGAATATTACTCAGCTATTAAAAAGAATGCATTTGAATCAGTTCTAATGAGGTGGATGAAACTGGAGCATATTATACAAAGTAAGTCAGAAAGAAAAACACCAATACAGTATATTAACACATATATATGGGATTTAGAAAGATGGTAACAATGACCCTATATGAGAGACAGCAAAAGAGACACAGATGTAAAGAACAGACTTTTGGGCACTGTGGGAGAAGGCAAGGGTGGGATGATTTGAGAGAATAGCATTGAAACATGTATTTTATCATATGTGAACTAGATCGCCAGTCCAGGTTCGATGCATGAGACAGGGTGCTCAGGGCTGGTGCACTGGGATGATCCTGAGGGATGGGATGGGGAGGGTGGGAGAGGGGTTCAGGATGGGGACACATGTACATACATGGCTGTTTCATTTCAATGTATGGCACAAACCACTACAATACTGTAAAGTAATTAGCCTCCAATTAAAATAAATAAATTTAAAAAAACTTTAATTTGAAAGATATCTAGAAAATAAAGGAAAAATACCACCCCAAATTCCACCAATCTAATACAAGCATGCAAACCTCTATAATATTTAATTTACTCCTATCTTTTTTATTCAAACACACTTCAAGTTGTAACTGCACCACACATGCAAGTTTTTAATCTAACTTTGCCACTTATCACTGGCCTGTTACCATGTGGGACTTTGTAAGTCACTTCATGGCCTCCAACCTCCTTGGCTGCAGACCATCCACTGAGTGGCTCAGGGGAAAGATCACTGTGATCTGGACTCCACTGTTGACCAGTCATACGACCTTGGAAAAGTGACTTAAATTCTAGGAATTCAACTTTTCATCACGAGTAGGCTTCACTGTACTGAGTGTGTGTATTTATTCTAGAAATTAAATGACATAACATACATAAAGCACCTAAAATAGTTCCTGATGTAGATATTATTTAAATAAAATTTTTCTATTCAAGAGGGTTAGGTTGCTCTGTGGTTGTGCTATGATTAATACTTTGTACATACAACTTAGGTTGAAGTTGTTTAGAAGTACTCTTTTATAACAGTAATATTATATATGTATATAAAAACTTCTATAATCTTTTTAGAAACTCTAAATACCTCACTGACAATTATTTCAACCCTCTATGAATGTTCCATGGAGAGCTCATTATAGTTTCATTTCTCTCTAAATCTAGTAAATCAAATCAGCTCCAAAGAACATATCACACAGTGACCACTAAGGGAAAAAAATTTCTTTTTCTTTCCTGTAGCAGGGCCACAAAAATCAATATGAAATCACCTAAAACATCATCAAATCATATGTCTTTAATGCATTTTGTTGGGTGAAATATAAACTAAAAAGCTATGCTTCCTCTCCCACCTATGAGCATATAAACTTACCAAAAACATAGTGAAGATAAGATTAAATAGTAATAAACATCTACATTTATACTGGTACTAACTAGCTGAGTTGCTTGCTGGTTGAACAATAAGGGATAACATTAGTTTGTTCCAACCAAGACTACTGTCTACCTATCTATCAATCAATACTGAGTCAATTACTGCCAGCCCCTTATCATCCCCTGCTCAGCATGGCTACTCTTATATATACTGTTAGGCCAAAAGTACTGTAAACATTAAGCTTTCATCAAGATAAAAGTAAAAACTGATGATCAGCTTAATGTGTTTAATCATTTCAACATTAGCCTTAGAGAAAGATTCTTGGAGGATACAGAATTTCAGTTTTTAAGAAATAAAGAAGATACTTGGTATTTTCATTAATTTTTTTATATAAAAGCAAAGGAAGAAGAGATTATATATAATCAAACATCTTCTTTAAAAATGAAATTTCTGGCTTTTTCTTAGAGGACACAAATTTAAAGTGAAACCATCATTAAAGTCCAACACAAAATTAAGAAAATCCAAAGTTTTGTGTATATATTCAGGCATGTATTCATTTATTAACAAACATCTGCCATGCACCTGTTATGTGCCTGGCACTGCTTTGGATTTGGAGGATGCAGAGGTGACCAAGACAGATCACGTCCTTGATCTTATAAATTTTGTAAAGCTTAATGATTTAATACTGCTGAGAAGAACTAAAAAGGCAAATAAAACTATCTGCAAAGCAAATTCAAAGGAAGAAAAGCTTTGAGAAAGGACTGGATTTACCCTTAAAAGTCCAAGATAGTGACTGAGATACAACCTTGGTTATGGCATACACATCAATGTCAAGGAGACAGGCACAGGAATCAAATGTAAGACAAGAGGACAATTTGGTTGTAAAACATGTCTTCAGACAAATATTCACCATGCTATCCAGTTAGGGTTCTGAAAACCCTGGATAACACGGTCTTCCTACAGGAAAAACAAGGTTCAAATTCAAGGTTTTCTAATAGTTAATTAAAAAAAGACAAGAGAACAACCACAAGAGAACAGAGAGGGAAGGACTGAAATTGAAACTGAGATTCTGTCATAGGATAAAAAACAAGCAACTACCATCAAAAAGTCTACAAACAATAAATGCTGGAGAGGGCATGGAAAAAAGGGAACCCTCCTATACTGCTGAAGGGAATGTAAATTGGTACTGCCACGATGGAGAATAGTGTGAAAGTTCTTTAAATAAAAAAACAAAAAACAGTTACTATATGATCCTGTAATCCCATCTCTGGACTTATATCAGGAAAAGACAAAACTCTAACTTGAAAAGATACATGCACCCCAATGTTCATTGCATCACTATTTACAATTGCCAAGATACAGAAACAATCCAAGTGCCCATAAACAGATGATCAGTTTAAGAAGATATAGTGCATATATACAATGGAATATTACTCAGCCATAAAAAAGTGAAATAATGCCATTTTCAGCAACATGGATGGACCTAGAGATTACCATACTAAGTAAGACAGAGAAAGAAGAGTATCATACATCACTTATATGTGCAATCTAAAAAAAAGATATAAATTTATTTACACAACAGAATCAGACTCACAGGTGTCAGAAACAAACTTACGGTTTCCAAAGGAGAAAGATGTAGGGAAGGATAAATTAGGAGTTGGGATTAGCATATGCATACTATATGTAAAACAGATAACCAATAGGGACCTACTATGTAGCACTGGGAACTCTACTTAATATTCTATAATAACCTACATGGGAGAGAGTCTGAACAAGAATGGGTATATGTATAATGGAATCACTTTGCTGTATACCTGAAATCAACAAGACACTGTAAATTAACTATATTCCAATATAAAATATAATTTTTTTAAATAAACAGAAGCAAGCAAATTCATTCCCACTTCATTATTCAACCAGGCTGACCTGTGGAAACAATGTTACTACTCCTGCAATTCTATTAACTGGGCACAGTAGGTGTTTGGAAGAAAAGTGTCTGTTACTTTCAGCTAGCTGGACTAAAAAATTAAATTTCCTGAAATGCATTGCTACTTCCTAAAAAGGGAGTCAGCAGTGCACAAGTCAGAGCATTTGTATTCTCTTCCTTATTTGTGTCAAATTCTTTGTCTATCTCTAACTAGAGCTTTAAAAATGGACCTGTATATGTTTCCATGTAGTCTCTCTTCAATTGTGGAATAATACCATGTTTCTCAAAACCAGCTGAACTGGTAGGAACAAGGTGGACATAGAATGGATATATGCTCTAAGCCCTCTTCATTTCTTTCATTTTCATAATTGGAAAGGTTTGAAAGACCTTGAAAGACCATAATTGGTCTTTGAAATTATTGTTTGAAAGACCATAATTGAAAATAAAAGGTTTTCTTCTCTCCACACCCTCTCCAGCATTTATTGCTTGTAGACTTATGGATTGCAGCCATTCTGACTGGCTTGAAATGGTACCTCATAGTGGTTTTGATTTGCATTTCTCTGATAATGAGTGATGTTGAGCATCTTTTCATGTGTTTGTTAGCCATCTGTATGTCTTCTTTGGAGAAATGTCTATTTAGTTCTTTGGCCCATTTTTTGATTGGGTCATTTATTTTTCTGGAGTTGAGCTGTAGGAGTTGCTTGTATATTTTTGAGATTAGTTGTTTGTCAGTTGCTTCATTTGCTATTATTTTCTCCCATTCTAAAGGCTGCCTTTTCACCTTGCTAATAGTTTCCTTTGTTGTGCAGAAGCTTTTAAGTTTAATTAGGTCCCATTTGTTTATTTTTGCTTTTATTTCCAATATTCTGGGAGGTGGGTCATAGAGGATCCTGCTGTGATGTATGTTGGAGAGTGTTTTGCCTATGTTCTCCTCTAGGAGTTTTATAGTTTCTGGTCTTACACTGAGATCTTTAATCCATTTTGAGTTTATTTTTGTGTATGGTGTTAGAAAGTGGTCTAGTTTCATTCTTTTACAAGTGGTTGACCAGTTTTCCCAGCACCACTTGTTAAAGAGGTTGTCTTTAATCCATTGTATATTCTTGCCTCCTTTGTCAAAGATAAGGTTTCCATATGTGCGTGGATTTATCTCTGGGCTTTCTATTTTGTTCCATTGATCAATATTTCTGTCTTTGTGCCAGTACCATACTGTCTTGATAACTGTGGCTTTGTAATAGAGCCTGAAGTCAGGCAGGTTGATTCCTCCAGTTCCATTCTTCTTTCTCAAGATAGCTTTGGCTATTCGAGGTTTTTTGTATTTCCATACAAATTGTGAAATTATTTGTTCTAGCTCTGTGAAGAATACCGTTGGTAGCTTGATAGGGATTGCATTGAATCTATAAATTGCTTTGGGTAGTATACTCATTTTCACTATATTGATTCTTCCAATCCATGAACATGGTATATTTCTCCATCTATTAGTGTCCTCTTTGATTTCTTTCACCAGTGTTTTATAGTTTTCTATATATAGGTCTTTGGTTTCTTTAGGTAGATATATTCCTAAGTATTTTATTCTTTCCGTTGCAATGGTGAATGGAATTGTTTCCTTAATTTCTCTTTCAGTTTTCTCATTATTAGTGTATAGGAATGCAAGGGATTTCTGTGTGTTGATTTTATATCCTGCAACTTTACTATAATCATTGATTAGTTCTAGTAATTTTCTGGTGGAGTCTTTAGGGTTTTCTATGTAGAGGATCATGTCATCTGCAAATAGTGAGAGTTTTACTTCTTCTTTTCCAATTTGGATTCCTTTTATTTCTTTTTCTGCTCTGATTGCTGTGGCCAAAACTTCCAAAACTATGTTGAATAGTAATGGTGAAAGTGGGCACCCTTGTCTTGTTCCTGACTTTAGAGGAAATGCTTTCAATTTTTCACCATTGAGGATAATGTTTGCTGTGGGTTTGTCATATATAGCTTTTATTATGCTGAGGTATGTTCCTTCTATTCCTGCTTTCTGGAGAGTTCTTATCATAAATGGATGTTGAATTTTGTCAAAGGCTTTCTCTGCATCTATTGAGATAATCATATGGTTTTTGTTTTTCAATTTGTTAATGTGGTGTATAACATTGATTGATTTGCGGATATTGAAGAATCCTTGCATCCCTGGGATAAAGCCCACTTGGTCATGGTGTATGATCTTTTTAATGTGTTGTTGGATTCTGATTGCTAGAATTTTGTTAAGGATTTTTGCATCTATGTTCATCAGTGATATTGGCCTGTAGTTTTCTTTTTTTGTGGCATCTTTGTCAGGTTTTGGTATTAGGGTGATGGTGGCCTCATAGAATGAGTTTGGAAGTTTACCTTCCTCTGCAATTTTCTGGAAGAGTTTGAGCAGGATAGGTGTTAGCTCTTCTCTAAATTTTTGGTAGAATTCAGCTGTGAAGCCGTCTGGACCTGGGCTTTTGTTTGCTGGAAGATTTTTTATTAGTTTCAATTTCCATGCTTGTGATGGGTCTGTTAAGATTTTCTATTTCTTCCTGGTCCAGTTTTGGAAAGTTGTACTTTTCTAAGAATTTGTCCATTTCTTCCACGTTGTCCATTTTATTGGCATATAATTGTTGATAGTAGTCTCTTATGATCCTTTGTATTTCTGTGTTGTCTGTTGTGATCTCTCCATTTTCATTTCTAATTTTATTGATTTGATTTTTCTCCCTTTGTTTCTTGATGAGTCTGGCTAATGGTTTGTCAATTTTATTTATCCTTTCAAAGAACCAGCTTTGGCTTTGTTGATTTTTGCTATGGTCTCTTTTGTTTCTTTTGCATTTATTTCTGCCCTAATTTTTAAGATTTCTTTCCTTCTACTAACCCTGGGGTTCTTCATTTCTTCCTTTTCTAGTTGCTTTAGGTGTAGGGTTAGGTTATTTATTTGAGTTTTTTCTTGTTTCTTTAGGTATGCCTGTATTGCTATGAACTTTCCCCTTAGGACTGCTTTTAAAGTGTCCCACAGGTTTTGAGCTGTTGTGTTTTCATTTTCATTAGTTTCTATGTAAATTTTGATTTCTTTTTTGATTTCTTCTGTGATTTGTTGGTTATTCAGCAGGGTGTTGTTCATCCTCCATATGTTGGAATTTTTAATAGTTTTTCTCCTGTAATTGAGATCTAATCTTACTGCATTGTGGTCAGAAAAGATGCTTGGAATGATTTCTATTTTTTTGAATTTACCAAGGCTAGATTTATGGCCCAGGATGTGATCTATCCTGGAGAAGGTTCCATGTGCACTTGAGAAAAAGGTGAAATTCACTGTTTTGGGATGAAATGTCCTATAGATATCAATTAGGTCTAACTGGTCTATTGTATCATTTAACGTTTGTGTTTCCTTAAGGGAACTCTCTTGCACTGTTGGTGGGAATGCAAACTAGTACAGCCACTCTGGAGAACAGTGTGGAGATTCCTTAAAAAACTGGAAATAGAACTGCCTTATGATCCAGCAATCCCACTGCTGGGCATACACACTGAGGAAACCAGAAGGGAAAGAGACACGTGTACCCCAATGTTCATCGCAGCACTGTCTATAATAGCCAGGACATGGAAGCAACCTAGATGCCCATCAGCAGATGAATGGATAAGAAAGCTGTGGTACATATACACAATGGAGTATTACTCAGCCATTAAAAAGAATACATTTGAATCAGTTCTAATGAGATGGATGAAACTGGAACCTATTATACAGAGTGAAGTAAGCCAGAAAGAAAAACACCAATACAGTATACTAACGCATATATATGGAATTTAGAAAAATGGAAACAATAACCCTGTGTACGAGACAGCAAGAGACACCGATGTATAGATCAGTCTTATGGACTCTGTGGGAGAGGGAGAGGGTGGGGAGATTTGGGAAAATAGCATTGAAACATGTATAATATCATGTATGAAACGAGTCGCCAGTCCAGGTTCGATGCACGGTACTGGATGCTTGGGGCTGGTGCACTGGGACGACCCAGAGGGAGGGGAGGGGAGGGAGAAGGGTGGAGGTTCAGGATGGGGAACGCGGGTATACCTGTGGCGGATTCATTTCGATATTTGGCAAAACTAATACAATATTGTAAAGTTTAAAAATAAAATAAAATTAAAAAAAAAGAAAAGAAAAGGTTTTCTTTTATTACAGTTAAAAAAAAGAGAAATAAAATCATGAAATCTTCCATATCAACACAATTTTAAATGTACAGTAAGCACTGTTAACTATATGCACACTGCTGTACAGCAGATGGCTAGAAGTTTTTCATCCTGCAGGATGGATACTCTAGACCCCTTGAACAGCTTTACTCCATTTCCTTCTCCCCAGCCCCTACGCAGCTTTCTGCTTCTACAAGTCTGACTACTTTAGATACCTCATATAAGCAGAATCACACAGTATTAGTCTTTATGTGATTGACTGATTTCACTTAGAATAATGTCCTCAAGGTTCATATACGTTGTAGTGTGCGATAGAATTTTCTTAAGGCTGAATAATATTCCATTGTGTTTGTGTATCAGTTCAGTCGTGTCCGACTCTTTGCGACCCCATGAATCGCAGCACGCCAGGCCTCCCTGTCCATCACCAACTCCTGGAGTTCACTCAGACTCACGTCCATCGAGTCAGTGATGCCATCCAGCCATCTCATCCTCTGTCGTCCCCTTCTCCTCCTGCCCCCAATCCCTCCCAGCATCAGAGTCTTTTCCAATGAGTCAACTCTTTGCATGAGGAGGCCAAAGTACTGGAGTTTCAGCTTTAGCATCATTCCTTCCAAAGAAATCCCAGGGCTGATCTCCTTCAGAATGGACTGGTTATGTGTGTATATATGTGTGCATATATGGGAGAAGGAGTTGGCAGCCCACTCCACTATTCTTGCCTGGAAAAGCCCATGGACAGAGGAGCCTGGCAGGCTATAGTCCGTGGGTCACAGAGGAGCTGAACGTAATTGAGTGACTAAACAAAAACAACACACACATATGTGGAGATATATATATATCCTATTGCATATATGTGTCTGCATGCATATATATAAATACATAGGTCAATGAACATGTAACTTATTTCTATTTCTTGGCTATTTTGAATAATGCTTCAATGAAAAGACGAGCGCAATATTGCTTTGATATCTTGTTTTTAATTCTTTTGGATAAATACCCAGAAATGGGACTGCTGGATAATGTGGTACTTCTATTTTTCTAATTTTTGGACGTCTTTACCAATATTTACTATGTTTTTGTTTTTGACAATAGCCATCCTACTAGATATGAGGTGATACATCATTGTGGTTTTGATTTGCATTTCCCTGATGTTAGTGATGTTGAATATCTTTTCACTTACCTGTTGGTCATTTGTATGCTTTCTTTCAAAAAAACATCTACACAAGATTTTGCCCATTTTTAAATCAGGTTTTTATTCAACTGAGTTGTAGGAGTGCCTCACCTATTTTGGGATATTATACCCCTTATCAGATATATGTTTTGCAAATATTATATCCCATTCCACATAATGCCTTTTCACTCTGTTATTTCTTTTGCTGTGTAGAAGCTTAATTTGGTATCATCCCACTTATTTATTTTTCTTTTGTTGTCTGTTCTTTGGTGTCATATACAGGAAATAACTTCTAAGACCAATGTTATGAAGCTTTCCTCACATTTTCTTGTAGGAATTTTATAGTTTCATATCTTGCATTTAAGTGTTAAATCCATTTTGAACTGATTTTTGTTTATGCTGAAAGATCCTGGTGCAATTTCATTCTTTTGCATTTGGATATCCAGTTTTCCCTGCACCATTTGTTGAAGAGATTATCCTTTTCGCATTTCTTAGTCTTGGCACTCTTGTTGAAGATCATTTGACCATGTATGGGTGGGTTCATTTCTGAGCTCTCTATTCTGTTCTATTGGTCTCTGTCTGTCTTTATATCAGTACCATCCTGTTTTAAACACTGTACAGGCACACCTCAGAAATACTACAGGTTTGTTCCATACCACTGCAGTAAAGTGAACTGCAATAAAGTGAGTCATGCAAATTTTTTGCTTCTCAGTGCATATAAAAATTATATTTATCCTGTAGTCTATTAAATGTACAAGTGTACTATGCCTAGAAAAGCAGTATGCAGTGAAAGTTGCTCAGTCATGTCTGACTCTTGGCAACCCCATGGACTATATAGTCCATGGAATTCTCCAGGCCAAAAAGGAGTGGGTAGCCTTTCCCTTCCCCAGGGGATCTTCCCAACCCAGGGATTGAACCCAGGTCTCCCACATTGCAGGCAGATTCTTTACCAGCTGAGCCACAAGGGAAGCCCAAGAATACTGGAGTGGGTAGCCTATCCCTTCTCCAGAGAATTTTCCTGACCCAGAAATCAAACCGGGGTCTCCTGCATTGCAGGTGGATTCTTTATCAACTGAGCTATCAGGGAAGCCCTATAAAATATATTTTATATATATACAAAAGCAATATATATATAGAAAGAAATATATGTATATATATACGTGTATGTGTGTATATGTGTGTGTGTGTATATATATACCTTAATTAAAAATAACATTACTAAAAATGCTATCATCTGAGCCCTTCAGCAAGTGATAACATTTTTGTTGGTGGCGGGTCTTGCCTCAACACTGATGGCTTCTGACTGATGATGGTGGTGGTTGCTGAAGGTTGGGTGGCTGTGGCAACTTCTTAAAATAAGCCAACAATAAAGTCTGCCACGTCAATTGACTGTTCCTTTCACAAACAATTTCTCTGTAGCATACAACGCTATTTGATAGCATTTTACCCAGAGTAGAACTTCGTCAAAACTGAGTCAGTCCTCTAAAACTATGCTGCTACTAAGTTGATAGCTACTATGCTATCAACTAAGTTTCTGTCATATTCTAAATCTTCTGTTGCCATTTCAACAATTTTCACAGCATTTTTACCAGGAGTAATTCCATATCAAGAAACCATTTTCTTTGCTCATTTAAAAGAAGCAACTCCTCATCTGTTAAGATTTATCATAAGGTTGCAGCAATTCAATCAGATCTTTAGGCTCCATCTCTACGATTCTAGTTCTCCCACAATTTTTACCACATCTTCAGTGATTTCCTCCACTGAAGTCCAAATTGAATCTCTCAAAGTCATCCATGAGGGTTGAAATCAACTTCTTACAAACTCCTACTCATGGTGAGATCTTAGTCTTTTACCATGAGTCACCAGTGTTCTTAATGGCATCTAGAATGATGAATTCTTTGCAGAAGGTTTTCAATTGACATGATCCATCAGAGGAATCACTATCTATGGCAGCTATAGCCTCATAAAATGTATTCCTTAAAGAATAAAACTTGAAGTGAGAAATGACTTCTTGATGTATGGGTTGCAAAATGGATATTGTGTTAGCAGGCATGAAAACAAAGTGAATCTCACTGTACATCTCCGTCAGAGCTCTTAGGTGACCAGGTACATTGTTCATGAGCAGTAATATTTTGAAAGGAATCTTCTTCTTGAGTAGTAAGTCCAAACAATGGGCTTAAAATATTCAGTTAACCATGTTGTAAACAGATGTGCTGTGATCCAGGCTTTGTTGTTCCATTTATAGAGCACAGGAAGAATAGAATTAGTACAATTCTTAAGGGCCCTAGGATTTTTGGAATGGTGAATGAGCACTGGCTTCAACTTCAAGTCACCAGATGCATTAGCCCATAACAAAAGAGTCAGGCTGTCCTTTGAAGCTTTGAAGTCAGGCTTTGACTTCTCCTTCTCAAGCTATGAAAGCCCTAGATGGCATCTTCTTCCAACAGAAGGCTGTTTCAGCTACAATAGGAATCTGTCCTTTAGAATAGCCACCTTTATAAATTATCTTAGCTAGGTCTTCTGGATAACTTGCTGCTTCACTTTGCACTTTTATGTCATAGAGATGGCTTCTCTCCTTAAACCTCATGAACCAACCTCTGCTAGCTTCAAACTTTTCTTCTGCAGCTTCCTCTCCTCTCTCGGCCTTCACGGAATTGATGAGAGTTAGGTCCCTGCTCTGGATTAGGCTTTGGCTTAAGGGAATGTTGCAGATGATCTGATCTATCTAGACCACTAAAACTTTCACTGTTTCACTTTCTTATCATCTGTATGTTCACTGGAGTAGCACTTTTAATTTCCTTCAAGAATTTTTCCTTTGCGTTCGTAACTTGGCTAACTGGCGCAAAAGGTCTTAGCTTTGGGCATATCTCAGCTTTCAGTGTACCTTCGTCACTACACTTAATTATTTCCAGCTCCTGATTTAAAATGAGAGATGTATGACTCCTCCTTTCGCTTGAACACTTAGAGGACAGAGAGGGGTTCTTAGCAGGCCTACTTTCAATACTGTGTCTTCAGGAATACAGAGGCCCAAGAAGGTGAGGAGAGATGGTGGAGTGGCTGGTTGGTGGAGCAGTCAGAGCACACATCACACTGATTCAGCTCTCCATCTTCAATGGTATGGCTCATGGTGCCCCAAAACAACGACAAGAGTTATGTCAAAGATCATTGATCTCAGATTACCATAACAAATAATAATAATAAAGTCTGAAACATTGTGAGAATTACCAAAGTTTGACAGAGACATGAAATGAGCAATGCCATGGGAAAAAATGGCACTGATAGACTTCCTAAATGCAGGGTTGCTACAATCCTGCAATTTGTAAATAATGCAATATCTGCAAAGCACAATAAGTCAGGGGTGCCTGTGGTTTGTAATGCTCTCAGTTTAGGAAGCAGAGGACACTACCAGACAAATTACAAGAAAAAAAAAAAATCACAAGTAAAAAGGAGATTAAAAAACCCCACAGAGAGTAGAATAGATAAATATTTTAAAATATCTTTAAGTCCAATATGCAAAAAGACTAAAAAAAAAAAAAAAAACCACATGGAGGAAAACAACACATTAGATTTAATAAACAGAATCACTGAGAGTTCAGTCCGCTAAAAAGTCTGGTCTAAGACTTCAGTATCTATTCAAATCATTCCTGAGGTCACTTGAGGTCATATTTCTATAGGAGGGACTTACAGAAATTGTTCAACCATGTCCATTTTACATTTTGATAAATATTGTCACGTTGTTTCCAACAAGAACTATCAATTCACACCGCTGCCAAGTATTTGAGAGTGACTGTAGGCCTGTTCCCTTACCTACACTGGGTATCACTGGTTTTAAAAATGTTGGCCCACAGGATAGGTAGAATTTTTTTTTTCACTATTTTGGATTTTTAATGATTTAATAGTAAGGTTAAACAGTTTATTATTGGTCATATGTTCTTGTGAATTGTCTCTGTGTCCTTTTTGCTATGTTTTTCAATGACTATCTATTGGACTGGTTCAATGCAAAGAAATTTAAATAACAACATGGGTGAACAGCAGGAAGTAAGACTTACACAGAGATGGTGGTGGTAAGAGGCATTGTCTAAGGGAAGAAGAGGGAAGGGACTTACCTTTTACTGCACCTCTGCTAAGGTTTTATGTGCCTCTGCCCACAAGCCAATCCAAATGGACAGTTGTGAATTGGGGGCAGTGAGCACCACGATACTGTAAACTTTTATTCCTTTAGTGGCCCCCTGTGGATTTCCAGAAAAGTAACAATACTTCATGCTCAAGAGCCCTATAAAGTCAGTGTGGTCACCTCACTGCTAGGGCATTAAAGCAAGGGGCAAAGAAACAGAAGGACACTTTGTTCTGCTACCCAACTCTCCTTTCTGATCAATCTCTGATTTGTGCCCAAATCTCATTAACTCCTTACTCAGATTAACCTCTTACCTGAAGCATTTACCTTCACAGCAGAGTAGGTAAGAAGAAAACATGGAATAAACGACAAGATTAAGAAAACTGATGGAAAGAACAAAGGAAAGAAAGAGAACAAAGATTTTTTTTTTAAAGATGTTAGTTATCAACCAATGATTATTATATTGCTTTTAAAATATTTTTTTATAATCATGGTCAAGTTTCAAATAACCAGATCCATTGTATGTAGAACCTTTCACTAACTGAAAATAGCTCGTTTTTCTTTTATTATATGTTGTCTTGATAAGCTAACTTCTACATAGGTTAAAGTCAACTTCAAAATTCCTCTTTGAAGAGAAAGAAAATATGACAGGAAGATAAACTAATCTTGTGTATTCTTCCCCATTCACTAGCTTCTCTAATAAATCTTGGGCTTGAAAGAAACCACAATCACCTACACCTTCCGTATCTGCCTTACTGAATAGTATGAAGTGGCGATAATAATGGTTATCTGGAAAACTTTTACAATCCTAAACTGCCTGAGGCTGTCAGATATTCAATAGTCTTTTATTCAGTCTTATATACTTTACTATTTAATACATTTAAAAAATTACCACAGGACTTTAAATACAAAAAATCCATAACACGTCAAATCATTTATTAACTCAAAAATTTAACCCATTATTAAGCATTCATCTTTAAGCATCCTGGCTGCTATTATCCTGTTAAAACTTTAAAGTTGTCTGGCCCAAGTCAAAGGTTCCCAGCAGTTCAACAATCTAAGTAGAAATGCAAAGAAAACTAAGAACCTGAGCCATAAATACAATAGTCCTTCCCTCTAGCTTTTAGCTTTAGCCTTCCAAGCTGTCACAGTCCCTTGGCTAGCTATGGAAAGTGATAGCCATCATCACCAATGACTAGTTGTTGAGAGAAAAACCAGGAGACCAGCCTTCTATTTCTAGGCCTGCCTTCACACACCAACCCTGAGACACAGTCCAATTCAGCAGCACTCACAAAATGCAAGCTCCTATGTTGGTGCACTGCAGGAGTATAAAATTAAAAATAATAGATATACATTATGTATATAACACACACATATACATATACACACATACTTATTCAATGGGAGTTCAAAGATGAGTTTAAAAGAGAAACTCACATAAATAACTCTGACATAAGGGAGCTATTTACAAGAATCAGTTAACATGAAGAATTTCTAACTGTTCTTATGTATATGATCCCTAAAAAAATGCCAGAGCTTTTTGAAAGTGGGGGTTTTAAGTGAAATGGCTGTTTGGTGCATAGTCTTCCTCCGGGTAAACTGAAAAGCATTTCCGGAAGTGTGACATTCGCTACCTTTTTCCTGAAACAAAAGTCCAGGTCTCACCTGTGGAAAACCTCTCCACGAGGGAGAGTTGAGAAATGAAAAGTTCTGCAGACCAGGGCCCCCAAATGACATTGTAACTTAAACTTCATCTACCTATACAGAAAGAATTCCTTCCATTCTGTGTGGCCACTAGGTGAAGGCTCTGCATTAGGCATAAGCACCATCCACAGAGGGGCTTTCAAGCTGAAGACCTTTAGGTCAGTCTTCCACATTTGACTCTTGGATACTGGTAGGATTCCTGACTTTACTAGTCCATGGTTCCATAATGTGAATGTCAGATTAATAGTTTTCTATGTGGATATGGAGCCAGTAGGCAGAATTACGCCTTGAAGCTCTCATTGTGACTTCCTTCCAAGTGGGTCCTTGGAATAAAATGCCCATTTCAGGCTGTTTGAGAAAGATATTTCAGAAAACATTTATAAGAAAGTATGAGTACTTATAAAAGTTTGCTCACCTAATGAATATTCTGCTTTAAGTGGATTCTGGAATCACTCAGCTGTTGGCATTGAAGAAAACTGAAAATGATTTATCCTCTTTCTTTGGAATGGCCCAGATATTTAAGGATGGACCTTACTTTCCCGGGCTTCCCTGGTGATTCAAACAGTAAAGAATTGGCTTGCAATGTAGGAAACCCAGGTTTGATCTCTGGGTTGGGAAGACCCCCTGGAAAAGGGAATGGCAACCCACTCCAGTATTCTTGCCTTGAGAATTCCATGGACAGAGGAGCCTGATGGGCTCCAGCCATGGGGTCACAAAGAGTCAGACACAACTGAGAAACTATTACTTTTACTTCTCTGGTGGCTCAGATGGTAAAGCATCCACCTGTAATGCAGGAGACGTGGGTTCGATCCCTGGATCAGGCAGAGCCCCTGGAGAAAGAAATGGCAACCACTCCAGTATTCTTGCCTGGAGAATTCCATGGACAGAAGAGTCTGGTGGGCTACAGCCCATGGGGTTGCAAAGAGTCAGACACAACTGAGCAACTACACTTACTTTAGAGGAAAGTTCATACTTTAAGAAATCATTGTTAAAGGCTTGTAACACATACATATTTATAGCCATTTTCCATCAAACAAATAAAATACAATCCCTCCTCAGCTAACTATCAACACAATCTAAAATTTCCATCCTATTCCTATTCTATGACTGTTCCCAATACCCGTTCTTTATTCTTCTCTGTCCTCAGGTGCATATTACTTGATTTGTTATAAATCCTCAAAACCATTTTCTAGGATTAAGTAACTTTTGGCACCAAAGCATTTCACTTTGTTTCTGACTTGAATTCTTCATGCTTCCATTTCAAACAACCTTTTTCTGCTCTCAGGGAAGGCAGACAATGGCTGGTCTCACCATCCCCTACACAAAGCTCCTTCATAAACCTCAAGACCATCATTTTTTTTTTTTTTAAACAAGAGATGCTTTATATCAAAGCCTTAAAAATCACCTTTTGAGAAGCATTAGCAAGCCCTTAGTTTATCTTGGTCCTATCTGAAGTCAGCTGAACTTGGCAGCCCCTGGTCTTCTCCGAGGTGTAATTACAGTCTGGAGGAGAATGCAATTTGTGCAGCATTCCGCTGACCTACAAGCTGACCTCGTGCAGGGGCAAACTCACAGGTTGCATTAAACCCTATTAGACATGCCTAGTTTAAGGCAAAGCCTTTCCAGACTCCCGCTGCATGCTAGGATTAGGGCCTGTCACACATGCGCACTATCACCTCGCCTAAAGAACTCTCGCCGTGCCTTCCAGAGAGGGGAAGGCAGGCCCATATCCCACCCTGTCTAAGCCCGCACCTTGAGCCCGTGCATCCAAATGATCATTATTTCTTACATATGTGGATTTTTAGAAAAACCTGCCTCTCTGAATAAGAATGAAGACAGGAATGGGAAGACAGATCTGCTCCAGTGGAAAAACCACACCCTGGCTGCTCGGCTAGAAGAGTCTTGCCAGACTGACCGAGAAAGAATTCCTGCCAGCTCCGGTGGGATTTTCACATCTACATAAAATCCATATATATCTTCAGCTTTCTGCCTGGGCTTGGCAGATGTGGCCAGAAATAAAAATAAATGGTCTGGATAGGCCATGAATGCTGGAAGCATGCTTGGCTGTGTGAGCTCGGCTCAGCTACAAAATAAAGAGAATCACAGAAGCCTTCTTCCAGGGAGCCCTCCCTCCCTGTCTGAAAAAGAGGATTCATTCCCACACTTACACCTTAGCTAGACACCAAACACGCTGAAACCTAAGGTGGAGGAAGGTGGGTATTCTGTTCTTTGGCTTAGTCCTCACATTTGAACTTTCTCAGTTTCAGTCACAGGATCTCCATCTTAAGTGAACTTGGTTTTATCACAGAGGCCAGAGGACAGGCTCCACGTCTAGTTAAATAGAGCCTCATGTGTTATCACCCGTGAACATCAAAATTTGGTCACTTCCCATAAATTAAGTACGTGTGAAATTTGCTGCCTTTCCCTTCCTCCATCAAAAACAAACAAATAAATGAAGGATCCATATACACGGGTAATAGTTACTTTCAAGATAATGAGATATATCAAATCTCCACATCCACGGGGAGGACATTTTCGACTGTAGAGCACAAATGAGTATGTGGCTGCCTCTCTCAGGGAGATCAAACAACACAATGGAGAATACACAGAAAGGAGACAAGCTGACTCTCCAAAGCAAAATCCTGAAAAACATTATTTCTATTTTTGTGTCTTCAGACTGGCCATATCTTTTGCTTATGCTTCATATCAACACTCACCAAATTCCACTACTTGGCAAAACTACAGATATTAGGAGGCTGGCATGTAGCACATGCGTTACTGATGACGAGTCAGCTTGTCTCATTAGCAGTGATCCTTCGAATTTCTAAGTCACCAGCTTCCAAAGGGACCAAGATGCTTTCATAATGACTGTTGCATTTACCCTGAAGACATTCTTGTGGACTAGGTTGAAAAGCAGGTAGACCCCTATGCTGGAGATGCAGAAATTGATGCACCTATCCTAGGGGCTTTAAGCTCAGATGATTGAGCTGATCATTTCTCCAAACCACAAATATAAATAGTATGGAATCTGAACTTTGGCTGGATTGAGGAACCCCTAGGCTTAATTTTTACTCTCATTTAATTCTCACCCATTCACATACCTCCTACATTGGAAATCCTTATTTTTACAAGAAATGAAAATCTAATTTGGAAAAGAGTATTTCCCAATGGAAATTCTAGAATATTCACTGGAAGAACTGATGTTGAAGCTGAAGCTCCAATATTTTGGTTACCTGATGTAAAGAGCAGATTCATTGGAAAAGACTCATGCTGGAAGAGATTGAGGGCAGGAGGAGAAGGAGGCAACAGAGGATGAGATGGTTGGGTGGCATCACCAACTCAATGGACATGAATCTGGGCAAATGTGGGAGACAGTGAAGGACAGGGAAGCCTGGAGTGCTGAGTCCATGAGGTCATAAAGAGTCAGATACAACTAAGCAACTGAACAACAACAGAAGATGATGGGCTTCCTAGGTGACTCAGATGGTAAAGAATCTACCTGCAATGCAGGAAACATGAGTTCAATCCCTAGATAGCGAAGATTCCCTAGAGAATGAAATGGCAACCCTCTCCCACATTCTTGCCTGGATAATCCCATGAACAGAGGAGCCTGGTGGGCTACAGTGCATGGGGTCGCAAAGAATTGGATATGACTGAGCATGCAACACTCACTCACAGTACAAGACGAAACAGGGCCATGGGGCATGGTAGCCCACGGATGCAGGCCTTATACGCCACCTCCTCCCCACCCAAAATCATGGAAATAAGCAACTGACTCAATCCCACTTTATAGCTGTGGCCATCCTTGTTCTCTCCTACACACTGCTAGTGTGACAGACTGGAGCTGGGACAGGTAAGCAATTACTTTCCCATCCAGTACCAAGAGCCAGGGCCAGCTGGAGGGGAGAGCAAGGCCCCAGTTGGCAGCTGTCTCGCTCTCCTCAGGGAGAATGAACATGCATTTGTTTATTGGCAGGTGCCTGGGAAAAATAAATGCTGACTCAGGCTCCTTGTCCCTTCTTCTCCACCCCTGGCACTCTCTGGCATCACACCCACAGGAGCTGGTTGGCTGACTCCCTGGTGCCATATTATGAAATGTCACCTGACTTGGTATAAACAAGCCCTCGCTGCTGATGGCCAGCACGGCCGGGTACGCTGCTGGGTAGTAGCCTCTGTCAACTGGCCTGATAAATGTCATTAAAATAAGCTTTCCACATGCAGCCTGATTATCTGTCCCACCAAATGTTTCAACGAAAACTAAGCTTCACTGTTCTGTCATACTGTTAGGTCTGAACTTCTTCCATGGCCTCATTTCTGGGGACATGTAAAATTGCTCAGATGAAGTTTACTTTAAGGATTTAGGCTCTTCACCAAGAAATGTGAAAAGGCAAATTGTCATCCTGTCCTGCATCTGAGAACATATTTGGCATCCTGTTCCCTTACTGATGAGACAGAAAAACCCTTTTACTGCTTTTCAGACCAGTGGATTCTGTTCAGAAAGCAAATGGAGAGAAGGCCACAGCAGGTGAAGGCTGAGGCTGGGCTGGGCGAGGAGGCACATGGGATCAGGGGTGGGTGCGACAAGACATACTTCTGTTGGTTTGGGAGTTTCCGTGATCTATAGAAAACAAATTCTAAAGATAAAACCACATGCATTTTCTCTTGATCAGAGACTCTGGAGAGAAAATGACCAAGAGACATCAGTGTATTCATTGTCCAGTCTTCAAACAGGACCAAAGCTACTGTTATCCCCAAGATACAGATGAGAAACATCTGCTTAGTATTTCTTAGTGTTCAAGGTCCCTGAAAGAGTGCATGTGTGTGATGAACATGAAAATTCTAAACCACTGAGAAGCATCTAGATAGAGGGCTATACAGCAGGAAAAAAAAAAAAAGAGTATGAAGATAATGACTTTTGGTAAACATAAAAACAAAACTAAATATTCAAAAGTTAGACTTTGAAACTGATAGTGTGAACACTAAGCTATGGTGGTCAGAAAGTGGGGGGAAATAAGAACTCTCTGGAACAGACAGTAACACCAAGATAACCTGGAAAAACTCAGTTCTACACTTTCACATGGTCTCCAATCATCATGACTCAACTTTCCCAAAGCCAGGAACTTACTCCATACATGTAACTCCCAGTTTAACAGCAGGAGGAAGAATTTATTTACTCTCTTTTAGGAGGGATGGGAGCACAGTGGCTCATTACTCCAGATATACCAGAGGTATGATGCTATGGGACCTATGAGTCATGTTTCACTTGTTTTCTGTTTTACATTTATTACAATCTCACTTCAAATTCCTGGCTCAATAATCAATCGGCATGACTATCAAAGACTGGGAGAGTAAATGTTCTTTCTCGTCCCCTTTCCACCCTACTGAACCTAGCATTGAGGAGCAAAGGGAAAGCTTTCTTGCCAGTACTCTTAAGTTGCATGGGAAACATCTCTGTCCTACATACCTCTACATCCTGTAGGCAAAGCCCTCAGAGAATTCTGGTGGAGACACTAAAAAACTGTCTATGGTACATATGAACAACCCATGGGATATTCTCCTGGAAATTAAGTGTGCCTGTGAATTACTGGGGCCCTCAATAAAAATACAAAATTTCATTCACTATGTATGGATGAGATGGTATTCCCCCTTAAAAAGATATGTTTATGTCCTAACCCCCAACACCTCACAGCCTGACCTTATTTGGAAATAGGGTCATTGCAGATGTAATTAAAATGAAGACCATACTAGAGTAGAGTAGTGAAGTGTTAGTTGCTCAGTCGTGTCTGACTCTTTGTGACTCCATGAACTGTAGCCCTCAAGGCTCCTCTGTCAATGGAATTCTCCAGGAAAAAATACTGGAGTGGGTCGCCATTTCCTTCTCCAGGGAATCTTCCCAACCCAAGGATCAACTCAGATCTCTCAAACTGCAGGCAGAATTCTTTACTGTCTGAGCCACCAGGGAAGGCCCCAACTAGAGTAGAGTATAGCTCTAATCCAATATAACTGGCATCCTTTTAAGAAGATGGCTATGTGAGGACACAGAGACACACAAGTTGAAGATGAAGATCATGTGTTGATGAAGGCAACTATATGCCAGAGACTAACAAAGATTGCCAGCAAACCACCAGAAGAAATGGAGAAAGATTCCACTGCTGGTTTCAGAAGGAGAATGACTTGGCCAACACCTTAATTTCAGACTTTCTGGAACTGTGGAGACAATAAATTTTTGTTGCTTTAAGCCACCCAATTCGTGGTAATTTAAGCTGGCCTTAGGAAACTAATAAAAGGAGTGAGAATGTTTAATTTCTAATAAGCTTCCAGGTGATACTTCTGCTGCTGGTACATGGATCACACTTTTGAGTAGTCAGGTGACTGCAAATAAATGAATGAAGTACTTTGTTCATTATCACTCACATTTAGCACAATGCCTGATATATGCTTGTATGTTTATATAATCCCTAATTCCTAGAGTTTTTTCTGCTAACTGGAGATGTACCCTTTTTCTATCAGTATTCATGGAATCCTCTCTCAAAGCTATGTGCTCAGTCAAGGAGTACAGCTTTCTCATATAAAGCCAATCGCAGGTATACAGATAGCCATATTGCCCTCTGAAGGATTATAAATAACAAAGCTTATCAGGGGTATGGACTTCCTGCCTTACTTACGTAATTTCTCACTTAGTATTAAACCACTGAATCTAGCCTCTTACATATACTTGGTGGCTCAAATAGTGCTTCTCTCTCCAAAATTTAGAGTGTTAGGCTTTTGAAAAGAACACATGCTAATAATTACTCCAAGCTGGTTAGAGATAATGGGCAACAGAAAAGTTATTATCTTCAATGTCATCGCATGTCTTTGAAATGATAATCATTGCATTCAAGGTATCAGAAATGATGGATGGCCTTTGATTTTGCATGTACCATGATGCAAATTACCTGGCTCTTTCTCACTCCTGCTTGGAAGGTGAAGAGCCAGTGACAGTGGGCACTCCTAGCTTCAGGGCCTTGAGCCACTGGATGGCATAATCTGTGACAAAACTCAAAGAGAAACATTTCCTCTTTAAAGATACCTAAGGCTACTTTCAGTTTTCCTTTTATGGGCATACTTCATCCAGAACAACCTCGCACATAGTTCTAATTTGCAGCCATTGCTGTAACATATACTATTTACAACCTAAGTCATTCTACCCTGTTAATTTTCTGGGTAACAACATTTGACTTAAGTACCACATTGTTTCAAGAAGGCTCCCTGAGCTCCTTCTATAAACATAAAATGACGATTCCAGGAAATGTTAGTAAGAAAGGAAAGATGAAAGAGCACTGTATACACAGATTTTAAAACTGCTACAAGTTTTTGTTAGGGCTTTCAGTCTATACCCCAGCACACTTCCCCTATAATTAGTCTTTATCATCCTCCTTACTCTCACAGCCCATCTATCATGGAAAGCAAATGTATATTATCTTCTTCAGTCATCATGGGAATAGAGTAACCCTGTGATCCAAAATATTTACTCGCCATCATCCATGAAGTGTGAGCCTCTACATCCATCCTGTCCAGAATCGAGAAAATAAATATGTTCCCTGAGGTTCTCTCATACAGACAAGTCACCTTCTGAAAGTATGACAGCAACAAGCACACAGGAAGTGATTCATTCGTCCAAAGTCCTCCAGATGGCCTACTTCAGTCCCGTGTTCTTTCCCTAGCAACACATCTCATCCCAGCAAGGATGTGCCTGCCTCATCAATCATGTTACAACAAGGCAACAGCCTCTCAAATATGAAAATCACAACTACTTTGAGTTTTAAAGCAGCAAAGTAAAGGCCTGTTCACTTCCTTTTCTTAAAAAATCAACCTCCAATGGTAAGATTCAGAAACAGGAAATCTACCTGCAGTGAAACTAGCTATTGATGTTCAGTTCCTCAGTCACGTCCAACTCTTTGTGACCCCATGGACTGTAGCCCTCTAGGCTCCTCTGTCCATAGGGTTCTCCAGGCAAGATACTGGAGTGGGTTGCCATTCCTCTCTCTAGGATCAGGGATCAAATCTGTGTCTTCTGCGTTGGCTGGCAGATTCTTTACCACTGAGCCACCTGGGAAGCCCAGTGAAACTCGTAGACTCTTCTTAATTTCAAAATGGAAATGTGAAGGTAGAAGTTACAGGAAGAGTGGTGAGTTACATGGCAGAGTGACAGAAGGACAAACCTAATAATCTGCAGGGGAAGGCATAACCTTGGACACACATAAATTAGAGTCATCACTTGCTGGGGAAGGGTGAGGAGCTAAAAACTAGCAGATTATTTAAAAGTTGGTTCATAGGTGCAACTGAATGCCAGGTGTATACTTTTAGACAAATTCAATGAGACAGATTGGGACTGAGATGTCTTGAACTAGAGTCATTTTTAGAATTTCATATCCTTTCCTGGATTGTCACTCAGAAAACTAGAAGTCAGAATGAAACCCCAGCCCCCAGAGTCAAGGGTCTGGAGAAATTCCACCTGGAAAAATAGATCAATCTAAGAGCAAAGACAAAAAGATCCTGTCATCAAAGCCTACCCAAATGAAATGGCTGGTCTGCAACTCTTTACCCCACTGAGAGCCCCATCACTGGGCATACGTCATTAATTCACGCTGAGTTTATCATGCTTCAATCCTGTATATAAAATAGCAGCTAAGGGTTACCAATTCTTTGAGATAATCCTCTAACATGAAATACAGAGGTCACAACCAAGAAATATAAAAAAGAAACTTGGAAAAAGGGACAGAAGGAAAGTAGGAAGCAAAACAAAATATGAAGAAACTGTAACTGATAACTTCAGAAGGTAACTGTATTTCTTTTAAAAATGAGCTTTTATGCATTCATATAGAATTCTGAAATACAAAAATCTTCGTCTCCCAAAATAGGAAGCACATGGTGACTGTCTAAAACTCTATTCACAACAGATAGCAGAGTATCAGAGCAACGCCCAAAGGTGTTGAAAACTGGTGCTGCAGGGGGCTGGGTGAGATTGGAATGGTGGTGGGAGGTGGACAAGAACTCTTTTTTAACACTTTTAAAAGCTATGAAATACTATACAGAAGTGTAGCACATGCATACAAAAATCATACAAAAAAGATATTCATGACCCAGATAACCACGATGGTGTGATCACTCACCTAGAGGCAGATATCCTGGAAAGTGAACTCAAGTGGGCCTTAGGAAGCATCACTACGAACAAAGCTAGTGGAGGTGATGGAATTCCAGTTGAGCTATTTCAAATCCTGAAAGATGATGCTGTGAATGTGCTGCACTCAATATGCCAGCAAATTTGGAAAACTCAGCAGTGGCCACAGGACTGGAAAAGGTCAGTTTTCATTCCAATCCCAAAGAAAGGCAATGCCAAAGGATGCTCAAACTACCGCACAATTGTACTCATCTCACATGCTAGCAAAGTAATACTAAAAATTCTCCAAGCCAGGCTTCAACAGTACGTGAACCATGAACTTAACAGATATTCAAGCTGGATTTAGAAAAGGCAGAGGAACCTGAGATCAAGCTGGATCATAGAAAAAGCAAAAGAGTTCCAGAAAAACATCTGCTTTATTGACTACACCAAAGCCTTTGACTGTGTGGATCACAACAAACTGTGAAAAATTCTTAAAGAGATGGAAATACCAGACCATCTGACCTGCCTCCTGAGAAATCTGTATGCAGGTCAAGAAGGAAGAGTTAGAACTGTACATGGAACAACAGATTGGTTTCAAATTGGGAAAGGAGTATCTATTTTTCCAGGTGGAATTTCTCCAGGCCCCTGACTCTGGGGGCTGGGGTGTCATTCTGACTTGTAGCTTTCTGAGTAACAATCCAAGAAAGGATATGGAATTCTAATATAAGGATGTATATTGTCACCATGCTTATTTAATTTATATGCAGAATACATCATGGGGAATGCCGGGTTGGACAAAGCACAAGCTGGAATCAAGATTGTTGGGAGAAATATCAATAACCTCAGATACGCAGATAGCACCACCGTTATGGCAGAAAGCAAAGAAGAACTAAAGAGCTTCTTGATGAAAGTGAAAGAGGAGAGTGAAAATGTTGGCTTAAAACTCAACATTCAGAAAACCAAGGTCATGGCATCATCACTTCATGGCAAATAGATGGGGAAACAATGGAAACAAAGACTTTATTTTCTTGGACTTCAAAATCACTGCAGATGGTGACTGCAGCCATGAAATTAAAAAATGCTTGCTCCTTGGATGGAAAGTTATGACTAACCTAGACAGCATATTAAAAAGCAGAGATGTTACTTTGCCAACAAAGGTCCATCTGGTCAAAGCTATGGTTCTTCTAGTAGTCATATACAGATGTGACTGCTGGACTATAAAGAAAGCTGAGTGCCAAAGAATTGATGCTTTTGAACTGTGGTGTTAGAAAAGACTCATGAGAATCTCTTGGACTGCAAGGAAATCAAACCAGTCAATCCTAAAGGAAATCAGTCCTGAATATCCATTGGAAGTACTGATGCTGAAGCTGGAACTCCAATACTTTGGCCACCTGATGCGAAGAACTGACTCATTTGAAAAGACTCTGATGCTGGGAAAGATTGAAGGTGGGAGATGAAAGAGATGACAGAGGACGAGATGGTTGGATGGTATCACCGACTCAATGGACATGAGTTTGAGTAAGTTCCAGGAGTTGGTGAGGGACAGTGAAGCCTGGCATGCTGCAGTCCATGGGGTTGCAAAGAGTCAGACACGACTGACTGACTGATCTGAACTGAGCACATGCATGTTTATGTACGCATAGTTTGTTATTGATGTTGTTTAATAGCTAAGTTGTGTCTGACTCTTTGCCACCCCAAGAACTGTAGCTCACCAGGCTCCTATGTCCATGGGATTTCCTAGGCAAGAGCTGGAATGGGTTTCCATTTCCTTTTCTAGGGGATCTTCCCAACCCAGGGATTGAACCCGGGTCTCTTTCATTGGCAGATGGAGTCTTTACTGCTGAGCCACCAGGGAAACCACACATAGTTTAAAGGACTATGAAAGTAAACAATGTACGGACACCCACCTTAAGAAACAGAACTGTTAACACCTTTGAAGGCCCTCTACTTTCCCCTACAGTTTTCCTCTAAAGGGACCATTTTTTCTAAATTGCATATTTATTATCCCCCCAACAATATGCCAGCAAATCTGGAAAACCCAGCAGTGGCCACAAGACTGGAAAAGGTCAGTTTTCATTCCAATCCCAAAGAAAGGCAATGCCAAAGCATCCTCAAACTACTGCACAATTGCACTCATCTCACAGACTAGTAAAGTAATGCTCAAAATTCTCCAAGCCAGGCTTCAGCAATACATGAACGGTGAACTTCCAGATGTTCAAGCTGGTTTTAGAAAAGGCAGAGGAACCAGAGATCAAATTGCCAACATCCGCTGGATCATGGAAAAAGCAAGAGAGTTCCAGAAAAACATCTATTTCTGCTTTCTTGACTATGCCAAAGCCTTTGACTGTGTGGATCACAATAAACTGTGGAAAATTCTGAAAGAGATGGGAATACCAGACCACATGACCTGACTCTTGAGAAACCTATATGCAGGGTCAGGAAGCAACAGTTAGAATTGGACATGGAACAACAGACTAGTTCCAAATAGGAAAAGGAGTACGTCAAGGCTGTATATTGTCACCCTGCTTGTATAACTTATAAGGAGAGTACATCATGAGAAACGCTGGGCTGGAGGAAGCACAAGCTGGAATCAAGATTGCTGGGAGAAACATCAATAACTTCAGATATGCAGATTAAACCACCCTTATGGCAGAAAATGAAGAGGAACTAAAAAGCCTCTTGATGAAAGTGAAAGAGGAGAGTGAAAAAGTTGGCTTAAAGCTCAACATTCAGAAAATGAAGATCATGGCATCTGGTCCCATCACTTCATGGGAAATAGATGGGAAACAGTGTCAGACTTTATTTTTGGGGGGCTCCAAAATCACTGCAGATGGTGATTGCAGCCATGAAATTAAAAGATGCTTACTCCTTGGAAGAAAAGTTATGACCAACCTAGACAGCATATTCAAAAGCAGAGACATTACTTTGCCAACAAAGGTCCATCTAGTCAAGGCTGTGGTTTTTCCAGTGGTCATGTATGGATGTGTGAGTTGGACTGTGAAGAAAGCTGAGTGCCAAAGAATTGATGCTTTTGAACTGTGGTATTGGAGAAGATTCTTGACAGTCTCTTGGACTGCAAGGAGATCCAACCAGTCCATTCGAAAGGAGCTCAACCCTGGGTGTTCTTTGGAAGGACTGATGCTAAAGCTGAAACTCCAATACTTTGGCCACCTCATGTGAAGAGCTGACTCATTGGAAAGGACTCTGATGCTAGGAGGGATTGTGGGTAGGAGGAGAAGGGGACGACAGAGGATGAGATGGCTGCATGGCGTCACTGACTGGATGGACATGAGTTTGAGTGAACTCAGGGAGTTGGTGATGGACAGGGAGGCCTGGCGTGCTGCGATTCATGGGGTGACAAAGAGTTGGACACATCTGAGCAACTGAACTGAACCCCCTCTTTTTTTTAAAAGTTTAGCCACAAACATATGGTTTCATAAAATTTTTTGACTTTTTATGCTTTTAACTTCAGACCAATGGAATCATTATTTTGTCACTTGCTTTTTCATTCAACATCATGTTCAAGAACCATCAATGTGGATGCATGTAGCGGTCACTGACTTTTTTTAAGTTGTATAGTATTTTACTATGTGATATACAGCCACTCTAATGATGATGGAACTGTTATCACTTTCAGAGTTTTGCTATTATAAAATACTTAGCTTTTACAAAGTACTCTTATGAGTCTCCTGGCATAAAGGTGCAAAAATTTCAGCAGAGGGTGTACATGTGTTCACGTGAACTAGACAGTTGGGTAGTAATTCTTCATTTAAATATGTTAAAAATGTTTCCTCTAAGTTTGTGGCTTATCTTTTCTTACTCTGTGGTATCCTTTGATGAGCAAGAGTTTAAAAAATTTTAACGTCATTTTACTTAATGTACTTATTTCTTATTTGACTTAGGCTTTTTGTGTCTTTTCCATGTGAGGTTAAAGGATATGCTCTTATATGCTTTTTTAAAAAACTATTAACTTTTTCCTTTCTCATTTAGGAGTCTGATACATTTGGAACTGATCTTTATTCATAATGTGAGGGAGGGGTCTATTTTCTTTTGGAGATATATACATATAAATATTTTCCAATTTTTAAAGTACTTTTTCAATAGTCATTTTTGCCCACTGATCTGAGAGACCACATTTGTTATATGTTAGTTTCCATTATATGCATGGATCTGCCTCTGAACCCTCAACTCTTTCCACTGATCTTTGTTTTTTCTGTGCAAATTACTATTGCACTATGGCTATTATACTGCCTACTGCTTTATTTTTCTTGATATGAGGGACAGTAAGTATCCTACCTGGCTTTTGTCAGAATTTTTGTTTGAATTTTATGTCTATCACTCCCTTGCTTTTTAAAAAATAGTTTGCCGCAAATGTATGATTCCATAACATTCTTTGGCTTTTATGTTTTTTTTTTTAACTTCAGATCAATGGAATAATTTTTTTGTGTGACTTGCTTTTTTCACTAAACATGATGTTTAAGATAGATTTTGTAAGGTTATTTTTGAAAATTTGCTCTTCTATACAAATTTTTAGAATAAGCTTACCACATTTCAAATAATCCTATTTAGATTTTGATTGGAATTATTTTGAAACTGGAAATCAATGTGGGGTTAACTGACCTCTGTTATCTAGGTCTACCTCAATGCTTTCAATGTAATAATCTTTTATTCATTGCTGGATTCCATTTACTAACACTCTGTTTAGGGCCTCCACAGGTAAGAGGACCTCCTTCTGTGTGACAGAAACTGACCTGTAACTTTTGTTTTACTTCCTGCCCTTGTCTGGTAGTGCTATCAAGAGTATATGATAGTTTTCAGTGTATTTTCTATACTTTCAAGTATTTTGTGTAAGAAGGAAAATGCCTGGGGTAATAAAACCAACTGGGTCTGGAACTTTCTTAGTAAGACGACTTTATGGATCCAATTTCCTTAATATTTATAAGACATTCCATTGTTCTATTTCTTATTGACTCTGTTTTGGTAATTTATATTTTTCAAGAAAGTTCCAAATTCCATGTTATTTTCATTTATTGCCCAAAATTTGGTTATGGAATTATCTTATACATTTCTATTGCATCTATAGTTACATTCACTTTTACTTTCCTATTATTTTTATTTATGTTTGCTTGTTTTGCTTAATCTTGCCTAAAGTTTCTGAATTTCAATTTAAACAACAAACTTTTGATTTTATCAATCTTCTATATTGCATTAAAATGTTTACAAAAATTTCCTTCTCATCTTAAAATGCATTTAGGGTGAACCATATGAAATTTTAAATCTTTGATCACATTTGATCTGCAAAAATGGCTTTTATTGTTGTTCAGTCTAATTTTTCCTTCTAATTTCCTTGGTTTGTTTTTCTTTTTCTAGCTATTTATTTTGAATGCTTTATTTCTGACCTATCTTTTTTCTAATATAAACACTCAGGACCATGCATTTTAGCTATATCTCTGAATCTTAATAACCAGTATTGTTTGAATTGTTTCTCAACCCCATTATAATTTCATTCTTGATCCATTAGTTATCTTCAGGTGTGAATATAAATTTTAAAAAGCAAAGGAGATTTTTGTTATTGATAAATTACCTCTAACTTAATTTCACTTTAACCAGAGGATGTGGTCTGTACAAAAAATGGCCTGAAGTTTGTTGAGACTTTCAGGACCTTTGCTTTTCTTACATCTTTTAATATTGCTTGACTCTTAAAATTATATCCATGCGTGATGTTGATAAAAATAAAAGTCAATTAAATTTTATTATTAACATAGAAACCAATCTAAACTAGCACACTTTAAAGGGTGTCATCATCACCTGTATCAGTGATCCTAGACATGATTATATTATTTATTTATAGCCTATCATATTCTAAAAGGATTTAAGGAAGCACCCTTATGTTGCCTCCCTAGAGCCAACAAACTTAAAACCTGTACTGCTGCTGCTGCTGCTGCTGGTAAGTCACTTTCAGTCATGTTCGACTCTGTGAGACCCCATAGATGGCAGCCCACCAGGCTCCCCATCCCTGAGATTCTCCAGGCAAGAACACCGGCGTGGGTTGCCATTTCCTTCTCCAATGCATGAAAGTGAAAAGTGAAAGTGAAGTCACTCAGTTGTGTCCGACTCCTCGTGACCCCATGGACTGTAGCCTACCAGGCTCCTCCGTCCATGGGAGGAGGACCTACTATGGGATTTTCCAGGCAAGAGTACTGGAGTGGGTTGCCACTGCCTTCTCTGAAAACCTGTACTACCAACATAGAATACTTATGAAAGCCAAATAAAAATAGTACTAGAAAATGCAGGCAAATGTATCATCTTTTTGTTTTAATGTAGTTTTCTCTTGGCACATCTTGAGGACGTGCATCTCTGAGCATCTAGCTTAAGCTCATTTACTTTAATTACACAGCTGTGTCCCAACGGGACACGGACACACGGACGGACACACACACACACACACACGTGCGAAAGGATGAGATGGATCTCTCCTAGCCCTCTGGGGGTTCAGGAATCACCCCTGCAGGAGAGATGAGGCTTCTGGTTGGAATCCACCTCCCCTTCTCGTTTAGGGTTCACACTAGTGGAGTTTTCATTGTTCTTATTCCTACTCCTGATGGTCATGATGATGGTGGTAATAGTACGGTGGCAGCAGCAGATATGTAGGCATCAGACGTGCAGCTAAACACATCACAGATTATTTTAATTCTCACAGTCACCTTTTGAAATAGGTACTATTTGTTATTGTTATTCTCACCTTACAGATGAGGGAGCTGAAAAGAGGAAGCTTAGCAAGATGAAGGGACTTGCCCCGTGGATGAAGTGATGACTCAAAGAAAAAGAAAAAGTGGAGCCTGTGTGGTTTCCAGAAACCCCTGCTGAACCATGACACGACCACCTTCCATACTTAGATGAGTTGTGACTCTTGGTGCCCTGGGTTTGCTGGAGGAAGCGACTGATTGGAAGCCTTGAAACTGGCTTCTTGGTGGGTCTGAGACAAACACACACCAAGATCTCAGCCAACTGGTGTGACCTACTATGCTGGCCTGTGAGTCTAACTTTCTTTTCCGCATACCTTCAGCCTCTGAGGCTCAACCCTTCCACTGGTGGTAAATGAACAGCTGTGTCCTACACAGCTGAACTTGACAGACCTCCACAGCCCAAGAGCGTAAGTAACACAACAAAAACATCATGTGGCCCGGTTTCTCCAATGCCTTCCTAAATTATTCTAAACATCGCATGCTTTCGGCATCTTGCTGCTATTCTGAATTACATTCTCTAAGCAACCATCTCCGTGTCTCATTTTTTCCATTAGTAAGATGATTATAGAACAGAGTGAACTATTTATGATGAGGCCCAGCTCAAGCACTGTGGCTTTTGGTTGGCTTCATTTTAAATACATCTTTCTTTGTTAATTAATGTACCTTAGCCTAGGGTTGTAAGTAACACTCATTTATGTTTCTGAATTGAGCAGGGAAGAAGAGAACCACACCCAGAGTTGAAAGATCCAAGATCTTCAGAACCAATACGCACACCACAACCATTTGAAAGTGAAGTTTAAAAGTTAGTATTTGTGTTTGCTGTAAACTAAGGAAGCTGTACAAGATGGTCTACAAGAGAGTCAAAAGTGATGTGATAATTAGGTCATGAATTAACCCCCTGGTCCTTGCAGCTCTATACCATTTTTAAAGAGCCCTCCCACCTTCTCACCTCCTAGGATATTTTACACATGAAAAATGTCTAATGTGACTAATACGGTACCTAGCATAAAAGTTAATGAATGAAAATGAAAACACTAAGACTCAGGTTATTTAGTAACCAGGGCCTGGAGCCAGACCCCAATTAAACCACTCTTGTGGTGAAGGAAGGGATCAAAATGCCCAATAGGTTCCATCTGGCTGCTCCTGTGGGTCAATCTAGAGCCCCACAGCCTCCCCACCTTCTCTCCCCAGCGACAAGGGACTGGGGCAGTCCTCTTCATGGGGTACAGAGAACTTCATGTAAGGGGCTTGGCAGTGAAAGAAATCAGCTACAAGCAAGCACCACTCCCCAGCCCTTCCCAACCCAACCCCTTTTGCCATCCATTGCCCTGGAGGGGCCATAGCCTTCCAATCCCATTTGTACCCCACTGAGGAGATCTGATAATGGTCCTGGCAGAGCCATGGCTTTTCAAAACTTCTGGCAGGGGCCTCGCTGACCCATAACTTGCCTACACACATGATTTCTTCTCAAACTGTCTTTGTAAATTGACCATGGCTAACCTTGTTGCCCTAATCAGATCAATCAGAATAACATTTCTTTAGCTGCCGCACGCTGGCAGCCTCCTGGGCTGAGGCGTGACTGTGAGTCAGGCTCAGATACTGAAGGCAGATTTTGGAATTTCCAATGGTCTCGGGTTTCCTTTGCTTTTATCACAGTTGGTGAGCTTTGTCGGGTTGTGTTTACAGCCATGCAAATAAGCCTCAGCTGGAGAGAAATCTGGTCAGGCTAAAGGAAATCAAGCTCTGGGACAAAGGGCATTTTATAAAAAATTATAAGTGTAGCCACAGTCCTGGGGTCAAGCCAGACTGTCCTAGGAAACACGTGGATGGCTTTGTCTGGTGTAACCTGAACTCTGGGCTTGGCCTCTGTACCCTAGAAACTCTATCAGAAGATGGAGGGGAGGCTGGAGGGCCACACCAGCTGATAGGAGCTGGTCAGCTCAGCCATTGGCTGCCATCACCAAAGATTTCTTTATTAAGTGGAGACAAGTGTGAGAAGGGAAATATTTCATCTTTGGGGGAAGAAACATTGTGTTTGAGAGGAGTCGATCCATGTTATTCACTGACTAAACAAGGTCCAAATCCGTGGTTTCATCCTACTCACACACTTGTACAAACTCAGCTTTCAAATGTATGTGTGAAGGTGTCCACATACAGGTATGATCTGATACTTTGCATCTGGAAAGCATCTTTAGAAATATCTGCTCCAGAGGCCATGACAGTTATCAAAACTAAGGCCAGAGAGGTTACATGACTGGACACAGTGGCTAACCAGTTACCTTCAAGACCAGACCACTGGAGCCCTTCCACTGTAGTTTTCCCCTATCAGACTTCCAGTCCTTCAAAACCCCAATACACAGAGAAACTTTATTTTAAAGTAACTCTCCAATACATTTCTGTCTCTTAAGACCATTGCTGTTTAGTCGCTTAGTCGTGCCTGATTCTTCGTGAACCCATGGACTCTAGCCTGCCGGGCTCCTCTGTCCACGTGATTTTCCAGGCAAGAACACTGGAGCAGATTTGCCATTTCCTTCTCCAGGGGATCTTCCCAACCCAGGGATCGAACCATGTCTCCTACATTGGCAAGCTGATTCTTTACCATTGAACCACCCAGAAAGGCCCCTTTTAAAATTAGGGGATTATTAAAACCCTAACAATTATTCCCTGAGCTCCCATATACCTGTGGCTCATACAACATGGTGCTTATGGTGTCCGGCAGTTTGATCTATGGGTCTGAGCACAAACATGTTGAATCACATGCCTTTGTCTTGTTCAGTCACTCAGTCATGTGTCACTTGAAGGTCACTCTTTGCGACCCCATGGACTGCAGCATGCCAGGCTTCCCTGTCTTTCACCATCTCCCCGAGTTTGCTCAGATTCATGTCCATTGAGTCAGTGATGCCATCCAACCATCTCATCTTCTGTCGCCCCCTTCTCCTCCTGCCTTCAATCTTTTCCAGCATCAGGGTCTTTTCCATCTGTCCATTTGCCCTCTAATAAATAAAACAAAAGTTGGTGACTCTTGAGTGTCCCCATCTGCAAAGGAAAAGTAATGACCATATCTTTGGAATTTATCTAATCAAAGTTTATCTTTTGATAGATGAAAGACCTAAGACCCAGAGAAGTTAAAGAATTTGCCCGAGATTCCATAGTTGGCTAAGTTCAGAGCCATAAGTAGAAACCAGGCCTACAGACAACAAAGCCAGCACTCTTTTCACAAAACAAGGACCAGAAAATACAATTCAGGCTTCTCCAAGTGAATATAAAGTCAGCACTTGTAGTTAAATTCAGACCAACAGACCTTTTGTCAAGTAATTAAGAGCACAGGTTGTGGGATGGTTGGTGGATTCATTTCCTTGCCACTTCAGAGCTGTGTGATGATGGGCAAGTTACATAAACCTCTAAACTCCAGCTTCCTCACCTACAAAATGGGAATAATCATAGAACGATCTCACTGGGTTCTTATGACAACTGGATAAGTTAAAAAATGCTAGGAGCATTAACCATTATTATTGCTATTGAAATCTTGTCACCTTCGCTTGAAAGATTCTACATAAATACTAGATTATTAAGGCTTCTGTCCATGTTAAGCACATATTTATGAACGTGTACACGTGTGTGCATGTGGCATGGGGGCTGTTTTGACCTTTGACTATATCAGAGATACGTATACTTTGCAAAGCATTTATGTGTTCAGTTTTGCAAGCATCCATGTGACTTGGGTTTGTGACTTAAACACACATATAAGATCTTTGCTCATTCTTGTTATTTCCTCACATACTTCTAGCTTAGCACTGGAGGCCAGAGAAGTCACTGACACCATCAAAGTCCCTTCACTAGTACTCATTCTCAAACCACTGTCTAGCTCCAGCCAGTTACAATCTTAGAAAAGGTCTAAGTATATATATAAATGTGTTAAGTACAAATGAATGAGGTCCAGAAAAATACAGGTGAGATTTCAAAAATTTTACTCTACTAGGAATAAAGGATAACATACTTAAAAAAAAAAAAACACACAGATATTTAGAAGTGTTCTCTCATAGTACATCTTGTAACATCTAATCAATTTCTTTATTTTCCAACCAGAGAACCCTGAGTCCATATTCAAATACATCTTCACTCCCTTTAGGTATGGACAATGTAAAGAACTCTGTGTGTGTGGCGGTGGCGGAGGGGGGGAAGGAAGGTGATCCCAGGATCAGTCTCAAAGGGGCTAAATCTAATACTTCATAAATTTTTATACTGCTGTCATTCATTCTAAGTACTGGAACTGTGCCTACTAATGATTTCTATTCTACTAATACCTATAAGTCTTTCTAGTATGCATTTGGCTCCCAATACTTTGAGTGGATAATTTGCTGTAAAATCTGGCCTCATGGTCCAAAATAAAGAAATTTAACAAGAAGAAAGGTAGTGCTGAGGGGCAGTTAACTTTCCTGTAGGTTCTACTGCCCCGGCTCTAGGACAGAAGCCACTTTAGCTCTGGAGCTCAGCATTCGAAGGTGCCCTCTTGTGGTGTGGGTAGGAACTGAACACCCTACAATCCTCGAGCTGGCTTGAGGTATAAATCCAGATTAAGTTACTGTTTAACAGCCAAAAAGAGAAACATAGCTGAACTCCAAGAATAATACTCAAATTCAACATTCTGAAAGAATCATTGATATCCATACTTGACAAGTTCTAACAACCATTAAAAAAAAATAAGTAAATAAAGTAAAAGTACAACTTAACTTTCTGGGCTGTCTTATTTCCAAATAAAATTTACAAGACAGAATTTTTGTAAGCTGGTGCTTGCCACGGAATAGAAGCTCCAGTTTGCTTTCAGTACATTTGGCCAGTCAGAGATCTTTAAACCGAAGAACAGGAAAGCCCAGATCATTCCAGGTATCACTCAAAGAATCTGGACATAGCTCTAATGACCTCAAGGTCATATATTGGTGTAATCGACACACGGGGCAAGTGATTTCACTCACTGCTATAGATGATAACCCCTAACCTCACTGCTCATTTTTCAAACACATGAGAAATAGAAAGGGCTGGGCAAATGCATTCCCATTCCTGGGCGGAGGGGGACGGGGAATAATGCACATACCTTACCAAGGCGGTCCAGAGAAATTATCTTTGTACACAAAAGCTGAAATTATATAAACTTGGAAGGCAACAGGTTATGAAAACCCTATAAATTTACGTTCAGAATTCCAAATGATGTTCTCCTTCCACTCTTCTCCCCTCCCTACTAAACTGAGACACCAAGTCTGGGATTTGAGAGTTACAGCTACAATCCTGGCCAAAGTGACCCAATTACAACTGAAAGCTTTTGGCTCCAAGAAGTTTCAACAGACAAGCATCTGAGGGACCATCACCACCCCTCCCTACACCATCACCCCCACCAATGATCAGGGAATAGCCACTATCTCATTAATTCTTAAGAAATCGCTATTAAAATGGCCAAGGGAGAGGAATGATTTTTATGTATCTTACAGAGGAGGGAACAGGCACGAACATTATTCCTAATTCAAAGTAAGATCGTGCCATTTCGACAGAGGAAGAACACTGGCAGGTCACGCTAATTTTCTGAATGCTGCTGGGCAAGTTTAGAGAGCAATTGGAAAGTTTATCGGGGTAGCTACTTCTCTGACAGGCACCAGGACAAAGAATCTCAGACGATGAAAGCAGGTTTCTGGCTCCTTGTCAAGACGCTGACCTGCCTTTCCCCAGAATACATGTAACTTAGAGATAGTATAAATATGGGTGTACTGACGGTGAAAACTCTTACTTCACAGTGCAAAAAGACATACCAACCACTGTAAGATGAACTACTAGATGTCTGTAGTATGAGCCATTAAAGGAAGCTGTGGAATTCTTCCACAAATACTGAAGAACAGGAATGATCTAGAGATGACCATTTGCAAAGTTTCAGGAATGGACACACTTAGATTTGAAGGCCCTCTAACAGTGGTTCCCAACCTTTTTGGCACAAGGGACCTGGTTTCGTGGAAGACAATTTTTCCATGGACTGGGGAGGGGTGGGGCTTGGAATAATTCAAGCACATCACATTTATTGTGCACTCTATTTCTATTATTATTACATTAGTTCCACCTCAGATCATCAGGCATTAGATCCCGGAGGTTAGGGACCCCTGCTCTACAAGGTTGCGGGAATCAGTGATGTTCAAGAATTTCTTTGCAAAGTTTTCATATTTGTTCATAAACTAAGAGATTATTACATTTCTAGAGAATACTTAAAAGTACTTTCACAATCATGATTTCATTTTATCCTCAGAACAACCCTGAAGGGTTGTTATTCCCTATTTTGTAGAGAAAGAATTAGTGTGTACAAGTTATACGACTTGCCCTGAAAGCTATCCGAGAGCAAAAAAATAGGAGGTGGTATTAAGCATTAGTGGTACAGACAAGAGATGATGTTTTGAGCTCTGGTTCTCAATTTGGTAAATGTTACGTTTGTCAGGGCACAATGGTCTCAGGTCACAAATGAGGAAGGCTCATGTCTGAGTATGCAATTAAGAATTTGTCATAGTTAGGGTCAAAGGAAAACAGTTCCAATTCTCCATATTCTTTTATAGTTGGACTTATACCTAAAGTGTCTTTTTATTCAAAGATTTGGATTCTTATTGAAAGACCCTGAAGAAAACTCTGGATAATTTTACCATGTAGGACACATTTTAGATTTGCACAACTGTAGCTGTATCTTGTTGATGATTCTAACAATGGTTCTCATTTATAAATGTCAAAATCAATTACTCTAGTAAAATCTATCATCTTTAAGTATGGCAAATTACTGTTTAAATTAAGGAAAAGTGGAGGCACATACTGAGGCTCTTCTACATCCTCTCAAGGTTCTATCATTATCGATGACTTCCTGTGAAAAGCGTACAAACCCTAGAAGTCATCTTTATCTTTCTAGATCTCGTTTCTTATGGGCCAAAATGAAGGTACTGAATTAGCTGATCAGGAAGGCTCCTTCTAATTCTTGGACTGTGTCTAATTAGAAAACAGGATCCTGGCCCAGTTTAAGAAGATATGTATCAAAAAGAAAAGAAAAGAAGCTATGTATCTGTTTACTTAAAACTACTGCCAGTGGTGGGAACTGTTATAAAAGATGGAAGTAGAAACTCATATCTGAGTTTACCAGAACCATGACAATTTGAACAGTTCTCAACTAAAAATGTGGGATACATAGACAGATGCAAACCAGCTCTACTTAAGAGATGCTCACGTAGATGTCTCTGTCTAGCACAGTCCGAGAGGCCGAGGTTCAGAATGCTGAATTCTTAAAACTCCAACATATACTCCACCTTTGGTCACCATAAAAAGATATATTTGGCAAGTGTTTCCTGGTCATATTGTATGAGAACCATTCTGTGGTTAGGCTAACAAAGCTGGCCTCCAGTACTCAAAGTCCCAGTTGCTCACAATTGCTAAAATTCACTTTCATCTTCATTCTCAGAGAAAAGAAAAAAAAAAAAAACATCTGACTTTCAGAAGAGACTGAGGGATCCATCTTAATGTTGGAAATCTGGTCATGGGCACAGAGGGAAGGCGTATAACAGGCAGGTTCAGAGTTTTCTGGCATTGACTCATTATTTTCTTTAAAACTTAGAATATCTCAGCTCTAAGGTGGGACACAAGTTCACTGCAGACTTCAGGCAGCCTCAAGACCATCAAAACCCTGTAGTCATTTTATTGTTTAGTCGCCAAGTTGTATGCAACTCTGCAACCTCATGGACTGTAGCCCACCAGGCTCTTCTGTCCATGGGACTTCCCAGGCCAAAATACTGGAGTGGGTTGCCATTTCCTTCTCCAGGAGCTCTTCCCAACCTAGTGATCAAACATGTCTCCTACTTGGCAAGTGGATTCTTTGCAACTAAGCCACCAAGAAAGCCCAGTAGACCTACCTTTAAAGAAAAAAATAGTGACTTCACATGTGCACAGATTCTTTGGGGGTAACAGCAACCTCACTGTTCAGAAAGAGTAAAGAGCTTGAATGAAGGATATTTTACCCCTCAGAAAAACAAACACATCAAGTATTAACTGCCTTAGTGAATATCCTTTGTTGACGAGGCAACCAATTATAAGAAATAAGAATAAACTAAAAAAATAATGCTTTCATGTTTCAAAAACAAATGCTTCAATGCTTTAAAAATTCTCATTCACCCAAATAGAAAGAATTAGCTTTATGAATAAATAACATGTAATCAAGCATCCAGAGAGAGGAAAACACAATGAGTAACAGCAATCTTAAAAGAAGAAGAGAACAAAAGTAAATTTTATATGATATTGGGTAAGAAAACATTCAGTGGATTTCCTGGATGGTCAGAGAAAACTTCCTGGAAGAGGCAATAAGATTTCACCTTTGGAATACAGAGATTCTGGTTCTGCCTTTTGTATAGAAAAAGTAGTCTTCCGTTCCTATAGACGGCACTTAAAAAGCAAGCTGGCCTGCAAAGCACATTATTTCCACGTCATAGGATTCTAACCGCACATGTATATATTTCATAGTCTATCATTTGACTTCTTGCCTGTAACTAAGTTGTTTCATGCCATGTGTCCTCTTAAAAGATTTGTTCTGATATTTAATTATAATTGGGATCACATTTTTTATCAGGAAAACTGATAAATTCCATCAAACAAAACAAAAAATCCCATCAAACTTAAGAGGTAAAAAACTTTAATCATGATTTTCATGTATAATTCAAGTCAGTGGTCCAATCTGACTTGATTAAACAGAAAATTACATTCAGACTTTTGCCATTTCCCCCATTATGAGGCATAGCAGATTTCTCAATCATAATGGTATTTGAGATACCAACCAATGCATGCACCTCAGTGTATAATTTAAGAATGAAGAGTTGATGAAACTCTCATTCGACATTACACACTTTGAAAACACTTCTGCCAATCCTCTTAGATTTGAATTTCACAACAACCTGATAGCTCAGGTAGACTCAGATATTGTTAATCCTGTCTTAAAGAGAAGGGAAAATATGGCCTGAAGAAGGGAGACAAGCTGCCCAAATCACATCATAAATCAACAGCAGAACCAAGTACTGCAAAGCTGACCCTTGAACAACTAAGGAGTTAATTTGCATATAGCTTAGAGTCAGCCAACCATGGACTGTTTAGGACTATATTATTTACTACTGAAAAATATCCACACCCAAGTGGACCCGTGCAGCTCAAACGCACACTGGTCATGGGCCAACTGATTTTCCTCAACACCATCTATGTTGTCATCACAACACAAAGGCAGAGAGAGAGCAGCAGTGGCAGCAACAGTGGCAAAACGAGGGCAGCAATCACCAGTTGGGGGCTGACTGGGTGCCAGGCATCGTGGTGGCACGCTGTGTAGGCGACCTCACTTGATTCTTTCTTAGAACAATATGGATAGTGGGGCGAGGCAAGTGAAGGGCCTTTGACTTGGGTCACACAGTCAGTGCAAGGCACACTGGTCACTCGGCTCCACACCTGTCTGCCTGCTTGGTCTTGCTCTCTGATGGGTGGCTCATGGCCTCAGATTTTTAGCCCTCAAGCCTGCTCAGAGGTCACCTTCTCCATGAGGACTACTCTGAACATGCTGTATTCAAACCTGTAACCCATCCTCCCACTCCTCCCAAAGATGATCCTCCTTATGCTGCTCTTATCACATGACTTGACTTTTTGCTTTTGATGTTGATTATTAATATAATGTTTGTTTTTGATGTTGATTGTTCATATAATGTTTTGTTTTTGATGTTGATTGTTAATATAATCTGCACAGGGCAAGGCAATATAATCTGTTTTGTTTTTTATGTTGACTGTTAATATAATCTGTTTTGTTTTTTCACCAACATACCCAGGTGCTCAGACAGTGCTATCCAATAGAACTTTCTATAAAAGCAAAAATGCTCTTTAATCTGCTGTATGGTAACAACTAGCCAGAAGAATAAAACTGAGAAGTGGCAAATGCCACTTGAAGAACCAAATATTTAAATTTATCTAATGTTATGACTTAACCTTGTCACATGTGGCTAAGGAATACCCTACTGGATAGCATGGGCCTAAAACAAAATCTAGCACAAATACACTCTCAATAAATAGTTGTTCAATGAATGAATTTATAAACAAGTAAGGCATATTTTCCACATAGCCTACAGACCACTTTTCACTAAATTAGTTTTTTTTTTTTTTTTAATAGAATTAATGGCTGGAAAAAAGTTCAGATTAAGAAAACAGTTTGAAAATTCAGACAATATGACCAAAATAGTAAGTACAGATTTCTCAAAATATTGGCTCCTTGATGTCATCTGTGACTCAAAACCTTCCAAAACATTTTTTTGAAAACAGAGGGAAAGCAAACCAGTAGCACATAATGAAACCCCATTAGGACAAAAAACAGTGATATAGTTATGATTACTATAGCCAGGCAATACCTTTTTGACCTTGTTTTTTTTCTCATAGGTCTCTGAGAGAGGTTTTTTCTTCTGCTGAGGTGTGTCTTTGGAGAATAAATACTCAAATTCGCTAGTATCCCGAATATCAGGTTCTTCTAAGGAATCCCATAAAGTTGGCGTAGAATTTTGGCTTAAAAGAGAAAATGGCAAGTTAAACGTAAGAACCAAAGAAAAGAGAACAGAATACAGTGACATCCTTAATTCATTTTTTAACTCCTTTAAAAACTCTAATGAAGCTTGAAGAAAAGCTTTTTATGATTATACATTTTTAAATCAAAATATACTACAAAGCATTAAAGCAAACAGAGGTTTCCAAAACAGAATGATCCTTGTGCGAGTACATGTTGTTTCGAGAAAGAACCAGAGAAACCCCGTGGGGCCAGAGCGCCTGGGGTGTGTGAGCTGCCCCTCCCTCAGTCTGTGGCATTTTCATGATGGGTAAAATGGGCATCGTATAAAGGCTGGAAGTGAAGGGAAAGGGAAAGTGTTAGTCGCTCAGTCCTTTGCCACTCTTTGTGACCCCACAGACTGTAGCCCGCCAGGCTCCTGTGTCCACGGGATTTTCCAAGCAAGAATACTGGAATGGGCGGCCATTTCCTTCTCTAGGGGATCTTCCTGTTCCCTGGGACTGAACCATGGTCTCCTGCATTGCAGGCAGATTCTTTACCATCTGAGCCACCATTCTGAGACATTCCATGGGATAATTCCCAAATATAATGAAAATGGAGTGACAGAGTGAGGATTTATCCTCTTGTAGATTTTTTTCTATTTATTTCAAATATGGTTTTCGGGTTTAGCTCACATCAACTAAGTACAGGACTCAAATACGTATATAAATTCATATATATATATATATATATATATGAATAGGCTGTGCTCATTTAGAATATTTGGTTTAAAATACACTATCTCAACAGTAGTATTAATAAAAACAAACAATGCCATTGCACCAGCCCCTACGGAGATCAGCTAAAGCACCCATGTGGAGACTGTTTTGTTTGTTTGCTTTTTTCTCTCTCTAAAAACAGATACAGCCTAGTTTTGAAACAAAGGGAGGAAAGAAGATATGGGAAATGAAGTTCAAAAGAACTGCCTCTGAGAATGGCCTTAGATGGATTACTATTCAGGCTCCTTTTAGTCAGAACATATTTTCTAAATATCTACTTCCTTAACTTACTTTCTCAACTTACTTTCTCACCTTATTTTTAAACACTTTTAATGCCCAAAGACAGTTTACAACAAAGTCTTATCTACACATCAAATAGACACATCAAATGTCCATGCTTGTTATGATCCATAATATCTACAAATACTTATTTTTGTTTCAATATCTATTTTCCCAGTGAATGAAAAGGAAAGAAACTACTATTACATAGTGTGGTCCGTACAGTTTTTTGATACTAAATGACAATTTTTTTTGCATTTGAAACTGTTGGCAACACTGTCTTTTCAGGCCTGAGTGTTCACATTTTGCTGTGTGTCTGCCTTTCCTGTGAAATATGACATTTGGCTTCTTGCCCATAACAAAACTGAACATTTGCTTTTCTCCACTTTTTGTGTTTTCCTATTACAAATAGCTGTGAAAAGAAGAGAAGCGAAAAGCAAAGGAGAAAAGGAAAGATATAAACATCTGAATGCAGAGTTCCAAAGAATAGCAAGAAGAGATAAGAAAGCCTTCTTCAGCGATCAATGCAAAGAAATAGAGGAAAACAACAGAATGGGAAAGACTACAGATCTCTTCAAGAAAATCAGAGATACCAAAGGAACATTTCATGCAAAGATGGGCTCGATAAAGGACAGAAATGGTATGGACCTAACAGAAGCAGAAGATATTAAGAAGAGATGGCAAGAATACACAGAAGAACTGTACAAAAAAGAGCTTCATGACCCAGATAATCACAATGGTGTGATCACTGACCTACAGCCAGACATCCTGGAATGTGAAGTCAAGTGGGCCTTAGAAAGCATCACTATGAACAAAGCTAGTGGAGGTGATAGAATTCCAATTGAGCTATTCCAAATCCTGAAAGATGACGCTGTGAAAGTGCTGCACTCAATATGCCAGCCAATTTGGAAAACTCAGCAGTGGCCACAGGACTGGAAAAGGTCAGTTTTCATTCCAATCCCAAAGAAAGGCAATGCCAAAGCATGCTCAAACTACTGCACAATTGCACTCATCTCACACGCTAGTAAGTAATGCTCAAAATTCTCCAAGCCAGGCTTCAGCAATATGTGAACCGTGAACTTGCTGATGTTCAGCTGGTTTTAGAAAAGGCAGAGGAACCAGAGATCAAATTGCCAACATCCGCTGGATCATGGAAAAAGCAAGAGAGTTCCAGAAAAACATCTATTTCTGCTTTCTTGACTATGCCAAAGCCTTTGACTGTGTGGATCACAATAAACTGTGGAAAATTCTGAAAGAGATGGGAATACCAGACCACATGACCTGCCTCTTGAGAAATTTGTATGCAGGTCAGGAAGTAACAGTTAGAACTGAACATGGAACAACAGACTAGTTCCAAATAGGAAAAGGAGTACATCAAGGCTGTATATTGTCACCCTGTTTATTTAACTTATATGCAGAGTACATCATGAGAAATGCTGGACTGGAAGAAACACAAGCTGGAATCAAGATTGCTGGGAGAACTATCAATAACCTCAGATATGCAGATGACACCACCCTTATGGCAGAAAGTGAAGAGGAACTAAAAAGCCTCTTGATGAAAGTGAAAGTGGAGAGTGAAAAAGTTGGCTTAAAGCTCAACATTCAGAAAATGAACATTATGGCATCTGGTCCCACCACTTCATGTGAAATAGACGGGGAAACAGTGGAAACAGTGTCAGACTTTATTTTTCTGGGCTCCAAAATCACTGCAGATGGTGACTGCAGCCATGAAATTAAAAGACACTTACTCCTTGGAAGAAAAGTTATGACCAACCTGATAGCATATTCAACAGCAGAGACATTACTTTGCCAACAAAGGTTCGTCTAGTCAAGGCTATGGTTTTTCCTGTGGTCATGTATGGATGTGAGAGTTGGACTGTGAAGAAGGCTGAGCGCCGAAGAATTGATGCCTTTGAACTGTGGTGTTGGAGAAGACTCTTGAGAGTCCCTTGGACTGCAAGGAGATCCAACTAGTCCATTGTGAAGGAGATCAGCCCTGGGATTTCTTTGGAAGGAATGATGCTAAAGCTGAAATTCCAGTACTTTGGCCACCTCATGCGAAGAGTTGACTCATTGGAAAAGACTCTGATGCTGGGAGGGATTGGGGGCAGGAGAAGGGGACGACAGAGGATGAGACGGCTGCATGGCATCACTGACTCGATGGACATGAGTCTGAGTGAACTCCGGGAGTTGGTGATGGACAGGGAGGCCTGGCGTGCTGTGATTCATGGGGTCGCAAAGAGTTGGACACGACTGAGTGACTGATCTGATCTGATTACCATTTCTCTAATGTAATATTTGAGGCATTTAAGAATATATATGTGACATATGTAAGTTGTATAACAGATAGTGAGTGCCTGTGAAATCGTCGCCCGAGGGCTAGCATATTCCCAGTGAGGTACATGCATGTGTGTGTGCTCCTTCCTGCCCACACTCACTCAACTTCAGTTCTAAACATGAACACCTTTAATGTTAAATGCTTTTCTCAGCTGCTCTTGGCAAAGGGGTTCTTGGTGGGAGAAGACAACCAGGAAATTTTGGAGCATGCTGCCTCAGAGCTGCTGGACAGGGCCTCAGCAAGGTCTGGGAAGCTAAGGAGAGGGTGCCAAGAGGGAGGTGACATCATGCACAAGGAAGATTATTCAGACCCATCCCCCCATCTCCTGCACCTGTACCATCTGGCCCCAGCTCCAAGGACTCTGAGTTCAGGTCAGCATGATGAGGGCGGTACCTCACTCATATACTGAAGTAAATTGGCTTTGAAAGCCATGTTGAGCACCTCATGACCATTTCCAACATTATGTCCATGGGAAAAGGCATTTGCAAAAATGAATCACAGAATTTTGGAATACCACTTCTCAGCAGGTTGCAGGCAACTGGGTTGGTGGGACAGTAACAAGGAGCTGCTCACAATGGACCATCTGCCATCATGGTCAACTTTTTCCTGACCACTGAATCAATTTTAGCTCAAAAGAAGAGGAAGAGGAAGGCAGAAGGAGGAGGAGGTGAGGGGAGAAATAATGGAGCGGGGAAGCATGCCGGCATAAGCAGGAAGGAGGATGGAGCAGGAAGAAGGCAGAGGGAGAGGAAAGATGCTTTCTCATTAAGAAGGTACTTATGAGGAAGCCCAAAAAGGTGGCTGGATGAGTGTTTTTCTTTAAAAAAATTAAATAAATGGCTTTTCCCTACTCTAGAAACAGAAAACAGACATCAAAGAAAGCAAAACAGCGAAAGTTTAAAATCCCATTAGCTGGAGGAGAGGCAGTGTGTATATAATAGAGAAAATTCATTTTTTATTCCTAATTCCTCAGAAGACCAAGATCAAAATTTATCATGTATATTATGAAGTACTTACTCCTCTGGTGATACAAAATAGCACCTCTTTCCAAAGAACGATCCCAAATAATTTTACTTCTGTCCATAATGAGTAGTACACAGCATCTTCAGACCATTTTAATTTAAAAGATGTAGTCATGCTCTGAGGTACAAAGATATTTTGAGGGACCCATAATAAGAGACTAAACCCCTGTGCCTAGAACTCAGGCTCAAAGCTGACATGTTCACCAAGCAGGGATTTCCTTAAGTCCCAGGTCAGGAAAGTGGGTACATTTATCTAACTTTTCATTTAGCTCAAAATGGACCTGCTGGTGGCAGCAGGACTTCAAACTCCACAGGCCAATTCTTCCTCTGCAGCCGGCAGTGTCCACATTTCCCCATTTTATAAGAAAGTCGGTCGTTTTGGATTAGAGGTCGGTCCTACTCCAGCCTGAGCTCATCTTAACCTACCTAATTACATCTTCAACACGCCTATTTACAAGTAAGGTCACAGTCTGAGGGAAGGGGGAGGGGTCAAGGCCATTAGTAAATCAATTTGGGGGGAAGCAATTCAACTCATAACAAAACTGAAGCCCTAGATTTATGGCGAAGCTGATAAGAGCTTGAGCATTCAACTGTTTTCTCTCTCAAAATGTCCAACTATAGAAGGACAGAAAAAATGCAATGATTACCTCCAGCTTGTCTTTGTTGTCTTAAACAGTGAAGGACTCACATCTCCTAGTTGTTACTATTACGCCACTGATATGGTCCAGGCTATTATTTGCTCATGAAGTCTTATGGGAATGAAGCTGAGGCAGGTTAGGGAGACCCAAGTGTGGAACAGCTCTGTGTGCCCCCAGAACACACAATGCCAGAGCTGATGGGTGAGCTTCATCACCCTGGAATGACTGCACATTAATCTGAGAACACTAATAAGGGAACATGGCTCCAAATATTCTGAGAAATAGTTTCTTAGGAAATGTCAGCTGAGCCTTGAGTGGGAAAAGAGGAATGCTAGCTAGTACACTGGTTAATGGTAGGAGCTATTTCAGGACTATTTCATGGTTTTTTAATCATTCATTTGGGAAGTTTAAATATAGAGTATTAACATTAAAAAAAATACATTCGTGGCTCTTATTTTTTGATGAGAGGAAAAGGGCTAAATACAAAGTACACAATCAACTTGGTTCACCATATGCTAGTATCAAGGTGTGCCCCATCCCGCCCAGAGTGATTTCCATCTACTTGCTCACCGAATTGCATGTTATTTTGTTCACTATCCTGCCGTTTCTAAGCAGAATGTTACAGAAATAGAAAAATTTTATAATTTGGGGAATAAGTTCCAAAATTTAAGTGTGAAAATCTATTCTATATTTGCTGTTCTTTGCCAACAAATGAACTTCACACCTAAAGAATAGTCAAGAAGCCACTCAGTATCTTTCTTATTGTCCTCCTGATGGGCTCCAAAATGAGGCAGAAGAAATCCAATCAGATCTGTCTGAGTGGGAATTTTCAAGCAAGCATCTCTTGCTGCCTTACAGACCCACCATAACAACCTATACAAATGGAAGATGCTTTTTAGCTACCTATCCATTGGCACTTTCTCTAAAGGGCAACAAAGTATAAAAATGTGAGGGCGCTCAGTGGCGAGGGGTACCAGAGTTCAAGCAGAGAGAATTGATATTTTAATACTCCCCTCTAAACTCAACATTCAGAAAACTAAGATGATGGCATCTGGTCCCATCACTTCATGGCAAATAGATGGAGAAACAGTGGCAGACTTTATTTTTCTGGGCTCCAAAACCACTGCAGATGGTGACTGCAGCCATGAAATTAAAAGACACTTGCTCTTTGGAAGAAAGGTTATGACCAACCTAGACAGCATATTAAAAAGCAGAGACATTACTTTGTCAACAGAAGTCCATATAGTCAAAGCTATTCATGGTTTTTCCAGTAGTCATTTATGGATGTGAGAGTTGGACTATAAAGAAAGCTAAGCGCCGAAGAATTGATGCTTTTGAAGTGTGGTGTTGGAGAAGACTCTTGAGAATCCCTTGGACTGCAAGGATATCCAACCAGTCCATCCTAAAGGAGATCAGTCCTCAGTATTCATTGGAAGGACTGATGCTGAAGCTGAAACTTCACCTGATATGAAGAACTGACTCATTTGAAAAGACTGTGATGCTGGGAAAGATTAAAGGTGGGAGGAGAAGGGGACAACAGAGGATGAGATGGTTGCATGGCATCACCGACTCAATGGACGTGAGTTTGAGTAAACTCTAGGAGTTGGTGATGGACACGGAGGCCTGGCATGCTGCAGTTCATGTGGTCGCAAAGAGTCAGACACAACTGAGCAACTGAACTGAACTGAACTGATTTGAAGAGTTAATGACTCAGCTATGTCTGGTTCTTTGAATACAAAATGAAAAATTACACCTACTTGTTGAATATACACATCATAGGGCTGATGATACTATCCTAAAACAACACAGATGTTCTAAAAATCTTCAGTGAACCTGAAGTATAGACTCAGGCTCAGTGTCTTTATGATTTTTCACTAATTTCAGGGATACAGGAGGAAACCCTAACATAGCTCTGGGCTCTTCTCTAATCTAGCAAATGAATATATGCCTTTAAGAAGGGTCTGACATAGAATATGTCATTTCTCCCAGTTATCAGTCCATAGAGAAAACAGAGAAGACCTGGTGGGGACATTCTTCCCAAAGCATTCTAGTCTCATTTATCCAAGGCATTTGCTACCATGTTTGAGAATGAGTGCCACACTGCAAAGACACTGAACGCATAAGAATACAACATCACCTGTGCAAAACCCTGCAAACTCACAAGCTGAGAATGGACCAGGGAGTTGAATTTACCTCTTATCACTTATTTGTATCCTAGTCCAGTACAGAGGCTTCATTGGACAACTGGGTTCAATGGCTGGCTTCCGAGGACACTGGCCAGAAGAAGGGCCAACTCCGAAGAAGAGTCCAGGCGGAGGTGGGGGTGCGAGTCCTGGGGGTGCTGGAGCAGGAGGAGGACCCCCGTTGTTGGGCAGAGGGAGAGAAGGAGGGGGAGGCGGGGGAGGAGGAGGAGGGGGAGGTCCAGCACTTGGAGGCAGAGGAGGTGGGGGAGGTGGTGGCGGTCCAGTATTCACAGGTGGCGGTGGAGGTGCTGGTGGCAAAGGTCCAAGTCCAGGTTGGAGGGGGGGCGGGGGAGGGATGGGTGCTGATAGTGGTGGGGCAGGAGGAGGAGGGGGAGGGGAAGGAGTTGTTTTCTGCTGATTCAGTGAGCTGCCTTCCGCAGGTGGTACACAGGTGTCTTTGTTGTCATTTGGGGGAGAGAGTTGGCTTAAAGAGGAGATGTTCAGCTTTTTAGGTATTATTTGGTTACTTCTGGTTGTCTTGCCTTCACCTTCGCAGGGTTTGAGGAAAGTCTCTCTGTCTGTCTGGATGCACACATTTCGGAAAGTCTTTGGAGGGCAGTCATCATCCGTGGAGACACATACATCTCTCATCTCTTCGCATCCTCCTTGCCATCGGTGTTCTATCTCGTGTTTGAGATTCTCAATGGTTTCTTCTAGTCTTGCTGTTATTGCTGCATGCTCACCCCGGATGTGAAAGGCTTGAAGTTCAAACTGAGCCTGTAGAGATATCAATGGGAAAGGAAGCAAACAATTTATAAAAGATCAGTGATCAGAAATAAAATATTGAATAGCATCCCCATACCACCAAAGCATAAGGCCGCACAGATATGGAAAGACAAGACTCATTCTTCTGAGAATGAGTGTAAATTTCACCTTATGAATTTTCCCAGGATTTAAATAGCTGGAGTAAAAACATAATTTCATCCAATCTGAGCTCACAGGCAACAATAACCATGGATTAAGGATAAAAGTAAAACAGTCATCTAAGAACTTCTACTGGTTTTAATATCAAATGCAAAAGAAAACTTTTAATAAAGATTTGAACATGACTGAATATACCTTTCATTACTTTTGGTTTGAGAAAAAGAACAAAAAAGGTCTGGAGATCCTTTTGGCTAGGAGCTGATACTCTCACGGTCATCCATAGAATGTCTCCCCTCTGGAGTTTCCAAAACAACACAGCAGAAAGAAAAAACTCAGGAGGAAGTTATGATACATGTGCTCTTTTTTTTTTTTTTAAAGTTTCCTTATCAAAGCTGCCCATGATCAGTATTTGTGTCTGTTTATAATCATTCATAATATAGTAATTAAAAAAAAAACAATTTAAGTGCAAAGAAAATGAACCTATTAAGATACTCTATATTTTAAAGTATTTTATAGGATACCTGTCTTTTTAATGCTTATCTTTTCAGTTATGTCAATGCCTTGAATCCATTACTTTTCACTTACCAGCACAAACTAGCATACTCTTGGTTCTTAACTAGTCCATTTCCCAGCATTCGAAATTATTTAGCCGTTTACAGTTAACTGGGATGCAATCATTTACAAGTTTATTAGTTTTTCTAAAATTCAATTTAATAGTAATTAAGTATTTCTGGTGAACCTATTTAACTTCTTTCTTCCCCAATCAGACAGAAAACTCCAAAAGAAGAAATCAGGGCCAGTATCTGTGTCTTTATCTGTGTACCCCAGCAGCTAGAGAAGGAAATGGCAACCCACTCCAGTGTTCTTGCCTGGAGAATCCCAGGGACGGGGGAGCCTGGTGGGCTGCCGTCTATGGGGTCGCACAGAGTCGGACACAACTGAAGCGACTTAGCAGCAGCAGCAGCAGCAGCTAGAACAGCAAATACATGGTACTGATGAGATGGATGGATAAAAACCACTGTTATAGTTATATTCAGTCACTGTCCCAAGAGCCTTCATTATGGCTTATAAGACGTAGTCCACAAATATCTAGAACACCAAAGGATATAAAAGTACAGTTATATCTTACATTAAAAAGGTGAAGAAATATTTTCAATGGCCTAGTCTGTCAAGGTCATGACACAAGAAAAGGTGGCATTGTTTGGAACATTAGTTCTGAGTAAGCGTTACTGTTGCTAAGGATAATATTAGAGGAAGGAGATGAATAGATTTCTAATCATTCTTAAAAATTTCCAAACAATGCCATCTTTGTGGAGTCATAGGCATAAAATGAGGAAAGCTTCAGCAGTCAGGAGGAACGATGTACTACAAATACAAAAACAAAAATACAAATACAAATACAAAAGTCCATCCAATCTTTCATGAGTTCTACTATCTGAAAGGAACTTCACGCTTCATTCAACTATGTGATCAAGATCATCTTTGTTCGGACATCCTACCCATCTCCATCTCCCTCTCCCGCCTACCTCCACCCATATTTCAGCCCTGATTACCATCCTAAATTATCACCAATATTTAAATTTCATTTTAGTGCCTACTTTAGTTCTGCCATAGCAAACTAAATGTTGAATGTTGTTCCTAACTTGTTCACCTAAGAAGGTGAACAGTCAGATAATATTCATTTATTATTTATTTGGCTGCACCGGGTCTTAGCTGTAGCATGTAGGATCTTTAGTTGTAGCACATGAACTCTTAGCTGTGGTATGTGGGATCTAGTTTCCTGACCAGGGATTGAACCCAGGCCCCCTTCATTGGGAGAGCAGAGTCTTAGCCACTAGACCACCAGGGAAGTCCCAACAGTCAGATAATGTTGATGAGCCAATACTTTTACACAATCTTCACCTTCTTAATAATATGAAAGAGTTACAAAGACAAGCTCCAAAAGGAAATTTTCTTCTCTCACACAACTGGATGATATCTACCCGAAGGTCCCCACCTCTCCCATTTCCCACCTCTCAACCAATGATCTTTTACGTTGGCTGAATCTGGTGAACACATCTATACAGACCATTTTGATGGCTCTGTAATTCATCTGCTTAGTGTAGTGGGTAGAGCACAAATTGGCTAGGCTCCTTAACCTCTCTGTATATCATTTTTCTCATACAGAAATTGGGGGTAATAACAGAACCTCAAAAGGTTATGAGAAGTACATGAGTGAATATATGTAAAACCAGAGAGGAGTGTCTGGAACACCAGAGGAAATATAGAAGTTTGCTACAGTGGTAGTATTAATGGTATTACTACCAATGGTGTTACTACTTATGGTAGTAATAATACAATGGTATTGTTTTGTCTCTTTGCTGCCTGACAGATCACGGAGGCCAGGGGCCATGTCATCTTGCTTTCAGCTCTCAGCACGTTTTCCAGCACCTTGCTCTATCCTTCTAAAGCAAAAAATAGATACAAAAATCCTCCTTTAATCTCTTCTAGCTGTTGCTCTTTCTTTTCTCACCCTCCCTCTTTTTCTTCAGAGTTTTTTTTTTTTTTTTTAAAGAAAACACACAGCTCTTGCTTTATCTATTTTCTTATCCATGCTTCTTTCAACCAGTGACACCTTGATGCTAGCCCCACTATATTACTGAAACTCCATGATTTGAGTGTTACATTTGATCAGCATCTTTCAGTGATTTTGCCCTCTCGGCTGCACTGCTAAAGTTGACTGCTGCTTTGCCTTGAATTTCTCTCTATTTCCCTGATCGTCAAAATTCTCCACCCACCCCTATTTTCTTCCTATTTCTTGGCTCTCTCCAGTCAATCAGTGGACTCCTCTCCCTCCATTCATCCCTTAAATGTTGTTCCCCAGGCATGCTCCTTCCCATTTTACCTCACACTACACAATCTCTCTTGGTCACCCTGCATACTCATGAGGTAAATGACAGTCATTGACTCTATCGCAACTTCCAAACTGGTATCTTAAAACCATAATTCCAACTATCCTCTGAAACTGGTCTACCTGAATATTTTTAATCAGCCACTGCAGAGTCAGTATGTCTGAAAATGAAGTCATGATGTCAAAGCTCAGTCTCTTTGTCCTCTGAAATTCTTCTTTGCAATTAGTAGCATCAACATCCTCCCAATGATCTCTTTCATAAACCTGGATATCATGATAGATTCTTTGTTCTCTCTCATTCCTAACAGATTATCGATGACTTTCATTAACTTCTCTGATTCATTCCTTAACTTCTACCCCCAATGCCTCAACTCTTCATTGGGTCTTAGTTACCTGGACAGTGACAAGAGTCATCTCAATAATATTCCTGATACTGGTTTAGACACATTCATTTTTAAAATTCATATCTTTATTCCTTAAAATCCCTTCAACAACTGGCCATTACTTATAAGCTAACATTAAATTTGTTTAACATGGCCACATTGAAAACTCTTCTGTGTTTGCCCATTTTGTCCACTCTTGGCTCCTGCCTCTTCTCCAAATATGCCCTAGATTCTAGTTCTATATAACTTCTCTCTCTCCCAGGACCATACTCATGCACCTGGCCTTTGTAAATACTGTCCTCTCTTAACACCTCTTCTGTCTGCTGCAAACACCCAAGGTAAGGGGACAGATTATCAAACACAGATTCCATGGTGGCTTCCTCACAAACTGTACTTACTAATATAAAGAATAACCATGAAATTTCCATGTACTCCATATCAATATGCTCTAATAGCCCAAATAAAGAAACCAGTTACCTTTGCTCTTCCCTGTTTCACAACTCGTTTTGATCATTTCAATTTCTCGTGCAGAAGCTCAACATGACATAGTAATTCAAAGTGATTAAATAATAAGCACCTTATTCATTCTCTATCTGTCCATATGTAATTGTCTTTAGTCACTCAGTTGTGTCCTACTCTTTGCTACCCCATGGACTGTAGCTCCTCTATCCATGGGATTTCCCAGGCAAGAATACTGGAGTGAGTTGCTTTTTACTTCTCCAGGGATCTTCCCAACCCAGGGATCAAACTCATGTCTCCTGCATAGCAGGTGGATTCTTTACCACTGAGCCACCAGAGAAGCCCCTCCATATGTAATAGGGAGGAACAAATCTGACTCCATATTAGATCTGTTCCTTTTGCTTTAACCTGTGTCCTTTTTGCCTGTGCTTAGTCATGCTGGCTCTGTACCTTTTATAAAAGAATGTTGTCTATAGTCCGAAATAAATAGGACAGCTTATTCTCAGGGATCTGACCTTCAAGAGTCCATTCATAAACAGAAAAAAACTTGCAGTAACAAAGAATAACATGTCTTGTTGGAGGTTTACAGGAACATTCCACCTAACAACTGATCATGCCCATCCCTCACCTTGCCTATAAAAGTGCTTTGCTGAAACCCTTTGGAGAATCCGGGGCTTTGGGGGCATGAGCTGCCTGTCTCCTTGCATGGTCCTGCATTAAACCTTTGATCTAAACATGTCTGGCCTCACTGTGTGCTGGGCACAGAAACTTGCATTCAGTAATACATATCCTATCAATTAGTTCAAATTGTTATTGGCTCTATTACAAATGGGGCTTTTCAGGTGGTGCCTGCCAATGCAGGAGATGCAAAAGATGCGGATTTGATCCCTGGGTCAGGAAGATCCCTTGGAGCAGGAAATGGAAATCCACTCAGTATTCTTACTTAGAAAATTCTATAGACAAAGGAGCCTGGCAGACTATAGTATGAGGTCATGAAGCATTGGGCACGAATGAGCACGCAAGCACTATTACAAATAGGCATCTCAAATCTGTGCGTATTATAAATCAAGCCTTCGGGAAAAGTATCTTTTAACACTTTTTCACTCTACTTTCTGTGCCACTTTTACTTTGTACCTGGAAATCATATACTGTTTCCCGTCCTTTATCTACAGCCATAGCTAGAAGGACTGTTAATGATTTGATGAATCAAATACACAGAGTAGAATTTTCTGTTGAATAATCATGTACTCCCAGGCATGACCCTGACTATCTTTATGAAATGTCAAGTCCAGACCCTCACAGTCAAAATTACAGATAAGGATGGATCAAGGGAACATAACGCTTTTAAACCCTACTGACTCTCCTTTACTTTTGCACTGAATGTGCTGTTTGTACACGGTAGACAAAATGACTGCAAACCTTCCAATTATTTTAAAATAAATGTTCTTTAGGACACAGGAAGCATTACAAGTTTCCCTTTCCCCAACCTTCTCTGCTAAAAGTCTGTTGTTTTTCTGCATTTACCCTAACATCATTTGAAAGGAGGCAGGTCTAAGTTTTGACATCTTTCCAATCTCCCCTAAGTTTTATCTCCAAATTGCACCTGAATTTTTATCTATCTTCCATTATTTTTAACTTGATTGCTTCTATTACTTTCATTTTCAATCACATTCTCTTCCCACCTGCCATAGTCTATTAGTCTATATCCATTTTCTTCTAAGCAAGATGCAAATTCACAGTCTTTAAGAGAGCAATCCCAATTAAAACACTGTTCCAATCACCCTTTTCCTTGATTGATACTTTTTATCTGTTTAAGGTAATGGTTCTCAGGATGCTACCCATTAGAAATATCTAGAGAGCTTTGTAAAAAATTCTGATGGGGCCATCTCAAAAGATAATCATTCAATTGATCTGAGATGGTGCTGTTACACAGATGTCCTTAAAGCTCCCCCAAAGGGTTCCTGGGTAGCCAGAGCTGAAACCAGAAATAACTATTCTAAATCTTTATTCTGCTCCAAATATAGCTGAGATAGTATGGCATTACAATATTGGTGGAATTTTTTTGGCAATGACTTTTAACTTGGGTCATTGAAGAATCTCCAAAGGAATATGTGTTACTTGAAAAAGTCCCTTGGTAATTCTGATATATCCCCATAAAGAGACTATTCCTTCATTACCCATATTGAGAATAGTTATTTCATGCAGCAGATAAACCTAAATTCTTTCCATGACACTCATGGCTCTTTAAAACCTGCCCTCTGCTTACTTTTGCAGATATTTCTTTATAGTTTCCCTATGGTGCACCAGTACAGATTCAAACATCCCATCAACTCCCACATCTTTATGCTTTTGCACATGCTGCTTCCTCTCTGTGAAACACCCTTTCTCTCCATTTTTGCCTAGTGAAAGCCCTGAAGGAAAACTCACTCCATTGCAACTGAACCTTCTGGCTTCAACTATTCTTGATTCTTCCTGACAAAAGTTTTCCTTTGACTCTGTTGCCAAAGAACTTCCTAGGTTCACATCACATTACAGTCACTTAGGTTTATCTTCTTTGCAAATCTAAAAGCTCCAGGCAGTTGGGGACCATGCCTTATTCATGCTTGAACTTTCAGAACACTGCGCACTACTTGGCTAGTGATCCTTAAATGCTTATTGAATTGAATTATTTCTTTAGCTTTAAATATTAAGACTTCCTTGTACCTCTGTATTACCCAACCAACTAGACTCAAAAGCCTAAGGAAATGTAAAAACAGAGACATGTGGTCCCCTTCCTTCCCTGGTGGCTAAGACAGTAAAGAATCTGTCTGCAATGTGGGAGACTAGGGTTTGATCCCTGGGTTGGGAAGATCCCCTGGAGAAAGAAATAGCAACACACTCCAGTACTCTTGCCTGGAGAATTCCAAGGACAGAGGAGCCTAGTGGGATACAGTCCATGGGTCTGCAAAAAAGTTGGACACAACTGAGCGACTAAAACAAGCTCAACATAAACTATGAGATTTCATTGTTGTTATTACCTAGAAAATTCAAATAAAACCTCTAGATTTTTTTAAGTGTGGGTCTAAAAATTAATATTGATACTACTTAATTTTAACAATTCAAAATATTTAGGGTCAATAAGCATTCTCTTCACAATAAGCTTAACGGTTATTCCCATAAGTATAGTGAACTATGCAGTAGAATCCAACAGTATTTGTCATTCTAATCTGATTAGGAATTGGGCTCCAGGCAACTCCTGCAGTCTCCCCATGGACTGGTCCTCCCTTCCCCTACCAAATTCTCATTTTTAAAAAAATATCCTCCACATTACCACTGCTCAGAGATATCATCAAAGGAGCACACTGTCCTGATATCCAAACAACAGAGGGAGACTTTGCTTGCCTGGCCCCCGCAAATATGTCTGTCAAAAAGAATTGGAAAAGTGCCTACTGATGAAAGACATCATGATGGTACTGAGCACCATGCAAAAATCACCCATTAACATTTTGTTGTTATGAACATCCTCTCCCAGTGGTGCTGCCAGGGGCCATTAAAAATTCAGGTTATCTGCTATACAATCTAAGTCAATTTTTCCCAGGGACTCTTGGAAATTCTACATTCTTCCAGGTTAGGGGAAGCAATTCCAAGGGACTGCACAGAAGCACAATGAAACTGCATCACTTCAGGCAAGTTCTAAGATAGTAGCCACTTCCACAGCCACAACTTCACCCTATCTCTTTCTCTTCAACTTTTCACAATACAGACAGTCCTGCTCATGAAAGCTGTATAAAGAGGCAAAGCACAGTATCATCTAAGCCATACAAAGAAAGAGTCCCAGCTCTATGAATGCAAATCAACACGGGAGGTCAAGCAGACTCAGTACAGCTCTGAAACCATACCAGTGGTTCAGCCTGCAGTTCAGATAAAGTTGGGCATTACTTCTGAAATGTGATAGCTATTCCAGACAGGATTCTGAAATATACTCTGAAAATAAGCAAATAAAATTATGGACAGTCATCCAAGGAAATAGGAAGTCAAACAGATAAATCTTTGAAATCTGTACTCAAGTTCCTACCTGGGAAACAAGATAAAACCTCACCGTAGCTAGAGTGTTCTAGTGAAACAGAAGAAATAAAGTCATGACTCATGGGGGATTCTAATAATGTTTTCTTTCTAAGTTATTAATATCACTAAATTAGTGTAAGTCACAGAACGGGTATACCTTGGGACATCCATGGAAATGACTTTCAAGGTTTTTTCCTCTAAAAAATAATTTGAAATCTAATAAGCAAATCCAAGACTGCATATTTTTAGGCAAAGAACCAACATACTAATTCCTTCTCGACCAGGAAAGAGGACTTGGGAGTTTTATGTTGTGTTATTATTGTCACTAATGAAGCTACATGTAGCTCAATAAGGTATGTATGACACATTCCAGAATACATATGCATTTAGAAGCAACAGATGCTAAACCCTGGTCCTTAATACTATGACAAATTGAGGTTCTTCAAGTAATCACAGCAATCACATACTGTTTCTTTCTCAATTCACTCATTGTCTATGAGGAGTCGTTACCCTATGGCCAGTGCCCATCTGTCCACCAGTATCATTTTGGTAAGTAACTGTGAAGTAGGTTCCTCAATTAGGTTTGCTTCACATATTCTCAATTTTGTCTTTTTCTTGTTTTAATTGAAAAGGGGGGGGAATGAAAAAAATGTCATTTAAATAGCATTATCAAGTAGGAGCAAGAAGGGGCTAAGCTGCTGAGTTCTTTCTGGCATTAGAAGTGAAATTTATGCTTAAGACTGTAGGATTACTTATTGGAAAAATAGTCTCCACATCTTTTACCAATGGAATAGAAAGCTTTCTGCTAGCAAGAAGAAGTTCAGGGGAGTGGTTGTAATAAATTTCCTATTTGTAGGCTTACTTTTCATAGTGATGTTGTATGAACCAGAGAGACTGAACAAGTCTTCACTATAGCAAATGAGATGAGACTCTGGTCTCTCTACCATCTAACTTTCAATCTAGATTTAATGAGCATCTACAATGCACTCAATCTTGCACATGTATATATACAGAAACAAGTCAGACTTTGAGAGGCTCAAATTCCAGCTGAGAAAAGGTATTTGTTTGAGTTGTTTTTAATTTTCAGGAAAGCTGAGCTGGTGTGGATTTTACACTCTTATTCAAACATGACGTTTTCATTGATAACTGAAGAAAACCAATGACCACAGAGGCCAGTTTGTCCGGCAAAGATATCCCCGGTTCTTTGTGTTGCTTTTATTATCCAGTAAAGAGTCACTTCAGGGCCCACTCCCTGAATGTATTTTCATGAGTAAGTAAGGAGGTATTTGGCTTCCCACCTTAATATTTGAACAAATGACCGATGATGTGTGCCTAGGCCACAATCACCTTCTCTTGGCCACTTCCAGTCTTCCCGGGGATTAGTCACTTGATAAATCTGCCATTGAATGGGTTTTAAATTATAGACTAATCGACAGGGAAAACAAACAAGATGGTTTACGTGTTTTTTATTAAGATCTGGGCTCTGGCCTAGGACGCCTCCTTTGGAGGAAGCTAGGAAGGGAAATGGCTTAAATTTCCAAATATTGCTCACCCCAGCCAAGAGACGTACTCATTATACAAGACATAAGTTGAGATGCCAGAAAAGGGCTCACAAAATTGAGTATAATCTTCATTTCTCTAAGTAATGAACCCAAGGAGAAATATTTTCTGCTCCAATTGGAAAGGCCAGGTCAAGTTAATGGGGCGGGGGGGAAAAAAACAACAACACTAAAATAGTAATCAAAATGACTGGATTTAGTTTAGCATAGGACTGTTGTATGACTTTAAATTTGCTTATCTCTGGCCATCTTCTTCATTTGTAAAACAAACAGGTCAGAAAAAGATCAGCAGCTTACCAACCAGGTTTCTAGGGATCCATGGAGGTATTTCAGCAGTTCTGCAAACAGTTGTTGTTTGGCGGGGAGGGAGGGGGCTGTTTTTTTTAATTTAAAAAGGATATTTTAAAATAACCTTAAAAACAATGGATTTTAAAAATACATATAATTACACCAAAACCTACATATGTGGATACCACCAGCACACTAAGTCCTAAAGTACTTAGATTTTGGTTTGCTTGTTTTTTAGAGCCTTTGAAATACAAAGTTTTCTCTGACATCTTTCTAAATCTATTCAGATGATCTGAAAATGTACTGATCAGGAAAGTAATAACTTTGTACTGGTCTCTCTCCTTTCCTTTCTTCCTCCCTTGTTTTAAATTCAGGTTTGTACACATACAAGAAGCAAATGGCTACCCACTCCAGTATTTTTGCCTAGAGAATCCCATGGACAGAGGAGCTGGTGGGCTACAGTCCATGAGGTTGCAAAGAGTTGGACAAGACTAAGCACACACACACACACACACACACACATGTAAGTATATTCTACGGCACACATGCATCATATGCCACTGTGCATGGCCAGGGCTCAGGCTAGTCTGCTCTGTGCAGGACCCTATTTTGGCAAAATAGTCCACTGTTCAATGACAAGCACATGAATGGGCAGAGTAACAGATGATTTTAGCATTTAATTTTATACTTGGGGCTTTCTGACAGAGTGATGTTTATGATTAAAACGAATTCCAACAGTTCTTAATTGTTAACTGGTTCAACTGTAAAGTAAAAATTTCCTACAATTCATGTTTCAATCTTAGGGATTATTTTAATTGAATACAACCCTAGGATAGTAAGGGAATTTTTTCCAAAAACTGTTTCCATTTTTAACTATATATTTTGTAAAATGTGGTTTTTGAGATTTTGTTAGTAAAATAAAACATAGAAAGTAACTCGGTGCTGTGGCTAAACACGTGTACACTCGTCGCGGATTCATGTTGATATATGACAAAACCAATATTGTAAAGTAAAAATAAATAAATAAAACACTTGTTAAAAAAAAATAAATAAATAAATAAATAAGAGTCGACATTGAAAATCCCTAAATTTACATTTGTGCTCAAATTTTTGCAGAAAATAGCTGTAAAATATGTATCTTGACAAAAGATTTGTACCCAGAACACAGAACTCCACTACAATGAAAATAAGAAAACACCTCCCTTCCCAAAATGGGTAAAAGATATGAGGGACAGTTCATGAAGATGATACATGGATGATATATAAACACATAAAAAGATGCCCAATATGTTAGTCATTAGGGAAATGCATATTAAACCACGAGATACCACTGCATACTTACTGGAAGGGAGGGAGGAAGAGAGAGAGCAAGAGGTAACCTGGCCCATCTGATAACACCAAGTAATGGGGAGCATGTGGAGCAACTGGAACTCTCAGTTTGCAAACAGGAATGTAAAATGGTATAGCTACTTTGGAGAACTGTTTCTTGGAAAGTTAGATACACACTTTCCATATCACCCAATAATCTCACTGCTATTTGCCCAAGTGAAATAGAAATGTATGTTAACATGAAAATCCGTATGCAAATATTTTAACAGCTTTATGTTTACTTGCCTGTGATGGTTAATTTTACTAGGCCATGGGGTGATATTTGGCCAAATATTATTCTAGGTGCCTCTGTGAGGGTGTTTTGAGATGAGATTAACAATTGAATCAGTAGCTTGAGTAATCTGCTCTCCTTAATGCAGGTAGGTTTTATCCAATCCAGTACTCTTGCCTGGAAAATCCCATGGAGCCTGGTAGGCTACAGTCCATAGGGTAGCAAAGAGTTGGACAAGACTGAGTGACTTCTCTTTTATCCTATCAGTTAAAAACTTGAATGAATATAAAACTGATGTTATTAAGAAAACATTTCTCCAGCTTAAATACCTTTAAAGTGAGGCATCAGCTAATTTTCTTGCCTGAGGTCTGAAATATCAGCATTGGGTTTTTCTGGGTCTCCAGACTGCCAACTCACCCTACAGATCATGAGACTTATCAGGCTTCATGACTCTGTAAGCCAATTTCTTATCATCTCTCTCTCTCCCTCTCCCTCTCTCTCCCTCCCTCCCTTCCTCCCTCCCTCTCCCTCTCCCTCTCTCTCTCTCTCTCTCTATATATATATATATATATATATATAAACCCTATTAGTTCCATTTCTGTGGAGAACACAGACTAATGCATTACCTCAAATTGAAAGCCACTCAAATGTTCTTCAGCTGCTGAAGGGTCAACAAACTGTGGCAAATGCACAAAGAGGAATTCTAACCAAAAATTCTAAACAAAAGGAATGGACCACTGGAAGATCCAACAACACAGATGAATCTCAAATGTATTAGGTTAAGTGCTAGAAGCTGGACTCAAAAGGCTACAAACTTTTACGATTCCATTTATTTGACATTCTGGGAAAGTCAAAGCTGTAAGGGCAGAAAAAATATCAGCAGAGGGGGACAAGGTTCTGAGTTCAAAAGAGGAGCTGTCTTCCAAAGGACACAGGGGCATTTTCTATGGTAATGAGAATATTCTATGCTTTGATTGCGGTTTGGTTATGTGACTGCATGCCTTGTCAAAAATCACTAAAGAGTGATTTTTATTGTATGTAAAATTCTAGCTCAATGAAAAAAGCATCTTGAAGACTGGCATTATGGCAAGTCATATGCACACATTTCTATAGACTTAAAACTGCAAACTATATGCATTATAAATAAAATGCCACTCATCAATGGGACTTCCAAACAAGATTTTGTTTGTAACCAAATCTTTCTCTTTTAAGAAAACACATGTCAACAGACAGTAGAGTGAAATGAGTCCCCTAAATGTCCAGAGTTGCCTAGGTCTTAACAAGACACAAGTGTACAAATTTCCTAAGACAAAAGTTTAACTTTTTTTCACTGATGCTACAGAATTTTCACTTCTATGGCCCAATTTCCAGAGCTTTCTCTCCCAAGGTCAGGCTTAGGAGGGAGTGAGTGGCAGTCATCCAAGATGGCCACATTCAGCAGCATTCGAAACCAGCAGCTTGTAAGCACATGGCCAGGGGAGAATGAATGATTGACGGCTCACAGTCCAAGGCAGGATGTTACGGAGCCTTGAACACTGTGATGTCACATCTTCGGTGCTTTCGCACAGCCTACTTTCTATCTCATTACTCATAAGGAGTCCAACTTCCTCATAGTTGTTCATTAATAAGCACGTCCAAGGAAACAGGGTTATAAGTTTTTCACTTATGTAAGAAAAAAAGTACTTAACATCTATTCCCAGGCTACCATGAGAGTTTTATGTCTCTAAGGCAAGAATCAAAGTATTGCCTTGGATTTTCATTTTCTTTTAAGCAATAGACTGATGGTTTTCTTTTTTCTCTTTAGTTGCAGAGAAACCACCTATCAACAGTCTGTTACACAGTGCAATTAGAAGTTTCTTCCTATACCCAGTGGGTCTCCAAGACACAGGAGGCCTTTTATTCTATCAGTGTTTGTAAGCTGAATATCACCCTCCAGGTTTCTATTCTGTAAAATAAGGATGATATAACCTGTCTTTCTCCCTAATATATTTTTCATGGGACATAAAAGAAACTAAATAATATATTTGGAACAAATTAAGAAATACACTGACTGAAAAACAACGTAGAGTTTTAAGACACTGGATAGAACTAACAGCAACTAGTTAGATTTACAGCATACTGTCAGTTTGAAACTACTAACATAACCCATACAGCTCCCCATGGGTAAATATATATCTACATTCAAATGACCTTTAGAGGACAGAGTGTATATAATGTGGTTAAAATCAACCTTTCTTCTAAATAAACTGCATTAAGTGGAATCCATATACCATGAGAATACACAGAAAAATAAATTAGCATTGTATCATACAATAAAAGTCAGGCTATGACTTATATACAAGATACATTGATATTTATGACAAGATTTTTCTCAAGCAATTTAAACATACTCATTGATAAATACCTCATTCGCCTTTTTACCCCCTACTTGAAAAGTGCTCAAGTTCTCCTTTGTTTTCACCTCTAACTAATCCCCCCAACAAAAATCAGAATAATTGCCTTAACTCTGCCCCCCTCCTGAAGAAAAACATCTCCCATTATATTCACTGACAAACATCGTTCTAAAACATGTGCAGCTAGCTACTTTGCATCTTTATAATACCTTTGTGTATTAGGTTGCCACCATTTTACTGAAAATGCTGGCAAAATTACTGATGGCTTCCTAAGTTATCCAGTTCAGTGGATTTGTCCTCATTCTTCCTCTGTGACTTTGCAGCTGAACTTAAAAATGGCCTCTCTTGCTTTCTCTGACAATATCGCTCCATAGTTCTCTTTCCACCTTTGTGATTTTTCTACCTACTTTCTTTCCCCATTCCATCCTCTAAGTATGTCAATTTTATGAGGGCTCACATTTTTGTCTCTCTTGTTCACCAGTGCATTCCTAGAACCATAAGTACAGCCTGGCCTGTAGGGCCTCAGATACCTGTTGAATGAATAAAGGCATGCCTTTTTCAGGATCCCTGACTCAAGGGCTTCCTCGGTGGCTCAGTGGTGAAGAATCTGCCTGTAATGAAGGAGACGTGGGTTCGATTCCTGGGTGAGGAAGATCCCCTGGAGGAGGAAATGGTAACCCACTCTTCTATTCTTGCCAGGAAAATCTCATGGATAGAAGAGCCTGGCGGGCTACAGTCTGTGGGGTCACAAAGAGTCAGGCACACATGCACACATGCAACTGATTCTCAGAAGTCCTTAAAGCTATTGTGCCTGTGATTACCATGTTCAGCTATCAAAAAGAAGGCAAAGGGGAGGAGCTATTGAGTAGTACCTACATAAAGCCTATTGACATACATGATGACAAACCTTCTGATGTCTTTAACCACTGCTATTAAACCCTCAGTGATGTCCTCGTTGACAAGGGCAAAGCTGATGGAGACCATGTTCTTTCCAACAACTCTCATGAAATTCATAAGCACTCGTAAATCCAGTGTCACAGGTGTATCTCCATTCAGACCTGGTAAGTTTCTTTCATTCAGTGGACCTCCAGACTGAGTTATCTTATAATACACACAGGGCCTAGATGAGAGCTAACAAATGTACTGACCCAAAGTGAGTCAGAACAAACATTCTACATCATAAGCATTCATAATACTATCATTGTGAATACCTATTACTAGTAAAGGATTTTTATAGTTCCAAACAAATCTCCATTTCAGAATAATTGAGGAGCCCACAAACATGTTTTATTCCATGTGTATCCACGTATTATGAGTTATTTTCTCATCTTCCTTGACTGGGACACACACCAAAATGGTTGGAACTGGGTCCACAGAAATGCCTTGATCAACAAAAAAGAACCTTGAAACAGCACCAATAATAATGTGGGTGACCAGTTTGTTCTTCATAATGGCTAGGCCTCTTTTTTGAGTTTCTATATAGTCATCCCCTGTATCTGCCCATATATGGAGGGCTGAGTGTACTGTACCATTTTGCATAAGGGACTTGAGCATCTGTGGATTTTGTGATTTTGAAGGGGTGCTAGAACCAATCCCTCAGATACGAAGGGATGACTATATAAGCAGTCAGACTTACAGAACATCTCCAGTCACAGACCCATCTAGAAAGAGGCTCAAATTTCTAGAACTATGCTTTCTACATTCGGAATATGTGCAATTGAGGGTGTAGATGGACTGACAGCATACAAGTGATAAAGTTCATCTGTAGCACCTAAGCTCCATACCTCTAAAAGCAGAGAGACCCAAAATAACATTCATTTTGAGTAACTAGAGAATTCTAAAACTCCTCAAAGGAAGTTTCCTGACCACAAGGCATCAATACTCATCATTTTTGGAAAGTTTTGGCAAAGTATCACACTGATTTATTTGAGCTCACGAAGATCTGATGTAATATTTAAAAACAGATTTCTTCTTTGTGTAAACATGAATTAGGAAAAATGTAAATCCCCCATCTAGGTTTATTTTTTTAATATGGATTTTAATTATATATTTAGAAATCTGGGGTGCTCAAAGCCTTAAACAGTTAAGATAATAAATGGAATTTGGCAGAACATTTGTTCTGATTACTAGATGTTTAATGATACTTGGAACGTCAAGATGCATGTGAAATTACACTCAAGTATGATGCACACAAAGTAACTTGGAAAGGATCAGATCTCATTTTGACTTGATTCTTTTCTCCTGGAATACAGACAAACCACATTCTTGTTTTCTTCCTGCATTCTCCCCCTTAGATTAAACTATATTACTTTTGACTGATATTCATCTCTGTAATTTGTGCTTTTTGAAAGGATAATTGTTACAAGAATTACATTTTCAGTTTTTTCCAGTAATTGGAAGATACAGCTTTAAATCAGTAGTCTTATTTCCTAGCTGATCAAACGTGGAACATAATTCACGAATTGTTTTCAAAACAAATGTTTAACTACTCTATGCAAAGTTTAAATGTCACTTTGAATTGAGTTTGACACTCATCTATAAACTCAGGTTTATAGATGACTATAATTTTTTCTCTCCAAGAATTCTTCCATGTTAAATGTTACAGCTATTCCAATTTAAAATGTGAAAAGACAGGGGCACTATTACCTAAAAATGAATACATAATTTCTACATAAGTCATTCCAAAGTTAATAACTAAATATGAAGGTTAATGATGATATAGGACCAGCTATATAACATCTGTATCAGACCACATACCTGCTGCAGTATTTCATGAACATGCTGCTGTCTCATGGAATCTGTCTGCTACAAGAGCTTACATGTGCCAATTTTGTGCCATGCACCCTTCATGAAAAAATGAACGGCTCAAGTATCTACACCAGTCATCCATTCTAAATAATAACAAAATACTTGCATTCTAAATATTTAGATTACTAGGAGTCTCAGTGTTGGGCCATCACCTTTCCTTCACTGCACTTCAGAGCAATGGAAGGCTTTGTGATTGCATGTCCTTGAACATAAAATTAATACACATATGAAATGGATTAGAATGGTTGAGGTGTTTGAAAGGAAGGAATTTTGATTTTTATAGAGATTGACGCAAAGATCATTTTTCTTGGTCCAAATTTACTTTGTTAAACATACTCTGACCTCAACTGTAGTTGCCAAATGTAAAAGCAAATGCCTATTTTCTTTTGAATCATTTTCTTTTTTATATTTTTTTCCTCTCATATGTCTTTCAGATTTTGCTATCAAAACAGCATAGGTAAGATTAAAAATGTAGAATTAAATCCAAACACGATGTACCTATAAGGAAAACAGTTAACAGACCAGTACTAAAAATTGGGGTCTCATAAAGGAGGAAATATTTAACTTTACTTCTGGGTGTTATCGGTTTTAAAAGCTGGGCTGGGGGGCGGAGGAGGGCAGTTAGCCATGCAAAATCCTCTAGTAACACTTAAAACTGCCATTCACAGTTATGGTGTTTTTAAAATTCCTTTGGTATGGGTGGTGCATGGTTGCAGGTTTTAGAGAAAAAAATGTAAAATCACTCCAAGAGGTATTTCTGACAGCTGGTAGCTTCTATGTTTCAACCTTTATTATTATCATTATCATCATCATCATCATTATTATTTTGGTAATTAGGTTGCTACTGAGCAAAGAATGAGTGATGCTGTAGGAGTCCAACGTTTGAGTTCAAGTTATAATAGAACAGAGTCCATCTGAACACAATGATCCATATCTCACAAAACTAGACTATCTCATTCGAAAATAATAAAATTCTCTCTCAAGTTCCTATTTATAAATCCTGAATGCAGCTCCTACCCTTGCAGAGATAAGGAATGAAGACAGGAGAAAAAAGTATTAAACAACCTTCTGAACTTAAAAAGCAAACAACTTAAAAAGTTGAAATTGAATGAAAATATTTGGAAGAGGTGGCCTTATTTACCTCTAATTGATTTGTACATTTCTAAAAAGAATTGTGTTTAATTTTGCTCATGTGCCTAAAGATTTTGGTTTTGAACAAGCTATGTTAAATCTCAAATAGCATATGCTTAATACTGCACATCATTGTGGAATATATGATGTTTATACTGCCTATCGCAAATTTCAATTAACACTTGCTCTGCCTTTAGCAGAGGACTCTGTGTATGGATTAAGTGATGGACCACTAGATTGGGAAAACACCTGACTTCCAGTCAAGGTGCGTCTATCAGCTGCCTTCATGGGCTTGGGCTCTATTACTGTTAGTACGTAGTATCTACAAGGTGAGTCTCAATGGGTGATCAGCTTCCTTGGTATAAGGAACCTTGTCCTATTGGGAGCATGTTTTCCCTTAAGGGCATTATGGAAGAAAAGGCTGAAAAAGCATTAAGCTTGATTCAAAGATCAGATCTTTTAGGCTTTCAGACTCATCTATAAAAGGAAAGGGTTTTACAAATTACCAAAAATTCAAATGAGTCCATTTTGCTTTCACTTAAACTATTACAAATGATCAATCACCATAACCTGTCTAGACATACAAAGTCTGCTAAATGTTCATTTAAGACGATGAGAAATAAACACCATTCTTCCAGTAGAAAGTCATAAACTTTTGAAACTATCTTTAAGAATCCTCGTGGGAACATAGTTTTCCTACTAGAATCCTCCTATGTCTTTGAATCTGAAAAATACTGCCTGTAAAATCACTTTGGTTTAAACCCAGTTTCCACTACAGAGAAAGAAAATCAACCAGTGGTTAATTTACACATTTATGTATATGTCACTGTGATGGGAGATTCAACTGTTTGCTGTTCATTGAAAGTTTTTATCTATCATGGGCTTTGGTACTGGGGGTTGGAGGGAAGGGGATAGAACCTCTGCTTTCATGATTATAATAGTAGAGTCTGCCAATTGCCTAAGTCTGAGATAAAAAGCCTAAGGTTTCAAAAGAGGGAGCCTTTGGAAGTCAGAGATATGAAAGTTTCATGTATAACAAAAACTCTTGCTGGGCCACAAAGGATTGAGAAGGTAGTGGGGCAGTTTGTAAGCAATCAAAGTGAAAGAAAAAGGCAGAGTGATGGGAAAGTATTAGGAGAGAGTAGAAGAGCAAGCTAACTAAAGTTGTAAGACTGAATATGACTTCAGAAAGTCTTAAATATCATGCCAAGGACTTGAACTCAACTAGCAAAAGTGAGCCATTAAAGGTATGTATGAGAGAAAATTGATGCTTTCAAATTGTGGTGTTGGAGAAGACTCTTGAAAGTCCCTTGGACTACAAGGAAATCAAACCAATCAATCCAAAAGGAAATCAGTCTTGAATATTCATTGAAAGAACTGATGCTGAAGCTCCAATACTTCAGCCACTTGATGGGAAGAAACGACTCATTAGAAAAGACCGTGATGCTGGGAAAGATTGAGGGAAGGAGGAGAAGGGGTGACAGAGGATGAGATGGTTGGATGGCATCATCGGCACAATGGATATGAGTTTGAGCATACTCTGAGAGATGGTGAAGGAGAGGGAAGCCTGGTGTGTTGCAGTCCATGGGGTCGAAAGAGTCAGATACGACTTAGCAACTGAAAAAGAAGAGAGAAACAACAATCTCTAAGCAATTCATAATATGGCCTGAATATAGGCAAGATAAGATGAAAAAGCAAGAGTTCCAGAAAAACATCTATTTCTGCTTTATTGACTATGCCAAAGCCTTTGACTGTGTGGATCACAATAAACTGTGGAAAATTCTGAAAGAGATGGGAATACCAGACCACCTGACCTGCCTCTTGAGGAACCTACATGCAGGTCAGGAAGCAACAGTTAGAACTGGACATGGAACAACAGACTGGTTCCAAATAGGAAAAGGAGTACATCAAGGCTGTATATTGTCACCCTGTTTATTTAACTTATATGCAGAGTACATCATGAGAAACGCTGGGCTGGAAGAAGCACAAGCTGGAATCAAGATTTCCGGGAGAAATATCAATAACCTCAGATATGCAGATGATACCACCCTTATGGCAGAAAGTGAAGAGGAACTCAAAAGCCTCTTGATGAAAGTGAAAGAGGAGAGTCAAAAAGTTGGCTTAAAGCTCAACATTCAGAAAACGAAGATCATGGCATCCAGTCCCATCACTTCATGGGAAATAGATGGGGAAATAGTGGAAACAGTGTCAGATTTTATCTTTGGGCTCCAAAGTCACTGCAGATGGTGACTGCAGCCATGAAATTAAAAGACGCTTACTCCTTGGAAGGAAAAGTTATGACCAACCTAGATAGCATATTCAAAAGCAGAGAAATTACTTTGCCAACAAAGGTCCGTCTAGTCAAGGCTATGGTTTTTCCAGTGGTCATGTATGGAGGTGAGAGTTGGACTGTGAAGAAAGCTGAGCGCCAAAGAATTGATGCTTTTGAACTGTGGTGTTGGAGAAGACTCTTGAGAGTCCCTTGGACTGCAAGGAGATCCAACCAGTCCATTCTGAAGGAGATCAGCCCTGGGATTTCTTTGGAAGGAATGATGCTAAAGCTGAAACTCCAGTACTTTGGCTACTTCATGTGAAGAGTTGACTCACTGGAAAAGACTTTGATGCTGGGAGGGATTGGGGGAAGGGGACGACAGAGGATGAGATGGCTGGATGGCATCACTGACTCGATGGATGTGAGTCTGAGTGAACTCTGGGAGTTGGCGATGGACAGGGAGGCCTGGTGTGCTGCAATTCATAGGGTCGCAAAGAGTCGGACACGACTGAACTGAACTGAACTGAAGATGAATCAGGACAAGGGTGTCAAGGGATCATGGAGATAAAAATCAGCATCATTTGGCAATCAACTGGATGCAGAAGCTGAGGATGCAAGAGCTGCAAAGATGCACCCAAGATTTCTAGTCTGGACTTTAAGAACAGTGGTACCTTGAGCTAAGAAAAGACTGTTCTGTGTTGTGTTTACTGAATACACTGTGTAGGGGGAGGTCAGAAGCGGACAAGGAGATGAGTCCTTTCAACCCTGGGATTATTGACATTTTTGATGCTGAGACTTTGAAAAATTATACTAAAGACTTTTCCCAGTCTAGGATTTCCAGCAAAAACTAGAACTTTCCTGGAGCTGGAACTAGAGTAAACACTTGAATCTGAAAAATAGGTCTGAAAAGCCTTTACATAGATATAAACTTGCAGCAATTAATGAAATCTCTAAACACAGCATACAGGAAGGCAGGAAACTCAAGGCCACCTTTTGGAGGATCACATTTAGGACTGCTGCAGAGACAGAGCTAAGGCAGCAGCAAAGAAGATGAAGAAAACACATTCAGAGGAAGAGGGAAAAATGAGAATTCAGTGTCTTACATGTTTTGGGAAGAGACTGAGGATTTCAGCACTGACACACTGGAATCAAGGCCAGTGGAGACCCAGAGGCGACCAGGACCATGATCACTTCTCCGTGGTCTCAGCTTCTTCAGTACGGGCAGCAGAAGGCAAGTGGCAGAGAACCTGAGACATGTAACCAGTGTTCGAGAACTGTGCCATCGGGAGGACAGAGCGAAACTCCAAGATGTAGGAGTCAGTGAAGAGATTTTAAAGTAGAGGAGAGCTGAGTACATTATTACAAATGGGGGAAGGCACCTGCCAAAAAGGGAACAATGAAGGAGAGAAAGTGCAGAAAGGATGGTAGAGGGTAACACAGAAGGTGGGAGGAGGGACTGCGTGAAAAAATATCAGGGGTCTCAGTTTCTTTTCCTAGGTACAGTGGCCAAAATTTAAAAAGAAAAAGGGGGAAAAAAGGCAAAGAAATAGAGGCATTAATAGTCTAGAGACAAAGGCATTCAATTTCTATTTTCCTCTTGTCTTAAAAGAAGTGCCCCTCCCGCCACTATATGTACTATATATACGGTTGAGCCACTCTGCTGTCCAGCGGAAACTAACAAAACATCGTAAAGCAACTATACTCCAATCAATTTTTTAAAATAAATAAAATTCTGAGAGAAAGAAAAAGAAATTCCCCCTTTACCCCTAGAGCTAATTTAGCCTCTTGGGTCCCTGATTTCACCCTCTCTCACATTCTCAGGAACATGTTCTCATCCCTTTGCTGCTCTCCAGCCAGGCTCTTCCCTTTACCTACTCAGGTCTCCTGTTGACAATGCAAGGCTGCTCCTTGCATCTATTATTCCCCACATAATAGATGCCCAGTGCATGTCTGTTCTTACCACAGGAGATGAACTCCACAACCATTCCCCTATATAATCAGAGCATCACCATGGTGAAGGCAGCATCCCCATTTTGCGGACTGTCCAAAGCCACGACCCTACAATATATCCAGGCTAAGACTTAAAGACTGGGTCCGACTCTCAAGCCTTGTGTTCTTTCTCCTGTGCAGAGCTGTCTCTACACACTTGTCAAGATGCCGGCAGTAGACTCTGTTTTTGTCTCAACATTACAAAGTACCTGGCTTGCTGTCAGAGGCCAAATTTTAAATGGCTGAAATAGCTTGATAGATTGTGTGAAAATTTTATGGTCCTTCCGTCAGACACCGTAATTTATTGTCACATAATACACAGTTAGAAGAACCAAAAGAAACCATCCCACAAGGGCAAACAATGTGGAGGCGGTGGCCCTTTGACACGCTCAGGCCACAGGCATTATATGGATCCAATAAGAAAGCTGCTTCTACGAGCGAGAAAACAACCTCTTGATCTTGCAAAATGTTTTTGGACACCTAAAGGCTCTTTTATGACTGTGGCTGATTAAAATGAAAAGCTTAAACGACTAAAATGCTCTTTTTGATGAGTTTTTGCCATGAACTATGGACCTTGTGGTCCAGTGGGATTCGAGCCCTTTGATCCTGGGCACTCACATAAATTCAGTCATAAAACAACATTGGATTTGATTTTACTAGTGTGGCTGATGTTGCCAGATTTGTAATGCAATCTTGTTTTCTCCCCTCCTCAGTTTTAGGCCCATCCACCATTATTTTATAGCAAAAGCAAAGGAGTTTCCATTTGTTTTGGCAATAATCAAGCCTCACAATTGAGACACTACTCTAGGATGTGGGAATTTCATAGGAAAAAAAATGATTCTGTATTATGAATATTGGAATGAATGTCATTTTATGTGCTGAAAATGTCAAAATGAAAAACCCTTTTCTGCATGAAAATACTTACAGATTTTCATTACCTAGGAGGGTTAGAATATGATGGGGTCGAGAATCACAAGTATAAAATAGGAAAAATATGATCAGATTTTAGTATCCATAAATTTCCAGCAGGACTAATTGAAAATGAATTTTTTAAAAAATCAAAAGAACCTCCAGATTATTTATTAATGAGTGACAGATCATATCTTAGTTCTAAAATTTCATTTACCTAAAAAAAAAAAAACAAAAAACTGGTATCGGTGGAAGAGGTAAAGGAAATAATAGTCAACAAAACATTTGTTTAAGAAAAAGATATGCAATAACTAAACTTAAGATGTTTAACTCACTTCCCTTCCTCATCTTCTAATCATTTGCCTTGGAATGTGTCTGCACCACAATATAATATTCTTATAACCTCTAATTTTAGAGGTGAACGTTTTTCTATGAAAGGTCTATGAGGGAGCCAAAATACAAATAACTCTGCAAAGACCTGCATTATGGAGGCCAACATGATCAATGGTGGGGCAGCATTATTCATTTTTTAGGGAGTAAAACATCAGTTTGGGCTCACTTAGGAAAAATCATGATACCTTTAGCCTGTTCACTAGACTGGGAAATACTAATTTAAGTTGGATAAACAGTTGTCAAAAATTTTTTTTTCATGGATTGCTTGAAGGCTGGGAAATTGCTCACCAAGATTATTCTGGAAGTGATATGAGCACTAGAGTCATGAGACTTCTCAACAATAGGTCTCACTTAAACACAACTGCCATAGAATATACAGAGCACTATCCTTTGGGAACTAACAACAACAAATCCTTCAGGCAATGCCTTAGGACGTTTTCAGTGCAGTCTCTCAGTCCCTGCTGACCCTAGGGAGCAGCTCAGCCCACAGCCCATCCAGAGGAATGTCACTTCAGCACACGTTCACCCCCACGACTTCTGATGCTCATACCCGGATTAAGCCACACAAAACTGCTGTTTTAGAGTCAAAAGTGACCAAGTATCAACAATTTCCTGTGATTCAACTTATAAGCCCCATTCAAATTTGGAAAAAAAAAAAAAACCAAAAAACACTTTGTTCTATGTCTTCTCAATTATGTGAGACAACTTTAAATGTGTGTATTATGGCTATTTGCAGCAGATAGGGGTCATGCTATATACAGTATTAATAAACAGAACATTATACAGATAATCCACAACAGCTTCCAAAGACTATATAAGTAATTGTCACCGACTTGTTGAGAAAAGTAATTGTCCTGGTTGTATGCATATATTGAGTTATGATGACAGAAGAGTATGTAGATACCGAGAAAGAGCTTTCTCATGTCATGCTCAAAAGGGTAATAGAGTGTCAGCACCTTTCTCCCACTCTATTAGTTAGTTCATTGAAAAAATATTTATTGTGTACTTATTATGTTCAAATGGAGCTTCCCTGGTAGCTCAGCTGGTAAAGAATTTACCTGCAATGCAGGAGGCCCCGGTTCGATCCCTGGGTTGGGAAGATCCCCTGGAGGAAGGACAGGCTACCCACTCTGGTATTCTTGGGCTTCCCTGGTGGCTCAGACGGTAAAGAATTTGCCTGCAATGTGGGAGACCTTGGTTTGATCCCTGGGTTGGGAAGATTCCCTGGAGGAGGGCAGGGCAACCCACTCCAGTATTCTTGCCTGGAGAATCCCCATGAACAGAGGAGTTTGGTGGGCTACAATCCATGGGGTCACAAACAGTCAGACACAACTGAGTGACTAAGAACAGCACATTATGTTCAAATAGTGGTCTAGGTAGCCAAGGAAAAGAAAATCAAGCTGTACAAAACAGAGAAGCAACAGTGGTAGCTTTAGTAGTTCCTGTTTCAGCAGAAGCAACAATCAATCAGCACTGGGAGAAAGTCAATGCTTTTTGTCAGAGTGTGACTTCTCCCACCCATGCTCCTGCCTTCATCAAAGTCAGTGTCACCTCCTACCTGCAAGATGGCCATGCTTCGCAACTATCCTGTCCACTTCCATCCTGGCCCCACTACAATTGACCTGCTGAAACAGCAGCCAGGGGGGGTGTCTTTTGAAAACACAAATCTATTCGTGTCACACACTTCTCTGCTCAAACTTAATAGGTTCCTACTGTACTGAGGATGAAACTGGAAAACTTTAAAGAGACCAACAAGGACAAGGCCCCTCCAGAATCCGGCCTCTTGCTCTCTGCCACAGCTAGGGTTTTCAAACTGTGGTCTGTGATCACAAGCAGGATAACAAATCAATTTATGCTTTATCACCAGCATTTTTAAATCAAAAGTATTGAATATACCAAAATACATCACATGAAATTACTTCTGTTTAATAGAACTCCTATTTCACACACATACAGTCACACACAAACATGTAATGTGGATTTTGATATAAAACTCATTTCTTATTCCAGGATGCAGCTTAAGAAGTTTGAAAAATCCTACTCCAGAGCTTCACCCCCAAAGCCTCTGCTATTTGTCACTCACTGCCCTGTGGTCACACTGAGCTCCCAACAGCCCTCAAACCAACCACACTCCTCTTCACCCTTTGGATCTCTGCTCAAATGCCACTTCCTTAAAGTATATTTCCCTGACCCCTGAAATCTAAATTATAGCCTAACTGTAGCATCCCATACTGTATTTTTCCTAATAGCATCCATCATATTATATCAACTGATTATTTTATCAACATCTGTCTCTAACTGGACTATAGGCTTCCCTACAAGAAAGTAGGGACCATGTCTGTTCTGGTTCCTCCAGCACCTAGTACAGTGCCTGACACCTCATAGCCTACTTCAATATAGTGACAGGCCTCTAATTTCTTTTTGCTGAGTCCATTACTAGAGGAAGCACGGATGATCCATTTCAAAAGGCATTGTTTTCTGGTGGCTTTTTGTCTTTTGGCATATAGTATACGCATGTATATTTATGGACATAAACACATGACAAACTGCTTCTAAAATTACATTAAACATTTATGCACAGTATAGAACTATACATACCTATGCGTATATGCCTATGAGTACAGAACTATGCATACATATTTGTGGAAGCTGTTCTGTGAATAAACTAAGAGTGATATTGTTATTCATGTATTTAAGGCAAAGCTCTAAACTGGAAAGCTCTTTCAATAATCAACAAAAAACCTGGAGCTTTAAGAGAAAAAGGGTCAAGCTGACCTCCAGTGGTGAAATTGGGGAATAACTTCTAAAATAATTGTACAGTGTACACAGGTTACCGATCACACAAATCCACAAGACCACAAAACGGCTTTCTCAATTAACACTTTAAATTATGTGTATTATATATATTTTAAACACATAGGGGTCATGTCACACAGACTGTTAACAGAAACTAAGCAGAACTGTATTACAGAGACACCCACAGCAGCCTCTAGAGACAGTCAAAAACAATCTCTAAAACATTTAAAAATATTTCATCTAAATTTAAACTAAAACATTTAAAAACATTTAAGATAATCAGAACATCTGAAACTTGAGCATTCTCTTAGTTGAGATCTAATATCTGAAATTTGCAAGCTCCATTAAAAGGAGGTACTTTAAAACGAAAACACTCACAGAATCTTTCCATTCATCAGTATCTGGGTAATATTAGGGACTTAGTTTAAACTGCCTGTTATCTAGCCTTTATGGTATAAATTCTATTTTCTAACTAAACAGTAAATCATCTGAGAACATAATCCATGCAAGTATTAAATAAGCCAGGGTATGTACTAACTGGAGTTTCTGGCATATAGTAATACTCAATACATGTTAGCTGCTATTATTATCAAATGTTTTATTTCTAGCACATTTCATATTTGAAAGGTGCTCAATGAGTATTGAATATTATTAAAAAGTGTAAAAACCATAGCTATGTATATAAAGTCATATAAGTTCTCATTTTTTGGCAATAAAAATTTTTGAAATGCAGTATCTCACAGTACAAACTTAAGGAGCCCTAAGTCCTGGGATGTTTTCCCATATCAGATTTTTTTCTCAAAATCATGGCAGCAGCAATATTTTCCTTAACAGGCAGTAATGGAAATAAGAGCATCACACTTAAATCACAAAAATGTTAAAAGCGATGCTCTTGGGAACATTATGACATTAATTACAGAATATTTTTCCTTTATATAGGTACATGGTTTATATAAAAAAACTTCACTGCCAAAAAATACACATCAACAGCCACTGACATAAAGTGAACTAAATATGCTGATCCTCAGAACAAATAGTTATTTATCGGTCATCTACCACTGCCATTAAAGTTACGACCAACCTAGATAGCATATTCAAAAGCAGAGACATTACTTTGCCAACAAAGGTTCGTCTAGTCAAGGCTATGGTTTTTCCTGTGGTCATGTATGGATATGAGAGTTGGACTGTGAAGAAGGCTGAGCGCTGAAGAATTGATGTTTTTGAACTGTGGTGTTGGAGAAGACTCTTGAGAGTCCCTTGGACTGCAAGGGGATCCAACCAGTCCATTCTGAAGGAGATCAGCCCTGGGATTTCTTTGGAGGGAATGATGCTAAAGCTGAAACTCCAGTACTTTGGCCACCTCATGCGAAGAGTTGACTCACTGGAAAAGACTCTGATGCTGGGAGGGATTGGGGGCAGGAAAAGGGGACGACAGAGGACGAGATGGCTGGATGGCATCACTGACTTGATGGACGTGAGTCTGGGTGAACTTCGGGAGTTGGTGATGGACAGGGAGGCCTGGCGTGCTGCGATTCATGGGGTCGCAAAGAGTCAGACACGACTGAGCAACTGAACTGAACTGAACTGAAACACTGCCACTGTACCTCTAGTCCCACATTTAATTATCACTACAGTTGCCATCAGCATCCTACTAACCAAGTTACAGTGTCACCATGATCACAGTTTCAGATGAGAAACTGAAGCTCAGAAAGGTTTAGATAATTTGTTCAAGACCACACACGCGGGTCTTTGACATTTTTGAACTGTGGTGTTGGAGAAGACTCTTGAGAGTCCCTTGGACTGCAAGGAGATCTAACCAGTCAATCCTAAAAGAAAGCTAGTCCTGAATATTAATTGGAAGGACTGATGCTGAAGCTCCAATACTTTGGCCACCTGATGACAAAAACTGACTCCTTAGAAAAGACCCTGATGCTGGGAAAGATGGAAAGCAGAGGAGAAGGAGGTGACAGAGGATGAGGTGGTTGGACGGCATCACTGACTCAATGGACATGAGTCTGAGCAAGCTCTGGGAGTTGGTGATGGACAGGGAAGCCTGGCGTGCTGCAGTCCATGGGGTCGCCAAGAGTTGGACACAACTGAGTGACTGAAGTGAACTGAACACATGTAGGATTCAACCCAAGGAAGACTGCACAGCCACTCAGTTGTTTCTACTCAGTTCTTCTGCCTAGAGTTGTGTTACATTTCATCTAATGAATTACTTAAAGTCATTATGTGGGTTAGTTCTTCAGCAATTTCTGCTGCTAAGGTACTCTGCTCTTAAGGACTGATATTTTACCCAAGGAGAGATCAAAGGCAAAGGTCAGTCCAGAAACAAGGTCATGTCACAAATCCTTTCTAGGAAAGGACCTTCAAGGTGGGAGAACTTCCAGAGGTTCAGTGTAGATGCTGAGTGCCACTCTGTAAGGTTGATGTAGTAACTCACTTAATCATCATGCAAAAAGATTAGAACATAGTAAATGATCATTAAATAGCAGCTATGATTATTATTAATCCTTCATGAGAATCAGTGGCAGTGAAATGGTCAAAATGCAAAAACACACAGACATCATAAATTCACACTCTGGATTCCAAAGCCCACATGAGGCGGGGCTTGTTAGAAGAGGTCAAAGCGCCACCTATCACACGTGAGCCCATCCTACAAACAGATGACAGCACAGAGAACAGTCACATCTCCCATTTGCTTAACGAATCAGTAACCCTGGGACTCCACTGGGGAAGGTCTGAAAACAGCTGAGGAACTCCTACGTTCAAACTGTAGAAATCAGTGAAGTGAGTAGCTGGCAAGAAGCAGAAAAGTTCTGCCACTATATTTTCTCAATGGTCTCAGGAATTAATTTGTCTGAGACTCCAGGTATCAAATCTCTAAGATGAATATAGACAACTATCAAGATTATGGTGATAAATACCAGAGCCTCTTCCTCAAGCTGGATTCAGGACCTGCTATGAGAAATGAGGTTAGAAAGGGCAATCTTCAACGTGCTCTTTTCTTCTATACTTAGGAAGAACAGCTTGTCATTTCTGAAACCTGTGAACTAAGAGAACTCTGTTGCTATTTTTTGTTTATAAACATCATAGAAATATCTCCATCTTGTTAACCCAATAAAGAGCTTGTATAGGATAATAATAAGGGATGATCTGCAGAGATCTTGTCACAGGATGAAGGGAAGAGGGGAACTGAAAAGTTAGAAAACTATTGTACTAGAGAAAGTGCATCAAATCAGCTGATAAATTGACAGCAGAAACAAAGTATATTTAGAAACCAGACAGGCTGGTTAGGAGACCCTGCCATTATACTAGCCAGTTATGAAAACTCAGGACAGCACTTAACTTCTGAGCCTCAACTGATTAGATATCATGTATACAAATAAATCATCAGGCAGAATGCCTGGAAGTTTGTACTTCATATTCAATAATGATGATCATAATCATCTCCAATTAAAGTCAGAAAGCAAAGGGTACTCAGCATTTAAATTTTGAAAAATAAAGCAAAAATGTAGTAGAACATTCCTAAAAATGTAGCAGAACACCAACATTACTCAATTTTCTGCCCTAAGAACTATCTTTTGCTCACCTTTCCAACATGGCTGCCCTCTCTATTCCATCAATAACGCTTTCAGCGAAGGACAAGAGAAAGAAAGAAAGGAAAGGAGGAGGGAAGAGAAAAGAAATATAAAAGTCCATGAAGTTATAAAAGCAAAAGGGATGTTTGCTTGTTATTCAGGAGGCCATGGAGAAGGAGGATGAGGACATTCTTCCTCAGCTTCTCCAAGCTCAGTATCAGGAGTCACCAACATGGATGTCCACAGGATCAGGCAATTAACATCAACAATTGGATAGGGAATGGGGGGAAGCACTGTGGAAATTAGACCACAGGTGTTCATCTAAATTGATTGAAGGGTGATTTTTTTAAATGGCATTATTATGATCAAACAAACTTCTTTGGATTGTATTTGACAGCGCCATAAAGTTAAGAACTCTTTGGCCTCCTAATGCTACCTCCAAAATAACATAAATACTGAAATACCATGAATCATGAAGGAATTTCTAGCCAACATCCAGTCAGATCACTCAGTAACTTTTCATATTTTGACTCGCCATTCAGCACTGCTTCAGGTAATGTGGAACAAGGGTATCTCAAAGACTTTTGGATTGCGTTGAGGCAGACACATGGGCCCACTCTGCCCAGGCCAGAAATAATTCAGAAGAAAACATAGACTACCTAGTTCTATACTCTTACTTTATTGCTACAGAGCCCATTATTCACCCAACGGCACAGGACTAACAAACACACAGCATTACTGAGCAAAGTAGGACATATCAAGGGAGAAGGAAGCACTCCCCATGGGATCTAACATACTTCATTCACTTTCTCATATCTCATGAAAAGTCAAAAGAGCAAAGGTCAATAACTGAATCACGTTGCTGTATACCATAAACTAACACAACACTGTAAATCAACTATACTTCAAAGTTTAAAAGTTTTTTAAAAAACAAAGGCCAACATTCAAAAAGTCACCATTCCAGCATCTGCTTGTCCCCTTCCATCAAAAACTACTGAAAAAAGAATCATCATCTTGGCTCACATGAGTGACTCAAGTTCAGAGTTTAAGACTCAAAGGGATTCACAGCAGCACTATTTACAACAGCCAAAACTTGGAAACAACCCAGATGTCCACTGACAGATGAATGGAGAAAAAAGATGTGGTACATACGTACAATGGAATACTACTCAGCCATTAAAAAGGAATGAAATAATGCCATTTGCAGCAGCATGGATACAACCTGAGATTATCATACTAAGTGAAGTAAGTCAGAAAAAAGAGACAAATACCATATGTTATCACCATATGATATTACTTATATGTGGAATCTAAAATATGGCACAAATGAGCCTATCTACAAAACAGAAACAGGCGCACAGACACAGATCAGACTGTGGTTGCCAAGGAGGGGTGGTGAGAAGCGGGATGGACTGGTTGGTAGATGCAAACAATTACATTTAGAATGGAGAAATAACAAGGTCATACTGTATAGCACAGGTAAGTATATACAATCTTCTGGGATAAACCCTAAAGGAAAACAGTATTTTAAAATACTACTCTTCTGTACAACAGAGGTTGTGTACAACACTGCAACTCTACTATGCTTCAATTAAAAAAAAAAAAAAAAGACACAGTGGGAATGTTTGGAGCTGATGGTGCCTGAAGGAGGCAAACAAAGCCGGCATCAGCCTCAATGATACGAATTCAAGTAAAGCACACAGTCTTCATTCTACAACCAGCTTCCTTCTATCAGCAAATGCAACTTGAAAAAATAGTGGAATTATATGGGGCGAGACAGCATCTTGAAGGCTGAGACAAAGGGTTCCTGGGCTAAGTCAGCCAGGGAATTAATCACTTTTTGTTTTTCATCAAAGTTCAATCCCAAAGTTACTTGCATGCTTCTACATAGCCAGGGAGTCTACAAGGCACATCAACAGGGGCAAACCAGTAAATCCACTAAACTCCTAACATTATACTATATGCACACAATGAAATAATAAATTAAGATATTTCCCAACACTCTCTCATCTTTCCTGGCATCTCAGTAATGAAATATCAGCACTTAGGGGAATGCCATAAGGGTTTAATGAAATATTTCATATTTGCAAAAGTTTTGTTTATCAATCTACAAATTATTTCCCTTCCCTCAAAGTATTCGCCAGGAATTAACAGATTTAAATGTGTTATGTTGATAGTAAAGAACGTAACAAATGGGCTAGGATCAGGGTGTGCATGTCTTTGTAAACTTAGCTGTATCAGCTCAAGTGTAGTTTGTACTCAATTTTGTTTCAACAGCAATGTGTTTACTATTAGAAATGGACCAGTGGGGTGGGTTAGAGAGTGGAAAGTAAGGACGTCTTCAAGTTTCTCATAGTGGAGGCCAACATACCATTTAGTTCTCTGGGGGCCCACAAGGTACAACATAAGTTAATTTCTAGTTTGGCACCCATCCCTGGATCATTTCACAGTAGGAGTTACCATATTAGAAATGTGCCTGCATTGCACAATGAGCAGGGGCCTGCTACAGGCCAGTTTTCAGTCAAGTTTCCCCTCAGTGAGGACTGTGGCTGTGATGAATGGGGTAAACGGAAAAGGTTCCCGCAAAGGAAATGTGACTGTTGGCTAGTTTTCTTCTATCTCACAACTCAAAGAACATTAGTCACAAACTGATAAAACAATGTGTCATTTCTAAGGCACTTACTTCTGAACTGCTGCAAGTGCTGGTCAAAAAACAGGATTTTTACATTATCCAAGCTCCTCAAAAGCCAGATATGGGACATGCATTTTTTTCCCCTCCACTTTCAAAATTGAGGAAGTAGAGAGCCAAAGAAGTCCTACCCATCTTTATGCTTCCCTCCCGTCAGAAAGCAGAGCTGGCCCTCCTATGGAAGCTGCATTTGCCATTCTGAGAGCTGTGCTCCCTCACTGAGTCACGCATCCTAATCAGCACTGGGAGGACAGAACACTGTGTCCCAAGGAAGCAAGGAGAGCTGACAAGAGACCCCCCTGGTTAGAAAGGGGAACCTCCAAAAGGAGGAGGAAAACAAGGGAGAAGTGTTAAACACTTCCAGGGTTTACAGATGCTGAGTTAGGTAACCCTAAGGCTGAAAGGACAACGCGGTGGACAAACTGAACTTTTTTTAAAGTGTGGCTGGATCAGTGATAAAATTCAAAGCTGCTATTAGTATACAGCCTGGTTCTTCATTTTGTAAATTAGAAAAATGATTCAAAAACATTGCCTGAAGATCACACAGTTCATTGTCCCCAAAGTGAGACCACACTCCAGACCTTGTATTTCTAGATTCAATGTTCTTTCCATTAATGTTGCATTGATTAATAGAAAGACATTGGCTTCAAAGTCAGACAGATCTAGACGGATTCAAATTCAGGTTCCCTGGCAACCTACTCCAGTATTCCTGTTGGGATAATCCCATGGACAGAGGAGCCTAGTGGGCTACAGTCCACTTGGTTGCAAAGAATTAGACACGAGTGAGTGACCCAGCACACACACACACATACTAGGATTTCTGACAATTCACAGTCTCTGAAAGCCTCAGGTTTTAAAATCTGAAAATGAGGACAAATCTTTGTTTATATTTCTACATTTACTCTTTCTAATACTAGTACCAAATGCATAGAACAAAGGTTGGCACACAGTGATGATTTGATTACATTTTAGTCGCTACTTGTTTTTCAATCATAGGTTGTTATTTTAAAAAATATTTCTGCATCATCTATGTGCCAAGAAATTTACTAGGTACTTTAAAAAACAGAGGAAAAAAAATTAGACTAATAAGCAGGACTTGGTGGCACGAAAAGGGTAATAAAATCACTCAAAGAACTCAAGACTAAGAAAGTAGATTGTGCACTGAGATAAGATTATACAGATCAACACAGAGCAGTATTCAGAAACATCGGTTACTAGGAGGAAGAAAAGAATTATGTGAGAAACAAGCTATAGAGCCCTCCCTTCTTCCCTCCCTCCCTCTGCTCTTCTCTATTCACGGTAAAGCTCTAACAGGGGAACAAGATATTTGTCAAACTTATTAGACCATGAAATATTTTTGTCAAGGAGCATTTTGGAGGCTCACTGTTCAGCATAATGACCTCTGGGAAAGCCTGGTTTAGACCCCCTGGTATAGAGCACAGAGGCTAGTGGACAGCTGGAAGACCATGGAAAGAATAAGTCAAAGCCCCAAAGAAGTCCTCAACCAAAAGGGCCTGAGGACTGCTCTAAACTCAAGCTGCCTAATTACAAGGAGACTTGAGCAGAGCAAAAGGAATGAGAAATGGTATTTACTGAACATGTGTTCATATTCAGGTATATATCATATCGAACAATCCTAGAATGGAGGCATCATCAAAATGACTACATTTTTTAAAACTGAGCTAGAGTTGATGTACAATATTCTATGTTATAGGTGTACAACACAGTGATTCACAATTTTTAAAAGTTATATTTCATCTAGAGTTATTATAAAATATTGGCTATGTTCCTTGCACTGTACTATATACCCTTGTAGCTTATTTATATCTTTATCCATTCATCTGTTGATGGACAGTTAGGGTCCATCCATATCTTGGTAATTGTAAATAATGCTGCTATTAACATTGAGGTGCATATAGCTTTCAAATTAAGTGTTTTTGTTTTTTTTCAGATATACACCCAGGAGTGGAATTGCTGTCTCATATAGTAGATCTACTGTAGTTTTTTGAGAAACCTCCATATTGTTCTCCATAGTAGCTCACCAATTTACATTCCTACCAACACTGTAAGAGGGTTCTATTTTCCCCACATCTTCTCCAATATTTGTTATTTGGGCATCAATATGATTATTATTGAACAAATGCTGAAACTGAGAAAACTAAATGCCAGAGAAGTTGATTAATTTCCTAATGTCACAGTGCAAGAAGCTGAACTGAATCCTAACTCAAAAACCTGAATCCTTTCATACTGTCATCATGCATAAAGTATCATCACACCTGGTTTTCTGACTACAATAAGACAAAAACCAACTATATAAGATTTTGTACAAGGGCTGTGATAGTGATTTTCAAACTGTGCTCCTAGACAATTCCAAAGCAAAAAATCTTTATTTACACCATGGGAGAATTAGCTTTATCACATGCCTTGAAAGGGCAGGTGTGAACTATGTTTCTACATAAAGCATGAACTTGTTGTGCAACGGCTACCACAGGCAAAATTTTCTCAAATAAATACTGTAAAGGTGCCACTCTTCCAAAAACAAAATCAGTAACACAGACTTATTCAGAACTGAAAAATGAACTAGATGATGCTGAATATCATGAAGTGATCAGATACTCTTAGGGCAAAGTTTGCTAAATGAAGGGCATACTTGAACAAAATTTAAGAATTTTTCTGGCTTTAGTATTAATGAAATAGCTAAGCCATAGAAAATGTTGGACCTGCCACAACTCTCCTACTGGAGATTTGAGTAGAAAAGTCAGTCAAGGGCTTTGGGTAAAAGGTATATATAAATTGATGGAATTTGGAAATGAATTCATTCCAATCATCAATAGCTTTTTGCTTTTGAATTACAGGGAGGATATGTATCTGAGTTGCTACACATTTTGAAAAGCCGGTCCCAGGACCAAGCCCCTTCTAGATCACAGCCTTCCACAAGTGTGGGCTACAGAGCATGTCTGAGATAAAAACTCCCCACTTTTATAAGCCTTGAGACTCTGGGCTAAAAGTTCCAACCTCCAATCAAAACGGATTCTATTTTGTAGGTGGGGGAATTTAACAATTAAATGACTTCCTATGAATTTACAGTCAAAAACAGAATAGCAAGCTGACATTAGGTTCTCCACTTGTTGAGTCAGGCCATTTTTTTTTTTTTAAGTCTATGAAAACAGTCTCCAAAAACTAAATATGACACATATCAATTCTTACATATGGTGACAGAATGAATCACTTTCCCTATGTACTTAAGCACAGACTCTTTCTTACTTTAGAAAGGCATTTTGAAGAGGTCCTGAAACAAATCTGATTCTCTGTGACCTGTAAGCAGAGAAAGAAAATCTAACAGGCCGTGAAGGCTGCCAGTTGAAATCCATATAAAGAAATGAGTAACAAAAAAGCTGCTCACCAATTGTCTTCCACCAGTCCTGTGACAACAGACGTGACTTTGTCACTTAGTGGAATAAAACAGGTGGGGATGATGTTCAGCAAGTGCCCACAAGTACAGCCAAATGGGGTTACAGATTTATGAACTTGCATCTCTTCTGACTTGGTCAGAATAACATCTAGTTATTTTCTGCATCTCCCAGGGGTTAAAGGAACTAGGCAGAGGAAATGGCCCAGAGTGGGGACAGCGGCGAACTAGAGACCACCTGTCCTAAGTTGAAGCGATGTCTGTTCCTCAACCCCAGCTGGTTAAAGTCATACAGGAAAATAAGTGCACCATTACTAGTTTTTCCAACTGTTTTTTTAGATGCAGCTAGAAATCTCTCCCTACTTTAAACTATTTCTAATTCAATCTTTAAAATGTTCTACTTGCCAACAAGACACTTCTTTAGGTCAGATGAGGAGTAAGAGTTGCCAGTTTCCACATACACTACCATGTATACAAGAGATAGCCAGAGGGAATTTGCTGTATGACTCAGGGAACTCAAACTAGGGCTCCGTGACAACCTAGCAGGGCCGGATGGGGAGGGAGGTTCACAAGGGAGGGGAAACACGTGTACCTATGGCTGATTCATGTTGATGTATGGCAGAAACCAACACAATATTGTAAAGCAATTTCCTTCAATAAAAAATAAATAAATTGAAAAAAAAAAGGGACATATGTTTAAGTTTACCAATAGCATTAAAAGAACAGATAATTATTTCAGATATACTTAAAGAAAACTTAAAGTATAACTAGGAACACTTTTTAATGTTTAATGTCAATCATACCTTGGTCTGCTGCTGCTGCTAAGTCGCTTCAGTCGTGTCCGACTCTGTGCGACTCCATAGACGGCAGCCCACCAGGCTCCCCGTCCCTGGGATTCTCCAGGCAAGAACACTGGAGTGGGTTGCCATTTCCTTCTCCAGTGCATGAAAGTGAAAAGTGAAAGCAAAGTCGCTTAGTCAGGTCCGACTCTTAGCGGCCCCATGGACTGCAGCCTACCAGGCTCCTTCGTCCATGGGATTTTCCAGGCAAGAGTACTGGAGTGGGGTGCCATTGCCTTCTAACCTTTATTTTAAATGAAGATCATGATTACAATATACTTTTTTCTTTTTCACTTATTCACCCTTTCCCTTCTCAAAAGTTCTCCTAGCTTGAGATGTAAGATCATGAGACTTTTTTGTGGAGGGAGATGAAAAGACATGAAATAATATATGTAACATGCCTAGAAAAATGCCTGGCACAAAGGAAGAGCCCCAAGATTGCAAGTACCTGTGGTCACTGTGAATATTATTAGCTGTCAAAGTACTCCCAGGGCTGATCTATAACTTGGGGAAGGTTGTATTAATTCTTATGGCTGAGCTATTATAGAATGCTTCTGCTCACGGACTCACTTCTGTACCACCCTCTTCAGCAATCTGCTTCTTTAATTAATTCCCACTGCAGCTTCTCTGAGACAGCTGGCAATCTGTTACACATCAGAACAAAGAGCAAGGTCTCTGTAGAGCATTTTGCAACAAAGGAGATAAGGGCCCCCCTCTCTCCCCCACTTTGTCCCCTAGGAGTCAGAGGTACTTTTCCACTTTTTTGTTTCTTTGTGAAATGGACTTATTCCCTCCCCCAAACTATTTAAGCCAAGCTGTTCAGGGGTGGCCTGAATTCATACCCCATAAGGCTGCCCTGGTAGCTCAGACCGTAAAGAATCTGTCTGCAATTCAGGAGACCCAGGTTTGATCCCTGGGTTGGGAAGATCCCCTGGAGTAGGAAATGGCAACCCCACTCCAGAGTTCTTGCCTGGGAAATTCCATAGACGGGGAGCCTGGCGGGCTACAGTCCATGGGGTTGCAAAGAGTCACACATGATTTATTTAGTGATCTTTCTGCTACCTGCAGTAGTTTCATATAAAATCAAATATACAATCTTAGTTATTTAAAAAAGTATACTATCACCTAATGGAAAGAAGAATATTTGATCCACAAACTCACTGAATTAGCATGTAATGACCTAGCACTATACAACCACCAAGTCTGATTTCAATTTCGCTAATGTTCTCTCCTGAGATATGGAGTCAACCCCAGTTATCAGTAAACTGGAATCAGTGCCTGATTCAATATTTAGTTATGTCAAAGTATGACTGTGAAACTTCCTGTTACAGGCCCAGCAAGTAAATACCAAACATAAGGGAATGATAATTAGTGGGACAAAGGAAACGATCCCTCAGACTTTCTGGAGTTCACAAAGGAGCTCAAGTCAGCAGCATCCAAGTGCTCTCTGGGGATATGGAATGGCTGATCCAGCACAATTCTTCCTCCTACTAGGTCCACTTCCTTAACTGCCTGACATCACATTGCAGACATGTGCTAGGCAACACACAGAAACGAACACAAGGCTGGGAGGACACCCAACAAAATAATTTGCAATGTGCATAGGAAACTATTTCAGAGCTTTCTTATTGACAATGAAAGTCTAAATACTCGATCTTCTTCCCTGCATTCCAAATAAAACCATCATTTCTCCAATCAAATCTTTCCCCAAATGCATCTGTGGTATTTTTTTAAAAAATAGGAATTCAAGTCTACTAAAAATGGCATTCAAGACTTTCATCCCCAGGATAAACTCAAGACTTGGTGGCAGGTACACAGTGGAGATGCTGTCTTGGTAAATGTGTCAAAAAAGCGGAGTATTTACTTCAACACATGAGAAAGCCAAGCATCAGTCTCAAATAACCAGTTCAGTGGAATCAAAGAAATATACCTGCAGGTTTTCAATTTCTTCTTTGTGCTCCCTCTTCAAGTGTAAAATAGCAGCTTGGTATTCTGTAAGATCACAAAAGAAGTCAATTACAAAGAAGCACAAAATTATGCACAGAATTCTAATGAGTAGCTCTAAGATTCCATAAGCCCTCCTACCAGTCAACTGAGTAAATAAATACCATAGTTTGACATTAACCTGACAAAAGATGATAAACACTGGGGCAAAATACAACTAGAAACTCAAGATAGAAGGGAGATTTCCCCCCCGATTTAGCAAATCCTGAAATATGAAATGTCCAAAATTAAGCAGAGAGGATAGAGTTTAAAAAAAAAAAAAAAAAAAGACACGAGTGCCCCAGATAAAGACTGATCAGGTGTTTGTCTTAAGAAGGAGTTGGAAGCTAAAGACCCACAGAGAACAAATATAGTCATGTTAAGAGAAGACACACAGGAAATAAAAGAAAATGTCTCCATGTGAGATCAGAGAACTCTATTTTTAACTGTTTCCAAAAAAAAAAAAAATCTCCATTTGAATGCAAGACTAATAAGCCAGCACCCAGGGCCGACTTTAATCTTTAAGATAACTTCAAAAAGTCAAGACCATTTGTCATGTGGACGAGAGACTCGAGGGTGAGTTGAGGTTGAAAGGAGGATGAAAATAAATTTCTGGTCCAATTTTAGTCTGAGTCTAATACTGTTTATTCCAATAGTCAGTCCCAAGTGTACACAGGAACTCCTGCCAACCACTAAAATGACATCCCACTGGCGAATCAAATTCCCTTCCAGCAGGATGACTTAGAACGTGGGGTCACAGCACTACACAGGCTGTAGAGAACCACAAAGAAAAACACTCGGAGAAAACACTGTCGTGGGATAAGTTTCCATTTTTATTTTATTATTTTTTTTACAAATGTGTTTGGGACTGTGATTATGAGTAAGAAAGACATCAGATGTCACTTAAAATTGTACGAAAAGGCAGGCTATTTCTTCAGGTGGTTTCCAGAAATCGGGCAATAAAGTTTAAGTTTCCAATCAAAAGTAGATGACACACTACTATACATAAAATAGATAACTAATAAGAACCTACTGAAAGGGAACTCTTCTCAGTACTCTGTAATGACTGGTGAGGGAAAAGAATCTAAAAAAGAGTCGATATATGTGCATATGTATAACTGATTCACTTTGCTGTACAGCAGAAACTAACACAACATTGTAAGTCAACTATATTCCAATTTTTTTTTTAATGCATGAGGAAAATCTTTAGGAAAGCTGTAAGAAAAAACAGTGTTGCTGTTGATAATTAAGACTAGCCACATCACTACTCTGATGGGGAATGTGTTCCACTGAACTACAATCCCTCAGCAAGTTCTGTGGGTTCTACCTCCAAACCCTACCTTCAATCAAACCACTTCTCACCAACCCTATAAGCACCACTATGGTCTAAGCCACCACCATCTTTTCTCTGGACTACCATGGTAATCCTCTTTCACTCCCACCACCTCCATGACTCATTCTCAGCCTAAATGATCTGCTAAAGTGGAGGGTTCAGGATGGGGAACACGTGTATACCTGTGGCGGGTTCATTTTGATATTTGGCAAAACTAATACAATTATGTAAAGTTTAAAAATAAAATAAAATTAGAATAAAAAAATAAAATAAAAAAAAGAAACAAACAAACAAAAAAACATAAACCAGATCACGTCTCATCCCTGTGCTTTCCACTGTATTTGGACTAAAATAAAAACTCCAGGCTGTAGCCCATTAAGGTCTGACCCTGCTCCTACACACCTTCTACACGCCACCTTCCCCTCTCGTTATACACCAGGCACGCTGGCTCTCTTCCTATTCCTTGAACTTGTTAAGTTCTTTTCTATTTCAAAATATTTACTAACAATGTAGACAGTAATAACGGATTGTATTTATTGAGCATGTACTATATACCAGGAATTACCTAAGTATTTCATAGCAATTAACTCATTTCATCCCTACAATAACCCTATGATGTAGGTGCATTATCCCCACTATCCAAAGAAGCAAAATAAGTTGCATAGCTAAAAAACGTGCATAATTCATCTGGTTAATATATACATAAACTGTGGCATGTCCACAGAATTCAATACTACTCAACAATAGTAATAATACATCAACAAAGACAAATATCAAAGGCATTATGCACAGTGAAGGAAGTCAGCCTCAGGGTTAACCGTTCTTTAATTTCATATAACATTCTGGAGAAGGCAATGGCAACCCACTCCAGTACTCTTGCCTGGAAAATCCCATGGACGGAGGAGCCTGGTGGGCTGAAGTCCATGGGGTCGCTAGGAGTCGGACACGACTGAGCGACTTCACTTTCACTCTTCACTTTCCTGCATTGGAGAAGGAAATGGCAACCCACTCCAGTGTTCTTGCCTGGAGAATCCCAGGGACGGGGGAGCCTGGTGGGCTGCCGTCTACGGGGTCGCACAGAGTCAGACACAACTGAAGCAACTTAGCAGCTTAGCAGCAACATTCTGGAGAAGGCAAAACCACACAGATGAAGAACAGACCAGAGCAACGGTGGCCAGAAGTTAGACACAGGGGAATGCTGGACTACAACGGAGCAGCATACAAAGGAATTTTGAGGGTGACTATCCTCGGTCGTGATTATGGTGGCGGTTACATGAATCTACACATCTGGTTAAAACTCAGAATCAGAATTCTTAAACGAAAAAGAAAAAAGTTAACACTATAGTACATTAAAATTCTTTAAAACTTACAAATATTTAACTTCTGAATGCTTTCCCTAGGAGAGTCACCATAACACAAGAATACTTGTTACTACCACTTCTATTCATGGTTTTCCTAAGGGTACCAGCAGATGCAGTAGAACAAGAAAAAAGAAAAACACGTGCACACACACACATACACACACACACATATATAAAAGGGAAACATAAACTCATTATTCACTATGACTGTGTATTTAAAAAATCCAAAAGATTCTACAGGTAAAATATTAGAATACATGAGTTTAGTAGAATTGATGGATGTAAAATTAGAATACAAAAATCTTGATATCACCAACAGTTTAAAGAAAAAAACTTGACATTTACAAGTACCTCTAAAAATATAAAGTACTTAAAAAGAACCTAATCAAAAAATGCAAGACTTCATATGAGGAAATAGAAACACTATATATAAATGTATTACAAAGAAAGACATAGAAAGTAGCAAATCATGTTTTGGGTGATTTCATAGTGTAGACATCAGTTCAGTTCAGTCGCTCAGTCCTGTCTGACTCTTTTCGACCCCATGAATCACAGCACGCCAGGCCTCCCTGTCCATCACCAACTGCTGGAGTTCACTCAAACTCATGTCCATCAAGTCGGTGATGCCATCCAGCTATCTCATCCTCTGTCATCCCCTTTTTCTCCTGCCCCCAATCCCTCCCAGCATCAGGGTCTTTTCCAATGAGTCAACTCTTCGCATGAGGTGGCCAAAGTATTTTCAACATCAGTCCTTCTAATTAACACCCACGACTAATTTCCTTTAGGATAGACTGGCTGGATCTCCTTGCAGTGTAAAGATGGATCTTCCCAAATTGGTCTAACAATCCAATGCAATCTCATTCAACATTTCTCAGGGTTTTTGTTTTGTTCAAACTTAAGGACCTCATTCTGAAATGTATATTGAAGCATGAACATGCAAAAAGCCAAGAAACTTCACAAAAATATAAAGGTAAGACAACATGCCTTATTATGTAACAATAATTACTTTTTCCTATCACAATGCAATTATGGTGGTGTGGTACTAAAAGAGGAACTAATAGACTAGGAGACTAGAAATACAACATAAACTTATGGTTACTTGGTACAACAGAAGCAGCACAAAAGATCTTTCTTTACAATAAAGAGCAGTCTTTTCAATAATTATTGGTTGGGAAAAGTGGATAGTCACAAAAACATGAAGCTTGATCCCAACTTTATACCATGGAATAGTCATTCTAAATTGATAAAGAGTTACACTGTACAAAACCAAGTATCTTATAAGCAACACAGAGTAAGAGTTTTATAACTTCAGGATAGGAAAGAACTTAAGATTCAAAAAAGCATTGCATATAAAGGATAAAAGTAATAAACTCAACTATATTAAAATTAAGAACTTTTCATCAATATACTATAAAAAGAGAGAAAAGACAAGCCAGAGAGTAGGAGAATATAATTGGAACCCATAACCAAAGATCTAGTATAAATATATGTGTGAATAGTTCCTTAAAAAACTACAGAAAATGAAAAATAGCTAAATGCATTAATAGGCACTGTGAAAGAGGACATGCAAGTAACAGATACATTCAGTTCAGTTCAGTTCAGTCGTGTCCGACTTTTTGTGATCTCATGAATCACAGCATGCCAGATTTCCCTGTCCATCACCAACTCCCGGAGTTCACTCAGACTCACGTCCATCGAGTCGGTGATGCCATCCAGCCATCTCATCCTCTGTCGTCCCCTTCTCCTCCTGCCCCCAATCCCTCCCAACATCAGGGTCTTTTCCAATGAGTCAACTCTTCACATGAGGTGGCCAAAGTACTGGAGTTTCAGCTTCAGCATCAGTCCTTCCAATGAACACCCAGAACTGATCTCCTTTAAGATGGACTGGCTGGATCTCCTTGCAGTCCAAGGGACTCTCAATTGTCTTCTCCAACACCACACTTCAAAAGCATCAATTCTTCAGCACTCAGCCTTCTTCACAGTCCAACTCTCACATCCATACATGACCACTGGAAAAACCATAGCCTTCACTAGATGGACCTTTGTTGGCAAAGTAATATCTCTGCTTTTGAATATGCTGTCTAGGTTGGTCATAACTTTCCTTCCAAGGAGTAAGCGTCTTTTAATTTCATGGCTGCAGTCACCATCTGCAGTGATTTTGAAGCCCCCAAAAATAAAGTCTGACACTGTTTCCACTGTTTCCCCATCTATTTCCCATGATGTGGTGGGACCAGATGCCATGATCTTCGTTTTCTGAATGTTGAGCTTTATGCCAACTTTTTCACTCTCCTCTTTCACTTTCATCAAGAGGCTTTTGAGTTCCTCTTCACTTTCTGCCATAAGGGTGGTGTCATCTGCATATCTGAGGTTATTGATACTTCTCCCAGCAATCTTGATTCCAGCTTGTGCTTCCTCCAGCTCAGCATTTCTCATGATGTACTCTGAATATAAGATAAATGAGCAGGGTGACAATATTCAGCCTTGACGTACTCCTTTTCCTATTTGGAACCAGTCTGTTGTTCCATGTCCAGTTCTAACTCTTGCTTCCTGACCTGCATATAGGTTTCTCAAGAGGCAGGTCATGTGGTCTGGTATTCCCATCTCTCAGAATTTTCCACAGTTTATTGTGATTCACACAGTCAAAGGCTTTGGCATAGTCAATAAAGCAGAAATAGATGTTTTTCTGGAACTCTTTTCTTTTTCGATTATCCAGCGGATGTTGGCAATTTGATCTCTGGTTCCTCTGACTTTTCTAAAACTAGCTTGAACATCTGGAAGTTGACGGTTCACGTATTGCTGAAGCCTGGCTTGGAGAACTTTGAGCATTACTTTACTAGCGTGTGAGATGAGTGCAATTGTGTGCTAGTTTGAGCATTCTTTGGCATTGCCTTTCTTTGGGATTGGAATGAAAACTGACCTTTTCCAGTCCTGTGGCCACTGCTGAGTTTTCCAAATTTGCTGGCATATTGAGTGCATCATCTTTCAGGATTTGAAATAGCTCAACTGGAATTCTATCACCTCCACTAGCTTTGTTCGTAGTGATGCTTTCTAAGGCCCACTTGACTTCACATTCCAGGATATCTGGCTCTAGGTGAGTGATCACACCATTGTGATTATCTGGGTCGTGAAGATCTTTTTGTACAGTTCTGTGTATTCTTGCCATTTCTTCTTAATATCTGTTAGGTCCATACCATTTCTGTCCTTTATCAAGCCCATCTTTGCATGAAATGTTCCCTTGGTATCTCTAATTTTCTTGAAGAGATCTCTAGTCTTTCCCATTCTGTTGTTTTCCTCTATTTCTTTGCGTTGATTGCTGAGGAAGGCTTTCTTATCTCTCCTTGCAATTCTTTGGAACTCTGCATTAAGATGCTTATATCTTTCCTTTTCTCCTTTGCTTTTTGGTTCTCTTCTTTTCGCAGCTATTTGTAAGGCCTCCCAACAGCCATTTTGCTTTTTTGCATTTCTTTTCGATGGGGATGGTCTTGATCCCTGTCTCCTGTACATTGTCACGAACCTCCATCCATAGTTCATCAGGCACTCTATCAGATACATTACCTGTGCCTATTCTCATTTAGCAATCAGGAAGAAAGTTATACAGAACTGACTGCTGGTGAAGATGTAGAGCAATGGAAACCCTCAAGCCCTTGCGGTAGGAATGCAAATTGGTACAATCACTACGGAAAATGTTCAACAATTTCTAATAAAGTTGAAGATATCCATACCTCCTTATCCCAAAATTCTATATCTAGGTTCACAAATGAAAGACTATACAAGAAAAGCAAACAATATTAACAAAATCAGGAAAATGGTGCCATCCAGGAGAAGAGGAGCTGAGACGGGTTATGAGGGAAGAAGGCCTTTCAATGAAAATATCTTCTTTAGCCTCCTTGGGGATTCCCAGGTGGCTTTAGTGGTAAAGAACCCACCTGCCAATGCAGGAGATGTTAAGATGCAGGTTCAGTCCCTGGTTTGAGAAGATCCCCTGGAGAAGGAAATGGCAACTCACTCCAGTATTCTTGCCTGGAGAATTCCATTGACAGAGGAGCCTGGCAGGCTATGGTCCATAGACTCACAAAGAGTCTGACAAGACTGAAGTGACATAGCACTAGCACTAGGTTCTATGTCTTTTATATTATTTTCTTTATGCATACCTAGCATTAAAGTTGAAGAAGGTAATGGCAACCCACTCCAGTACTCTAGCCTGGAAAATCCCATGGACGGAGGGGCCTGGTGGGCTGCAGTCCATGGGGTCGCTAGGAGTTGGACACGACTGAGCGACTTCACTTTCAATTTTCACTTTCATGCATTGGAGAAGGAAATGGCAACCCACTCCAGTGTTCTTGCCTGGAGAATCCCAGGGATGGGGGAGCCTGGTGGGCTGCCATCTATGGGGTCGCACAGAGTCAGACACGACTGAAGCAACTTAGCAGCAGCAGCAGCAGCAGCATTAAAGTATAAGAAAAAGATTGCTAAGGTTATATTTATATATATTAGCTTCTTCACATGTCATAAAAAGAATATTAAAAAGCAGAGACATCACTTTGCCAACAAAGGTCCGTCTAGCCAAAGCTATGGTTTTCCAGTAGTCATGTATGGATGTGAAAGTTGGATCATAAAGAAGGCTGAGTGCTGAAGAATTGATGCTTTTGAACTGTGGTATTGAAGAAGACTCTTGAGAGTCTCTTGGACTGCAAGGAGATGGAGCCAGTCAATTCTAAAGGAAATCAACCCTGAATATTCATTGGAAGAACTGAGCTGAAGTTCTAATACTTTGGCACCTGCTGCGAAGAACTGACTCATTTGAAAAGACCCTGATGCTGGGAAAGATTGAAGGCAGGAGGAAAAGGGGACGACTAAGGATGAAATGATTGGATGACATCACTGACTCAATGGACATGAGTTTGAGCAAGCTCCAGGAGATGGTGAAGGACAGGGAAGCCTGGCATATTGCTGTTCATGGGGTCGCCAAGAGCTGGACATGACTGAGCGACTGAACAACACCAACATGTCATAAAAAGAATATCATATAGGCATAAGAGAGTTGTTGTTGGGTCGCTAAGTCGTGTCCAATTCTTTGCGACCCCACAGACTGTAGTTGGCCAGGCTCCACTCTCCATGGGATTTCCCAGACAAGAATACTGGAGTGGGTTGCCATTTCCTTCTCTAGGGGATCTTCCAGACTCAGGGATCAAGCCCATGTTTCCTGCATTGGCAGGCAGACTCTTTACCACTGAACTATCTGGGAAGCCCCTAAAAGAGTCTTCTAGGTGGATCAAATAAGAACAATTTAGTAAGTGTGAGTCTTGTATAAGTGTTGAGCCCTAACCAAAGTGATGATCAACATTTAAACCTGAATCAATTCCAAGTCTCCACAAAGTAGGCAAAGGAAGCTTAGCCAACCCAGCCTTCTTTCAACACTGATGCCCCTTGGGAATAATATCTATTTACATCCTAAAGAGAAACATTGTAGAATATATTTTGAAATGATTCTTTTTTGGTAAACTGTACCTGGAAGGGCGTGACATATAGTTCTGACTAATCAACAGACTGATGAAGATCACTGCAAAGCTAATACCCAGTAAACCTTGATTCATCTCCTCTTCAAACAACAGTTTTGTGCCAACAGTCCTAGTGTGACAGGTGGCAAGAAAACACATTCCCATTCGTGACAAAGACGATAAAATACAATAAGCGGGCAGCACGCAGAAGGAGGAAGCTAACACCGTTGCTTGTGGACTACTCCCTTTGAGGGTTCATAAGAGAATGGTAAGAGAGGATAAAGGTTACAGAACAATGAATTATGGTTGGTGGTTTTCAACTGTGTCCTGCTAGTGGCAGTCCCCTCCCTCCACACTTTTTGGGTTTGCAAATACCCTGGAGAAGACCAAGGCAAATCTTCCGTGTCTCTTGGGGGCAACGATGGGGAGGCAGTGGTCTCTGTTCAACACAAAGGATGTTTTTGTTTCTTAAAAAGAGAACTTGACCCTAAAATTCAGTAGCTTTGGGACTCTAATCAATGTGTGAAAAAGAGGAATAGAGGTTCTGAATATCAGGCCTTGAAAACGGTAGACTTCTCTGAAGCTTCATTAGCCTCAATGGAAATTAACAAATGGATTTAAATAATCTAGCCCACAAAAGAAGCAGTTTGAATAATGTCTTTAGGGAAATAATACATGATATGGAAAGACAGAAAAAGGATCCTGACTTGCAGGATTCAACATTTTGGGAGGAGGTAAGAACTTCCCTCCATAAAAACAGAGCTTTTTCTAGTCAAGTACTTGGTCTAATTGGTAGCAACCCCTTTTACTATACAGACCTTTCTTTTTGATCAGTTCCCAACAACAAAAGGTACTTTCTGCAGGTACCATCACAGGGGTGTATTCTTCAACTCACCAAGAACAAAATTAAAGATGACCTCTCTAACATGGGAGTAGTAACCACTACTACAGTTTACCACTGACTGCATGAGTTTCTCTTAACCACATACATTATACACAAGTACAGGTGACATTACTGAGTGCTATTTCTCAAGAACTGTTCTAAGCACTTTACATAGGTTAATTCATGCCATCCTCACACCACACTTACAAGGTCGATCTTATCATATCAATACCCATTTTACAGATGGAGAGACTGAGGCGAATGGTTAAACAACTACCCTTAGACCACATGCTGGTCAGTACAAATGATGTCATTCAAGCCCAAAGAACCCATCTTATTTCCTTAACAGAGTTTTGTTTGCTTATTTTATTTGTGAGTTACTGTTGTTCTTATGGTTGGGTAAGCATCAGGTATAAACAAAATTCCAAATGCCTGAGAACTTAAAGGTTGTTGACATTATCCAATTTCAAGAATCACTTGTAAAATTGGGACAATTTTTCCCTAACTCTTTAAAAGAGGCTGCCGCTGCTGCTGCTAAGTCGCTTCAATCGTATCCGACTCTGTACGACCCCATAGATGGCCGCCCACCAGGCTCCTCCGTCCATGGGATTTTCCAGGCAAGAGTACTGGAGTGGGGTGCCATTGCCTTCTCCGTTAAAAGAGGCAGGGGTCTTTTTAATCACAGTGAGGTTTGATGAGTGTGGGGTCAACATGAACAGCGTGAGTTACAATGGACGGTTCCATCAAGTTATATGACTGATCCGTTCGTCGTCTCCTCGGAGACTTCCCAGCCTATAGTCACCAGTGTGTGGTTAAATCTGGTTTTCATTTATACTCTGTGTACACACACATCCAATATATCTCAGCCCCTCCCCAACATACTCACACGACACTGACAGAACTAGATTATGCACACAGCTGGGGGATTGGAGACTTTCTGATTTCCCCCCAAATGAAAAACAGCTCTGTTTCTGCCCACAGACTCTAATGTGTGCACTGCGTGTATCGCACAGGGGCTTTACCCATTGTCTTATATTGTTCAGAAACGTGTTCAAGTACTTATCTTCAGTTTTAATGGAAAAGGATGCTTCCTCCGAATTATGTTTGGAGACTATTCAGTGTTCCAAGGCTTTGCACACACACCAGTGAGGTCATACTTTCAGTAACAGACAGCTGGACTTTATTTTAACAGTTGAATACTTATTTTATGTGCCTTAGAAAAAAGTCAAACTAGCACATAAAACCTATGCTACTGTGAGTATTACTGCTATAAGACACTGTTAGAAGATGCAGTTTAGTCCTGGACCCACAGCATCAGTGTCACCTGGAACTTCTTGTTCAGTCACGAAGTCGTGTCCGACTCTTAGCAATCCCCATGGACTGCAGCATGCCTGGCTTCCCTGGCCTTCACTGTGTCCCGGAGCTAGCTCAAACTCATGTCCATTGAGTCGGTGATGCCATCCAACCGTCTCATCCTCTGTCGCCCTCTTCTCCTCCTGCCCTCAATCTTTCCCAAGGGTATTTTCCTATGAGTTGGCTCTTTGCATTGGGTGGCTAAAGTATTGAAGCTTCAGCTTTAGCAACAGTCCTTCCAATGAATATTCAGGATTGATTTTCTTTAGGATTGATTGTTTGATTTCCTTATAGTCCAAGGGACTCTCAAGAGTCTTCTCCAGCACCATAATTAGAAAGCAACTTCTTAGAAATCATCATTCTTAGGCCTATCCTAGACCTACTGATTAAGAAACTGAGAGAACACTTTAACAAGCTCCCCAAGTAATAAGGCATGCTAAAGTTTGAGAATCATTGCTTTAAGATAAAGTTAATTTTATTTAAGCAAAAAGAAAACAAAAAATCAATTGGTTTAAAGAAGAAATTAAAAAATAATACAAGTAGTCTAAGGATATACCCCAAATTAAGGAGCTGGGGAGAGCTGGGACCTGGGACCCCTAAGTGAGTGCTCCAGTGCATCCATCCTCAGTCGCTCAGTCATGTCCAACTCTTTGTGACCCCATGGGTCACTGTAGCCCACCTGGCTTCTCTGTCCATGGGATTATCCCAGCAAGAATGCTGGAGTGAGCTGCCATTTCCTCCTCCAGGGGATCTTTCCAACCCAGGGATTGAACCTCAGTCTCCTGCAATTCCTGCCATGTCAGGTGGGTTCTTTACCACTGAGCCACCTGGGAAGATAGGCTACAGTGCTTCAGTTCAGTTCAGTCGCTCAGTCGTGTCCGACTCTTTGTGACCCCATGGATCGCAGCACACCAGGCCTCCCTGTCCATCACCAACTCCCAGGGTTCACTCAAACTCATGTCCATTGAGTCAGTGATGCCATCCAGCCATCTCATCCTCTGTCGTCCCCTTTTCCTCCTGCCCCCATCCCTCCCAGCATCCGAGTCTTTTCCAATGAGTCAACTATTTACATGGCCAAAGTATCGGAGTTTCAGCTTCAGCATTAGTCCTTCCAATGAACACCCAAGAGTGATCTCCTTTAAGATGGACTGGTTGGATCTCCTTGCAGTCCAAGGGACTCTCAAGAGTCTTCTCCAATACCACAGTTTAAAAGCATCAATTCTTAGGTGCTCAGCTTTCTTCACAGTCCAACTCTCACATCCATACATGACTACTGGAAAAACCATAGCCTTGACTGCTGCTGCTGCTGCTGCTAAGTCGCTTCAGTTGTGTTCGACTCTGTGCAACCCCATAGACAGCAGCCCACCAGGCTCCGCCTGGGATTCTCCAAGCAAGAACACTAGAGTGGGTTGCCATTTCCTTCTCCAATGCATGAAAGTGAAAACTGAAAGTGAAGTCACTCAGTCATGTCCGACTCTTCGTGACCCCATGGACTGCAGCCTACCAGGCCCCTCAGTCAGTCCATGGGGTTTTCCAGGCAAGAGTACTGGAGTTGGGTGCCATCGCCTTCTCCAAGCCTTGACTAGATGGACCTTTGTTGGTAAAGTAATGTCTCGGGTTTTGAATATGCTATCTACGTTGGTCATAACTTTCCTTCCAAGGAGAAAGCATCTTAATTTCATGGCTGCAGTCACCATCAGTAGTGATTTTGGAGCCCCCCAAAATAAAGTCTGATACTGTTTCCATGTTTCCCCATCTATTTCCCATGAAGTGATGGGACCAGATGCCATGATCTTCGTTTTCTGACTGTTGAGCTTTAAGCCAACTTTTTCACTCTCCTCTTTCACTTTCATCAAGAGGCTTTTGAGTTCCTCTTCACTTTCTGCCATAAGGGTGGTGTCATCTGCATATCCGAGGTTATTGAGATTTCTCCCAGCAATCTTGATTCCAGCTTGTGCTTCTTCCAGCCCAGTGTTTCTCATGATGTACTCCGCATACAAGTTAAATAAGCAGGGTGTCAATATACAGCCTTGACATACTCCTTTTCCTATTTGGAACCAGTCTGTTGTTCCATGTCCAGTTCTAACTCTTGCTTCCTGACCTGCATACAGGTTTCTCAAGAGGCAGGTCATGTGGTCTGGTATTCCCATCTCTTTCAGAATTTTCCACAGTTTATTGTGATCCACACAGTCAAAGGCTTTGGTATAGTCAATAAAGCAGAAATAGATGTTTTTCTGGAACTCTCTTGCTTTTTCCATGATCCAGCAGATGTTGGCAATTTGATCTCTGGTTCCTCTGTCTTTTCCAAAACCAGAGTGAACATCAGGAGGTTCACAGTTCACATATTGCTGAAGCCTGGCTTGGAGAATTTTGAGCATTACTTTACTAGCATGTGAGATAAGTGCAATTGTGTGGTAGTTTGAGTATTCTTTGGCATTGCCTTTCTTTGGGATTGGAATGAAAACTGACCTTTTCCAGCCTTGTGGCCACTGCTGAGTTTTCCAAATTTGCTGGCATATTGAGTGCAGCACTTTCACAGCATCATCTTTCAGGATTTGAAACAGCTCAACTGGAATTCCATCACCTCCACTAGCTTTGTTCGTAGTGATGCTTTCTAAGGCCCACTTGACTTCACATTCCAGGATGTCTGGCTCTAGGTCAGTGATCACACCATCATGATTATCTTGGTCATGAAGATCTTTTTGTACAGTTCTTCTGTGTATTCCTGCCACTTCTTCTTAATATCTACTGCTTCTGTTAGGTCCATACCATTTCTGTCCTTTATCAAGCCCATTTTTGCATGAAATGTTCCCTGGTATTTCTAATTTTCTTGAAGAGATCTCTAGTCTTTCCCATTCTGTTGTTTTCCTCTATTTCTTTGCATTGGTCGCTGAGGAAGGCTTTCTTATCTCTTCTTGCTATTCTTTGGAACTCTATATTCAGATGCTTATATCTTTCCTTTTCTCCTTTGCTTTTCACTTCTCTTCTTTTCACAGCTATTTGTAAGGCCTCCCCAGACAGCCATTTTGCTTTTTTGTATTTCTTTTCCATGGGGATGGTCTTGATCCCTGTCTCCTGTACAATGTCATGAACCTCTATCCAAAGTTCATCAGGCACGCTGTCTATCAGATGTAGTCCCTTAAATCTATTTCTCACTTCCACTGTATAATCATAAGGGATTTGATTTAGGTCATACCTGAATGGTCTAGTGGTTTTCCCTACTTTCTTCAATTTAAGTCTGAAATTGGGAAGGAGTTCAGTGCTTATACCTGGACAAACATCTCCTCAAGCAACAGAATACAACAAACTACAAGGGACTAAAAATAACTGTGTACATGCTCAGTTGGGGAAAATTATGAACAAGATACAAAAAGACCAAAACCCCTACTGCCACTTTGCAACAGTCAGAAATAAAAGCAGGATACTGTACATGTACCCTGCATAAAACATGAACCATCAGGCGGTGGGCAGACCACTCGAGCCACTCCTGCATCCTGACCCACCAATCTACCCCTACCCTCACACTATTTAAGATGCCAGCTCACCACCCCTCAGAGACAGAGCAAGGGAACATGTCACTTGTTCTCACTCCCTCGTGTTGTAGCACGTGTCCCAGTCAAGACTTGCCTGAATTTCTCGTCTGGCTTCTGATCAATTTCTACTGATTTAAGGAAGCCAAGAACCCTGGTCGGTAACACTGGCACATACTAGATGACGCGTTGGGAAAACATGCTGGTTATTGACAGATTAATAAACATTCAAACTCATCCATGAACAAACGCAGGAACTTCTTCCAACTATCTCTTAACATGAATGAAAATAGTACTGGTCATGGAAGGCAAACTCACAGATCATTAGCTCTAATACAAAAGTAAACTCAAATTTGAGCTCTCATGTTTAATAAACAAAGTGTGCCACCTGGTCTGGATGAAGAGTAGATCCTCCACGTCCATTTCTCACCAGACACCCATCCACAATGCACTCCGCACAAATGATACCATTTGGAGCAGGGATGGCTGCCTGTACTTGTCAGAAATAGTAGAAGTCAAGAGAACAAAGTTGGGTGAAATCAAATTCTGCAGTTGCCAGCCAGTCCACACAACAACACAATGTCAATACAACACCTTCCATCAATGAGCCATCAACAATCACACACGTGGTGGGAAAAGTATAATGCAGAGTCTAACTTCATTTTCTAATCTTTAATTGCTGACAGTTTTTAAGCTTCACCTCTGCCTCTTCCTCTGTCCTCCATATCTTGGCACTCTGGTTACAAAGTTTTTGCGACTGGCAAGTAAATTGAACACACAAGCCACTGCCCATGAGAGGAATCCTCAGCCCACTCCTAGCCCCAAACCCTGAACATCATAAAACTCCATGCCACTCTCCTGTCCTTCCTCTCTCAAGGCATCTCTCAGTCAGCTTGAGAGGCCCTGCCCTACTCTCCCCCAAAGTTTCATTATGCCAGTGATAAACCTTTCCATACATGTGTGTGTGTGAGAGAGAGGCAAAATCATCTTGGCATCTGAATCAAATTTCAGGCAGAAGATCCATCCTGCCTCTTTCAAAAGGAAGAGTGTCATGGTCCATGCGTGAGTTGGCAAAGAATTTCCAGACATGAGATAGGATGAGAGGAAAATAAAGTTTATTAGAGTAGGAGACGCTGTTAGAATGCTGGCCAGCTCAAGGGAGAACCGACGTCGAAGAGGGGTCCTTGGTCCATTTTTATAGCCAGGGTACAAGGAGCAGGATAGGGGTCTTGAGGGTCATTTGCGGATTGGATGAGGCATATATACTGGGTGGGGGGAACTGTAAGGCAGAAACCTCCCTATACGGGGTAGAAGGGGAGACAGGTTATACTGCTCAGGAGGACCTGAAATTCTTTAATAGTTACAACAAGGGGGATGGAAGGACGATAAGGTTCTGTTGGTTGTTTTTTTTTCTGTTCCTGCATTCTAAGACCTTCCTTGGTTTTATCTATTCATGCATTCCAAGACTGCCCTTGGTTTTTTCTGGTCTTTCATCCTTGGGACACCACAAAGAGGTCATGTAGAAGTCATGTAAATCAATGGCTCTATGTAGTATGTTACATACTACGTAGTACATACTACATAGAAGGGAGATGACTAGTTCCTATGTCAGAAAAATACAAGATTTGACAACAGAAATTCCATGAACTTAGAATTATCATTTTCCAACATCTCTCAGAAATATACAAATACTAATATTAAAAAAGTGGGAAAAAAACCCAATTCAATCCCACCGGTTTGCTTGGGAGCTCTTTCATCCACGTGTTTAGTATCTCGATAAGCCCGGCCTGAACTAAGCATTAGGTAAAAGAAAACAAATGGTTCACACTTCCAGTCTTAAAAAGCTTCTCAAGGTGTACATCTTTGAAACGTCTAAGAAACTTCCAGCACTTATAACTTAAGTATTCATACATTAAGACTTTATTTTCTTAAATGACTTCATCTGATTTCATTCAATTATTTTAAATGTAGGTGTGGAAAACTGGAGTACCCTTCAGCAAACATTCATGCACTTCCACCTCCCCTTTGTGCTTGGGATGCAGAATACTTCTAGGGCTCTAGGCTCTGGTAAGCAGAACAGGAACTGACAGGGTGTAAAGAGTATTTGCATTTGCTTGCACACTGTTCGGCTTGCTTCCGGCACTCCTGCTATTTCACGAGAGAAAGGCGCACCCTACACAGCCACTACTGCTCAGCCTGGGTCGCAGAGAGCGAGAGCTGGTGCAGACCCAAACACTTGCCAGAGTCCCCAGCCAAGCCCAGCCTATGCACAGCCTGAGAGACCCCAGACTAGCTTACCGGAACCGCATTTGACCTTTATACCTATGCAAATAAATGTTTACTATTGAAAACTATTGGATGTCAGCAAGGTCTGTACACCGCACTATTGCAGCAACAGCTGATGAACACGTTTCCAGCCAAGTGTACTGTTTAGAGGCTCATACCACTTTGGAAGCTTTAAGTAACTGGAATGTAATCTTACCAATCAACATAGACAGAAGAGAGCTCAGGTTGGAAAGATAAATGGTGGGGAGGAACACACACATTTCTATTCCTTCACACACAAAAAATGAGCTCAGACAACGTGAGTCTCTATGTCCTTGGGTGATGATGTAAAATAGGTACAAAGGTCAGTGAATTTATGGTTATGTTTCTTTGATAAGTACCTGGGTTCCCAAGGTAGGTATTCAGTACCAGGCACCATAGGCATCTTACCATAGGGAAAAAAATCAGTTCAAATTCCAGTTGCCAATGCTTGGAAAATTTGCCTTTTCACTTTGCCCTTTTCTCTTACCCTTATTTTCTGTACTATTAAAATGGAGCTATCAAGTTCTTTTGAACTCCAGGAACACAAGCTCCTCAAACCTTATTTCCCCCGTCCTATCTCTGTAGTTTTAAAAGACACACACTGATAAACAAAATTCAGAGGCTCCCAACTTGTCAGTCTAAAACTTAGGATTCAACTGAAAGTACCCAACGCAAGCCACTAGGTGGCAGTCATATTTCATATGGAAACTGGAAACCTGCTAACAAAAATAAAGCCTTAAAGATTTGGTGGGGGTCAGGGGATGGGGGCTGGAGAAAGAAATGGCAACCCACTCCGGTGTTCTTGCCTGAGAATCCCAGGGATGGGGGAACCTGGTGGGCTGTCGTCTCTGGGGTCGCACAGAGTCGGACACTACTGAAGCGACTTAGCAGCAGCAGCAGCAGCAGCAGCAGGGGATGGGGGCGATGAGGGTGAGTCAAAACTATGAAATGAACATTCTTCTTTGCCATAAAAGATGGACTAGTATGGATATGGTACCTATATGAGAAAAATTAGAACAAGTAAGAGGCATTTCACACGCTAGCAATGATCAAAAGTCTCCAAGCAAGTATTCAACACTATGTGAACCGAGAACTTCTAGATGTTCAAGCTGGATTTAGAAAAAGCAGAGGAACCAGAGACCAAAAATTGCCAACATCATTGAAAAAGCAAGAGAATTCCAGAAAAACATCTACTTCTGCTTCATTGACTACGCTAAAGTCTGTGACTGTGTGCATCACAACAAACTGGAAAATTCTTCAAGAGATGGGAATACCAGACCACCTGAACTGCCTCCTGAAAAACCTGTATGCAGGTCAAGAAGCAACAGTTAGAATCGGACATGGAACAATGGACTGATCCAAAATTGGGAAAGTACGTCAAGGCTGTATATTGTCACCCTGCTTATTTAATTTATATGCAGAGTACATCATAGGAAATGCTGGACTGGATGAAGCATAAGCCGGAATCAAGATTGATAGGAGAAAGATCAACAACCTCAGATGTGCAGATGACACCACCGTTATGGCCAAAAGTGAAGAAGAACCAAAGAGCCTCTTGATGAAGGTGAAAGAGGAAAGTAATAACACTGGCTTAAAACTGAACATTAAAAAAATGAAGATCATGGCATCTGGTCCCATCACTTCATGGCAAATAGATGGGGAAACAATGGAAACAGTAACAGACTTCATTTTCTTGGGCTCCAAAATCACTGCAGATGGTGACTACAGCCATGAAATTTAAAGACGCTTGCTCCTTGGAAGAAAAGCTATGACAAACCTAGACAGCATATTGAAAAGCAAATAAACATTACTTTGCCAACAAAGGTCCATCTAGTCAAAGCTATAGTTTTTCCAGTAGTCATGCATGGATGTGAGAACTGGACCATAAAGAAGGGTGAGCACCAAAGAACTGATGCTTTTAAACTGTGGTTTGGAGAAGACTCTTGAGAGTCCCTTGGACTGCAAGGAGATCCAACCAGTCAATCCTAAAGTAAATCAGTCCTGAATATTCACTGGAAGTACTGATGCTGAAGCTGAAACTCCAATAATTTGGCCACCTGATGCGAAGAACTGACTCATTAGAAAAGACCCTGATGCTGGGAAAGACTGAAGGTAAGAGGAGAATGGGATGACAGAGGACAAGATGGTTGGATAGCATCACTGATGTGATGAACATGAGTTTGAGCAAGCTCCAGGAGATGGTGAAGGACAGGAAAGCCTGACGTGCTACAGTCCATGGGGTTGCAAACAGTCAGATACAACTGAGTGACTGAACAACAATTTCAAAAAATTGAGAGACCCAATAGACTTCAGTTGTCACAGATTCACATTTTTTCAAGTTCAAGTTACAGTTGCTCAGTCGTGTCCAACTCTTTGCGACCCCATGAATTACAGCACACCAGGCCTCCCTGTCCATCACCAACTCCCGGAGTTCACCCAAACCCACATCCATTGAGTCAGTGATGCCATCCAGCCATCTCATCCTCTGTCGTTCCCTTTTCTTCCTGCCCCCAATCCCTCCCAGCATCAGAGTCTTTTCCAATGAGTCAACTCTTCGCATGAGGTGGCCAAAGTACTAGAGTTTCAGCTTTAGCATCATTCCTTCCAAAGAAATCCCAGGGCTGATCTCCTTCAGAATGGACTGGTTGGATCTCCTTGCAGTCCAAGGGACTCCCAAGAGTCTTCTCCAACACCACAGTTCAAAAGCATCAATTCTTCAGTGCTCAGCTTTCTTCACAGTCCAACTCACACATCCATACATGATCACTGGAAATACCATAGCCTTGTCTAGACAGACCTGTGCTGGCAAAGTTATGTCTCTGCTTTTTAATATGCTATCTAGGATGGTCACAACTTTCCTTCCAAGGAGTAAGCGTCTTTTAATTTCATGGCTGCAATCATCATCTGCAGTGATTTTGGAGGCCCCAAAAAATAAAGTCTGACACTGTTTCCACTGTTTCCCCATCTATTTGCCATGATGTGATGGGACCAGATGCCACGATCTTCATTTTCTGAATGTTGAGCTTTAAGCCAACTTTTTCACTCTCCTCTTTCACTTTCATCAAGAGGCTTTTGAGTTCCTCTTCACTTTCTGCCATAAGGGTGGTGTCATCTGCATATCTGAGGTTATTGATATTTCTCCCGGCAATCTTGATTCCAGCTTGTGCTTCTTCCAGCCCAGCCTTTCTCATGATGTACTCTGCATAGAAGTTAAATAAGCAGGTTGACAATATTCAGCCTTGACGTACTCCTTTCCCTACTTGGAACCAGTCTGTGTATCCCCATGGACAGCAGAGCCTAGTGGGCTGCAGTCTATGGGGGTCACAAAGAGTCAGACATGACTGAGCAACTCAGCACAGACTTAACCTGTGTAACAACATCTGAAATAAAAAGCAAGAAAGTTAAGAGTCACTGGTGACTACTAAAACAGGGTAACACCTTGGAGAAACAGACATGCACTAGAGCAGCACAGCGGTGCTTTGGGCCTGAAGCTTGGGCTGGCTGAGCTCAGGTTCCAGTAACGGGCATGATGGCCTGGAGTTTGGAGACTGCAGAGAAACTGGGCTAACAGGGCCCTCTGTGGGGCAGGAAATCAGGGCTAGGCTTGCATCTTAGAAAAAGGGACAGGGGTGGTGTTCCTAAATGGTCAAGAGAATCCAGAAGTATTAATAGTTGCTGTCAACTGCTGCCTGGGGGCTTAAAGAGGAGGCTGTAGACAAGAATTGAGACCAGATTTCAAGTATATCCATCCCTGTTCCAAGTGACTAGAGCTGCAACGTCCCAACCACACCTAGGGCTGGGGACCCCAAAACACCATTGTTAAACTAGGTTCTGGTCTGGGAGTCTTGTAAGGACCAGGTGAGCCAACTGTAAAACAGACAAGTGTCAAGGGGAAGGGGAAATTTCTTTTTTTAAAAAAAGCATCCCATATACCATGAGACTTCAAACCAAGCAAAACCTAAATATCAAGACAGACAACAAAATAACAATTGGAAGAGAAAATTACATTAATACAAATTTTAAACAAAAATGTTTAAAATATTTTAGCAGTGTTTAGAATTGTTACCAAGGTGAAAGAACAACAACCACTATAAACAATAATAAGAAAAGTAATATAAACAATATTAAGACAAGAATATACAAAAAGAAGTAACAGCAGGTAACTACAAACTTTAGAAGGCTTCCCCAGTGGCTCAGTGGTAAAGAATTCACCTGCCTACGCAGGAGATGCAGATTTGATCCCTGGGTTGGGAAGACTCCCCTGGAGAAGGAAATTACAACCCACTCTAGTGTTCTTTTGCCTGGGAAATCCAATGGACAGAGAAGCGTGGTGGGCTATAGTCCATGGGGTCGCAAAAAGAGTCGAACACAACCCAGCAATTAAAAAACAAACAAGAAATAACAGAAATGTAAAATAGAGTAATTGAAAAGTTTAAGAGTGAGATAAACTCTGACACTGTCAAGGTAAGAATCTGTGAATAAAAGATAATACTATATAACTAAAAATGCAGCATGAAACAAAAAAGGATAAGAAAGAATCACAATTAAGAAACTCTGACCCCAATACATAAATAACAAGTTAGACCATAAAACAGTACAGAAAACAAAGTCTGTAAATAGAGGCATGCACATACGGAAACTAAATGTGAGAACTGAGCCTGTTTTGAAATTTGTGATGGAAGCCTAGACTATTTCTAAATCCAAATTTAAGAAAAATATTTATATTTCATACCATACACAAGAATAAATCCCTGAGGCTTAAAAAACCCAAATATGAAAAGCGAAACAGAAAAAAAAATACTTTGGAAGAACATTAGGATATCTTTATGACATTGGAATTTGAAAAGATTTCTTAAGACTTTTTTTTTCTTTAAGGAAAACATGTTTTAGATTCAGTTTCATTAAAATTACCAAAATTACTTATGCTAAAAGATGCCACTAGAAAGTGATAAGCCACACTCCTGGAGAAGACATTTGCAAAATATGAACAACAAAAGATGAGCATCCAGGACAAACAAGTACTAGAATAAACAAGTAGAAAGAAATAAGAAAAGCAACCGATAGAAAAATGGACCGTACATTCATGGAAGACTACTAAACATATAAAAAGACACACAATCTAACCTGTCCTCAGGATGAAGCAAATTAAAACTACAGTGGAAGGTCAATTCACACCTAACACACTTGAAAATATTAAGAAGACTGGTAATACTAACTACTGGTGAGAAATAAGAATTCCACACTCTATTGATGAAAGTATTAATTGTTACAATCACTTTAAAGTTCATTTTGACATCTATTAAGCTGAAAGATACACATTAATATAAACCAGAAATTCTACTGTAAAATTTAACCCAAGTGGGGTGTTTACCATGAACACGAATGTTTAATAGCACACTAGACGAAACCCCATTTCCAACAGTGGAAAATAGGAAGAAACTTACATCTCCCATACAGCAGTACAGATAAATATTGAAAAGTATATTCACCCAAAGTGATACTATACAGACATTAAAATGAATGACCTGGAACCATACATACCAACACAGATTAATTTAGCAACTATAATTTTGGGAGAAAAAGTTGCCAAAAAATACAGTTGTATGTCACTTTTAGAATTTTAAAACACACAATCGTATTATACATATTTAGGGATTTTGTACCTAAGTATAAAGAAGTACATGGGATTAATAAGCAATTTCACGTAAGGGGAAGGTAGAAGGAGCACAGGAGGGTGCAAATGTATTTCTAGTGTTTTATTTCTTAACTAAGGCATTGGGTATAGTAATGGTTTTGAATGTCACTAACATCTTAGCCTTAAAATACATAAAGTAAAAACTGACAAAATAAATTAAATGATAGATAAGCAGAGCCCTTCTATTAGAAACTATAGATCAAGCAAATAAAAACACAAGTGACTGGCACAAGAAACAAACTTTACTATCTATATCCCAGAACCCAACAAAAACAACATGCATCCTTTCAGACATATGATGTATCTGCTAAAATTGATCACAGAGAAAATCCCTCCAAAACATTTAAATATTACTATACAGATCACGTTCACTTTCTATAATACAACTAAAATCAATAAGAGGATAAACTAAAAAGTAAACTTAAAATTAGCAAATCTAATTAGCCAACATATGAAAATAAGCCATGTAACTAAGCAGGCTTTCTTCTAAGAATGTAAGAATTATATATCATCTGAAAACCTGTCAGTGATATCTAACATACTAACACACTAAAGGAGAAAAGGCATCATATCTAAAAATCTCAAAATGATACAGAATGAAACAAAAAAGTATCCTGATAAAGCTCAACAGTCACCCTCCATTTTAAAAAGAAAAAGACTCTGAAATAATTTAGAATAGAAGGAAATCAAATTCAGGACATTAAGAATTTTTCAGCAATTTTTCACATGTCATAGTAAAACCTCAGGAAGCTAGCTTAAGAGTACCCACAGTCACTCATGTTTCCCTATGTATACTAGAGGTCTGGAACTATGCAGTAAGAAATGAGATGTGAAACTGGAAAGGAAAAGACAATACTGGCATTATTTACAGTGATATGATTGTCAAAGTATATATGGCAATACCGTTTATATAGGGTTTAGAAAACCCATGCTATATACTGTCTAGAAATACACAGAGGATGCCATTCACAACTGACTTTCCTGTAATGGTGGTGACCCCCACACAAACCAGAAAGTGGCTGGGGAGACAAGCAGAGAAATTGGATTAAGAGGCGTTATAAAAGTGGTCTCAGCCCTGGCTTCACAAGTCTGAAGAAACTGTGGCAAAATGTTTGCATATAGATGATAAAGTGCTCATTCTCCTTCTCTGTTTTCCTAGTAGTTTGAAATTAGGCAGGACTCTCTTCCACAAAAGACAACGAATGTGTTCCAAATCTCACACATATGCTTTTTCTACATAAAACTTGGTTTAAAGTCAGTGAGAAAAATTAGAAAGCATACACAGAGTCCTAGTGAAAATACATTCCTTACGGGGCACATACAAGCATTAGATGATCTGACTGAAAACTGGGCGAAGTTCTTCACTCTTCAGCGTGTGCCTGGACTCTGTGGCTGACAGAGCCCTTTAAAGCCAGCAAAGGGAACCTCAGGAGAAGGGGAGATGAAGGTCAGTCCCTGGAGACGCAGGTGAAAGCCAGCCAGCTTTAACTTGACTGAGAGTGGAATTTTCTAGTAAACCAGGCCAGACAGGTACCCAGGAGGCCAGGCTACCTGCCCAGATTTCTAAAGGCAACAGGACACTTGTTTCTCCCACATGGTGGAAAAGTACTCCAAAATACAACACATTACACCTGCCACCATGAGCATTGCCTGTTAAGTGTAAAGTCTTGACTTTCATTGCTTCTCCGGTCAGAATTTAAGACCTGATTTTTCACATATATATCTATTTTCAAGTCTCTCTCAATTCTAAAACCAAAGATGAGAAAACCTATTAGACATCTAAGAAAAACCTCCAATGCACGGGGCCCAGGTTTGACTCCTGGTGGGGGAACTAGATCCCTCCTGTTGCAAAAGCAAGACCTGATGTAGTCAAATAAATAAATTTAAAAATATATATATACATATATATAATTATAAAAAAGTAAAATAAAAACTCAAGATAACTCAGTTAAAAGTGAACTTCAGATAACCAGCAGATCATTTTTTAGTGTTAATGTGTCTCAGGCAATATGTGGTATTTAACACAAAAAAATTATTGTTTATCTGACAGCCATATTTAATGGGACATCCTATATTTTGTCTGGCAACCCTACTTCAGGATCTCTTGGCACTCTTAGGGAGAACTATGCACAACAGGTCAAGAATTTCTAAAAACTGGAGATTGTGCATGCACACAGATGGAGTTATAGTAGAAATCTTTTAGCTACCTAGAAACACTGATTCCAGACATTTCAGTTGAGCTTGCTTTCTTTAAAATCTCTTGGATTTTGTTGTTTTAGTTTTATAATGGCAGTTTGAGTTTTATTTTTCCCCCAAGTAATTTGATCTTTTCATATGATTTTTCACTGAAAATTACAAGGAAGTCAGTTATCTACTTTTTAAAGTGAACACAATAAACAATGATGTGACATGAAGGCAACACAGAGAACACAAATGCACACACCACCCTCTTTCCCTTCTTGTAGAGAGAGAGGAATGCCATTGTTAACAGCGTAAGAAGACAGATACAGTGATTCAACACGGTGGCCCCTCAAACACACACTTCTGAAAAGTCAGTTGTGCCCAGCTGCCCACCTACGAGCTTGCTCCAGTGTTACTACAGTCAAAAACCAGCCAAGACAAACTGGAGACACAACCAGCTCACTTGTGAAAGCCAAACTTCTGCATCAGCCAACCAATTTAATCCCTCCCTGTAAAGCCTCTATTCAGTGGTTCTCAGCCGTGGCTACATATTAGAATCACCCAGGGAGGCTGAAAAATCACTGAAGCATGAATTCCAGCCCAGAGATAGATTTTGTTGGTATGAGATCACATTAGGCATTGGATTTTCTAACAGCTTTCCAGGTGATTCAGACAGACAGCCAAGGCTGAGAACCACGGCTATTATTAGGGTTATCCTCAAACACTGTTGTCGGGGGACACTAGAAGGTGACACATATATTTAGATTGTAAAAAGAATGCGTCTCCATCTGCTGCTGACTCCAAGCTCTCCTCCATCCAAGCTGATAAGCAAACAGCCAATGCACAGGACTTGGGTTCTTCCCTGCCCTCCTGTGTTTCCTCTGAAATTTTAGCATCCTGAAGTAATGTTCAAAAGGCAGGATGATATAGAAGGGACTGCAGATGGGAATAAAAATGGCAAGATCTTCTGGTCAGTTACACTTTACTAGTAAACCCAATGTAACCCGCCAGATTATCGTGCTACAAGTGTACTATCTGAGCAGTATGCAAAGGATATCAGCTCAACTGATAGAAATGTGCAGCTTTTTAACTGAAGTATTTAGTTGTTTTACGATATTGCATGTATTTCAGGTACACAGAAAAGTGATTCAGTTTTATATACATACACATACACACATATACATATATATTTTTTCAGATTATATATACACACACACACATGTGTCTCCAGATTATTGTCCATTTCATTCCAATCCCAAAGAAAGGCAATGCCAAATAATGCTCAAACTACCGCATAACTGCACTCACCTCACACACTAGTAAAGTAATGCTCAAAATTCTCCAAGCCAGGCTTCAGCAATGCATAAACCGTGAACTTCCAGATGTTCAAGATTCACAGGGTCATCAAAAAAGCAAGAGAGTTCCAGAAAAACATCTATTTCTGCTTTATTGACTATGCCAAAGCCTTTGACTGTGTGGAAGTCACACAGTGACTTTATTTATTTTCACAATAAACTGTGGAAAATTCTGAAAGAGATGGGAATACCAGACCACCTGACCTGCCTCTTGAGGGACCTATATGCAGGTCAGGAAGCAACAGTTAGAACTGGACATGGAACAACAGACTGGTTCCAAATAGGAAAAGGAGTATGTCAAGGCTGTATATTGACACCCTGCTTATTTAATTTCTATGCAGAGTACATCATGAGAAACACTGGGCTGGAAGAAGCACAAGCTTGAATCAAGATTGCTGGGAGAAATATCAATAACCTCAGATATGCAGATGACATCACCCTTATGGCATAAAGTGAAGAGGAACTAAAATGCCTCTTGATGAAAGTGAAAGAAGAGAGTGAAAAAGTTGGCTTAAAGCTCAACATTCAGAAAATGAAGATCATGGCATCTGGTCCCATCACTTTATGGGAAATAAATGGGAAAACAGTGGAAACAGTGGCTGACTTTATTTTGGGGGGCTCCAAAATCACTGCAGATGGTGACTGCAGCCATGAAATTAAAAGATGTTTACTCCTTGGAAGGAAAGTTATGACCAACCTAGATAGCATACTCAAAAGCAGAGACATTGCTTTGCCAACAAAGGTCCATCTAGTGAAGGCTATGGTTTTTCCAGTGGTCATGTATGGATGTGAGAGTTGGACTTGAAGAAAGCTGAGTGCCAGACTTGATGCTTTTGAACTGTGGTGTTGGAGAAGACTCTTGACAGTCCCTTGGACTGCAAGGAGATCCAACCAGTCCATCCTAAAGGAGATCAGTCCTGGTGTTCATTGGAAGGACTGATGCTGAAGCTGAAACTCCAATACTTTAGCCCCCTCATGCAAAGAGTTGACTCATTGGAAAAGACCCTGATGCTGGGAGGGATTGGGGGCAGGAGGAGAAGGGGACGACAGAGGATGAGATGGCTGGATGGCATCACCGACTTGATGGACGTGAGTCTGAGTGAACTCCGGGAGTTGGTGATGGACAGGGAGGCCTGGCGTGCTGCAATTCATGGGGTCGCAAAGAGTTAGGCGCGAATGAGTGACTGAACTGAACTGAAGAAAGAAAAAAAAAATGCTGCCAATCTTGATTGTACAATGCCAATTATAAAATTGTCATTTTAGATGCAGATAATGTATATCAGACATTAGATGATATATTTTAACTCAATTCTCATAAAGTTGTATGTATTTTATGTAAGCTGTATTATTACTTCCTCCATATTGGGGCTTCCCAGGTAGCACTAGTGGTAAAGAACCTGTCTGCCAATGCAGGTGTGTAAGGGATGTGAGTTCAATCCCTGGGTTGGGAAGATGCCCTGGAGGAGGGCATGGCAACCCACTCCAGTACTCTTGCCTGGAGAATCCCATGGAAAGAGGAGCCTAGCAGGATACAGTCCATAGGGTTGCAAAGAGTCAGACAAGACTGAAGCCAATTAGCACGCACACAAGCACACCCCCATTTTAGAGATAAACTGAAAGTCAGAGAGGTGAAGTCCTTGCCCACGTTCACAGGGATAATAAGGAATGTAGCCAGGATCTGAACCCAGGAAGCCTGGCTATACTCTGTATACTAGTCCAGCTCTATAAGTATCCACTGATGAGGACAAAAATCAATCATGGTAACACCAACCCAAGCTTTCCACTCACCACCAGAAGGAGCCAGCATTCTGGAGGGTCTGCTGCTGACTCAGCCTGCAGACACAGACTTTCTCGGAGGACTCATCCCACATAACAGATCTGACTCAGGCCCAGTCCCCTGCAGAGGATCCACCCCAATTAGTAGTTTCCTGAAACTCACCCCTCATGGTACCAACTAGTCAGCACGAACTCATCCCCACACGTCCACAGGTCTTTTCCCACTTGGTCATTACTATACCCATTCATCTTTAGTAATATTTACTTTTCCTCCTCCAATTGTTATCATGTGCTTCATTTTGTGAGGGCGACTCCAGGAGCCACATTCCCAGCTGCTCCTAATAGAGAAGCCACAGCTGAATAAGTACCAAGATGCATCAGCCATCAGATTCTACAGCTTCCAGCTCATCCAGCCCCTTTGGCTCACTCAAGCAGCAAGCTGACGGCCAGGCTCGTGGATTCACACACTCCCTCTCCAGTTCACTGCCTTAGTTACTGTGGCAACAGATGTCGCAGAAATACAAAGTCAGAGTCACTGTTTCCATGTCCTCTAAACGTAGGAGCAAACACTCAACCTTGCTGGTAATCAAATAAATATTAATAAAGCATAGGATACCATTTTTGTTCCTCCAGTTGGAAACCATTTTTAAACCATGAAACCTAATGTTGTCTAAAAAGCAATCAACAGAATCATAAGCCATTAACACCTTTATCAACAAAAATGAACTGCTGTTAGAACATTTATTGACTGTTTTCTGTGAATCGGGCGTGTGCCTCACTTTCTCTCATCCTAAGATGGTGACATTCTAGTATTTCATTTTGTAGGACACTGAGGGTCACTGGTTAAGAAAGTAAAGTGGGTACTATCTTTGAGAAGGTCAGTTTCGCTATAGATACTGAGAGCAGACTCTGGACTTAGGATATCTAGTTTGCATCCTAGCTTGGGCACTCACAAGTAGTAGCATCTGGGTCAAGTTATTTCACCTTCTGTGCCTGTTTTCTCATCCTTAAATACGGATAATGACGATTCCTACTTTACAAAGTTGCTAAAGAGATGAGTTAATATTTGTACAGCACTTATAGCACTGTTTGGTGCATAGGTGTATAATACATATTTTCAGCTGTTATTACTATTATTAAAAAATAACTTTTTCAATAATTTCATTTTCATTCCAAACTGATAACTTTGCTTCCTACTTCACTGACAAAACTAAAGCTGCTGGAAGAACCTCCACATCGTTCTAAGGGCACTGATACCCATATTCTCTGCTCTTGGGATCGGTTACTAGAGATGACTTTTCATACTCTTATCAAAGCCAACCCCTCTGCTAGTACCTAAGATCTCTATCCAAATCAGTTTTCTCAATGATACCATTCCAGGAAGCCTGCCTTCTTCCTATGTCAAATTTCCCCTTTCTGCTAGAACCTTCTCTCTGGCATAGAAAAGAACTATTACATCTCCCATCTTAATTAGAACAAAATGAAACCTTTCTTTTGGCCCCACATGCCCCACCAGCTACTACCCCAATTTAGTTCCTTTTGCAAAACTTCTCAAAAATTTTCCCACATACTGTCTCTGATTGTCATTCTCTTAAAGCCACTCAGAATGAGGCTTCTGCCCAAGCCCCCTCCACCAGGATCCTCTATGCTTCTAAATTCAATGGTCAATTCTCAATCCTTATTTTTTTCTGCTCTAATATTTGGCACACTTCCCCCAATCCTTCATACTCCTTTTGGACTCAGCATTCAGAATTCCACAACCTCTTGGTTTTCTGGCTACCTCACTGGACACTCATCCTCGGTTTACTTTGTTGATTCTTCCTCTTCACCTCAATCTCTTGCTACTGGCGGTCCCTAGGGTCATGCCCTCCTGGTTTCCCTTTGCTATCTCCACTCAGCATCTCACCAATCTGAGTTTTAAATATCAACTTTTAGATGTGCAAATGACTCCCCAATACACATCTGCAGCTCAGAAGCCCTCCTCACCCCAACTTCACACTCACATAGTATCCAAATGCCTGCTAGCACTTCCTCGTGCATGTCAAATTGACACCTGGAGTTTCACATCTCAGAAATAATGCTTCATCCTTCCCCTACCACCAACAGAGTCTTCCCCTCCTGTCAATGGCAGTTCTATCCTTCCACGGCTCAAGTCAAAAACTCTGTGGTCATCCCTGACTGCTCTCCCCTACCTCCAATCAAGAAATACAGCCACCTTGGAGAACAGGGTGGAGATTCCTTAAAAAACTGGAAATAGAACTGCCTTATGACCCAGCAATCCCATTGCTGGGCATACACACTGAGGAAACCAGAACTGAAAGAGACATGTATACCCCAATGTTCATCGCAGCACTGTTTATAATAGCCAGGACACGGAAGCAACCTAGATGTGCATCAGCAGATGAATGGATAAGAAAGCTGTGGTACATATACACAATGGAGTATTACTCAGCCATTAAAAAGAATACATTTGAATCAGTTCTAATGAGGTGGATGAAATTGGAGCCTATTATACAGAGTGAAGTAAGCCAGAAAGAAAAACACCAATACAGTATACTAATGCATATATATGGAATTTAGAAAGATGGTAACGATAACCCTGTATGCGAGACAGCAAAAGAGACACAGATGTACAGAACAGTCTTTTGTACTCTGTGGGAGAGGGAGAGGGTGGGATGATTTGGGAGAATGGCACTGAAACATGTATAATATCATATATGAAACGAGTCACCAGTCCAGGTTCGATGCACGATACTGGATGCTTGGGGCTGGTGCACTGGGACGACCCAGAGGGATGGTATGGGGAGGGAGGAGGGATGAGGGAGGAGGGTTCAGGATGGGGAACATGTGAATACCTGTGGCGGATTCATGTTGATATATGGCAAAACCAATACAATATTGTAAAGTCAAAATATATATATATATATATATATAAAAAAAAAAGAAAGAAATGCCAATGGTTCTGCCTTCAAAACAAATTCAAAATCTGATTATTTTTTACTGCCTCCTTTTCTACCACCATAGTCCATGCGCCTGTGCCCTAAGCAAGTACAATCTCTTGCCTGGATCACCATGAAGGTGAAACTGAAAGTTACTCAGCCATGTCTGACTCTTTGCAACCCCATGGAATATACAGTCCATGGAATTCTCCAGGCCAGGATACTAGAGTGGGTAGCCTTTCCCTTCTCCAGGAGATCTTCCCAACCCAGGGATCGAACGCAGGTTTCCTGCTTTGCAGGCAGATTCTTTACCAGCTGAGCCACAAGGGAAGCCCACGAATACTGGAGTGGGTAGCCTATCCCTTCTCTAGGGGATCTTCCTGACCCAGGAATCAAACCGGGGTCTCCTGCATTGCATATTACATAGGAATCGAACTGGGGTCTCCTGCATTGAATATTATGTTATGATAACATAACAATCTGATAACTGTAACCTGGGTCTGCTGGGCCCCACACCCTCCTTCCGTGCCCCCAGTCCCTAATTAAACACAGCAGCCAGAGTGGGCTTTTCTAGACACAAAGAAAATCATGTCAAGTCTCTGTTCAAAATTCCCTCACAGCTCCCTACTTCACTCTCAACAAAAAAGCCGAATTTCACTCTCAACACTGGCCCGCAAAGCTGCTCATCAGAGGTTCCTCCATGCCTTTTGCGCCACAGGCCTCTTTGGCAGTGGCAATGACTACTGATCCCTTTAGGCTTCCCAGCTGGCACTAGTGGTAAAGAACCTATCTGCCAACACGGGAGACATAGAGGCAAGGGTTCTTGCCTCTATGAGTTGGGAAAATGCCCTGGAGGAAGGCATAACCTTTTTCCAAAGAATATATTTAGAGTATAAAATGAAATACCATAGATTACAGAGGAAACCAACTCAGTGTTATTTTAATTATGATATATAATAGTAATACATGTACTCCTTTATTAATACATTAAATAATAGGATCCAGTGGCAGGTCTAATGACTAACAGAAACTTTGATGTGATGTGGTGATGAAAATAACCCTATTTTAAAAGGTATACAACAACCATCATGTGATGTGATAATATCTGTGACTTCCATTGCTGACAAGGTCATCAGTTCTATTATCTAGGTTTGGGACCTGATGAAAAATATTAAATTCCAGTTGGGACCTGATGAAAAAAACTGGATGGAATTTTTTCCCATCCAAATTAACAGACCCCCTGAATTTTATCCTTGAATTCCTCAGAGGTCCTCAGACTCCAGGTTAAGAGCCCCTAACTACATTTCTCTTGAATTTCCATTTCTGGCTAACAGCTGCAGCTCCCCAGCCCATGCTACACCCATTCTGTACTCAGAGAGTTTGCACTGGAGGTTCCCTTCCCCTGCAGTCCCTTACTTCTTTCTCTTTTCTTACTTCTTTGCTCAAATGTCACAGTCTTAAGGAGTCCTATCCAGATCACATTATTTAAAATGGTAACCAAGTCTTCCACCACAATCCCAGTGCCTCTTATCCAACTTTTCTTTTCCATAGCATTTATCACCATCTAATACACAGTCTACTTATTTTACGTCTTCACTATCTGTATTCACCACTAACATGCTCCCCTTTTCCCTTAGAAGCAAGTTCCTAGAAGGCTGAACTTTTTTCCCTTGATTCACTGATGTATTTCAATGCCTCAAACAAGTCCTGGCATGTAGGAGGTGTTCAGGCAATATCATTTAAATAAATGTTGCATTTTAACTAAAATTAACATTGAATGTTTATTATGTGAATTACCTCCTCTATACACAATTTCATGTAAGAACACGTTACAGGATTTTATCCATTCATCATCATGCCATATCCAATATTTTTTTCCACTCATTTCAAACTGAGCTCTCATTTTAGTTCCTAGAAATGTTCCTATATTTACTCAGAAAGGTTGGAGCATGGTGTCAGCTGGCGTGAGCTGACATGTCTGTCAATTTAATGATGCAAAACAGTAGTCTTGGAACCAGCTACCAAGGTTCAAATACTAGCCTCTCTCTTTATTAGCTATGCAAAGCCCAAGAAAAGGACATAATTTTTCTAAGCTTCAGTATCCTCATTAATAAACTATGAATAATGATCTACCTCATAGCATTATACTATGGATTATAGTTATCTACTCTGCGTGTAATATTTAGTTCATTTCTATAGGGCTTGGCAGATGTAAAACAGATTCATTATTAGTTGTTATCACTGAAAAATGGAAATATTCTCTTGGAGAACAAGTGACAGAGGAGTCACTTGTGTCACTTATGAGTGTCTGGTATCCCACCTCTTAGAAACGATAATTTAGAACAGATTTCTAAATTGTAAAAGCAATATAAGCATGCTTATATTTAAGAATGATAATTTAGAAAACAGGCAAATCCACTCCTCTGAGACACCACTGTTAGCATTTTGCTGTACTCCTTCTATTCTTTGTTCTATATACCTTATCAGGGTTGTAACCATTCCACAACTAGTTTTAAAAATGACTTTGAACTTTGTAGCAACTGACTTATTTCTGGTCCTTATCAAAATTAAGAATACTGAATAGCCAAAACAATCTTAAGAAAGAAGAACAGAACTGGAGGAATCACTTTCCCTGGCTTCAGACTAAATAGTACAAAGTTATGATAATCAAAATAATATGACACTGGCCCAAAAACTGACACACAGATCAATATAACAGCATAGAGAACCCAGAAATAAACTCACACACTTATTGTAGTTAGTCTAAGACAAAGGAGGCAAGAATATACAATAGAGAATAGTGGAGATTAGTGGAGCTGAGAAAACTGGACAGTTACATATAAAAGGATAAAATTAGAACATTCCCTAACATTGCACACAAAAAATAAAAATCAAAATTGATGAACATTCTAAATGTAAGACTGGATACTATAAAATTCCTGGAGGAAAACATAGGCAAAACATAAATGGCAGCAATATATTTTTGGAACTGTCTCCTAGAGTAACGGAAATAAACAAATGAGACTTAATTAAACTTAAAAGCTTTTGTATAGCAAAGGAAACCATACACAAAATGAAAAGACAACCTATGGAATGGGAGAAAATATCTGCAAGCAATGCAACTGCCAATTAATTTCCAAAATATACAAACATGTCATACAGCTCCACATCAAAAAATAAGCAATCCCATCAAAAAATGGGAGAACACCTGAACAGACATTTCTCCAAAGAAAACAGAGATGGTTAAACAGGCATGTGACAAGATAAAAACTACAATGAAATCAAAGATCAAAACATACCAGTAAGAACGAGCATCATCAAAACATCTACAAATAATGAATGCTGAAGAGGGTATGGAGAAAGGGGACCCTCCTATCCTGTTAGTGGGAATGTAAAATGTGCAGCCACTATGAATAACAGTATGGAGGTTCCTTAAAAAACTAGAGTTATTATATGACCCCATAATCCCATCTCTGGGCATACATCAAGAAAAGACAAAAACTCTAACTCAAAAAGATACATGCACACCATCATTCACTGCAGCACTATTCAGAACTGCCAAGATACAGAAACAACCCAACTGCCCGTAAGCAGATGATTGGTTTAAGAAGATATGGTGCATATATACAACAGAATATTACACAGCCATAAAAAAAGAATGAAATGATGCCATTTGCAGCAACATGGATGGACACAGAGATTATCAGACCAAGTGAAAGAAATCAGAGAAAGACAAATATATGATATCACTTATATGTGGAATCTTAAAAAATGATACAGATGAACTCACAAAACTAAAACAGACTCACAGACATAGAAAACAAACTTATGATTACCAAAGGACAAACAGTGGAGAGGGATAAATTAGGAATCGGGGATTAACAGATACACGTTAATTGGGAAAGGAGTATGTCAAGGCTGTATATTTAACCCTGTTTATTTAACTTCTATGCAGAATACATCATGCAAAATGCTGGGCTGAATGATTCAAAGGCTGCCACCAAGACTGCTGGGAGAAACAGCAACAATCTCAGATATGCAGATGATAACATGCTAACGGCAGAAAGCAAAGAGGAAGTAAAAAGCCTCTTGATGAGGGTGAAAGAAGAGAGTGAAAAAGCTGACTTAAAGCTCAACATTCAAAAAACTAAGATCACGGCATCTGGTCCCATCACTTCATGGCAAATACATGGGGAAAAAGTGGAAACAGTGACAGACTATTTTCTTGGACTCCAAAAGCACTGTGGGTGGTGACTATAGCCATGTAATTAAAAGATGCTTGCTCCTTGGAAGAAAAGCTATGACAAATCCAGACAGCATATTAAAAAGCAGAAACATCACTTTGTCTACAAAGGTCCGTATAGTCAAAGCTATGGATTTTCTAGTAGTCATGGATGGATGTGAGAGTTGGACAACAAAGAAAGCTGAGCACCAAAGAATCAATGTTTTCAAATTGTGGTGATGGAGAAGACTCTTGAGAGTCCCTTGGACAGCAAGGAGATCAAATCAGTTAATCTTAAAGGAAATCAGTCCTGAATACTCATTGCCAGGACTGATGCTGAAGCTGAAGCTCCAATACTTTGGCCACCTGATGTAAAGAGCTGATTCAATGGAAAAGACCCTGAAGCCGGGAAAGATTAAGGGCAGGCGAGAAAGGGGTGACAGAGGATGAGATGGTTGGATGGCATCACCAACTCAATGGACATGAGTTGGGCAAAGTCAGGGAGACAGTGAAGAACAGAGAAGCCTGGAATGCTGCAGTCCATGGGGTTGCAAAGAGTCAGACATGATTTATAGCAACAATTACTATAAACAAAACATATAAACAACAATGATCTACTATATAGCACAAGGAACTATATTCAGTAGTTTGTAATAACCTGTAATGGGAAATAATATGAAAGATAATAAATATACAAATATATATAAATCATATATGTATGTATATAACTGAATAACTGCTGTATATTTGAAACAGTATTTTTAACAATTATACTTCAAAAAATTAATAAAACAAACAAATAAATAAAAGCAGTGATTCACTTTAAAGAAAGAAAAGGAACAAAGCCAAACAGAGACCACACTCCCATCTCGCTGATCCCCTAGAGATCTGGCTCAGTGTGCTGGAAGCTCAGCTCATACCTGACACAGAAGCGGGAAGCTCCTCCAGGTACGGCACAACAGGACAGAATCTGTTTGTTCCTGGTAGTGACATTGACCATCCCACTCTCCTTCAAACACCCTACAGCTGATCTGAGTTTGGGTGAGAAGGGGAAAGGTTTGAGGAGGTTGGGGAGAGAGTCCAGAAGCTTCTTCTCTGAGACTGTCTAAAGATGGGCTGACTCCACAAGTGCACGGGTGGGAAGGGAGGGGAGCAAGTTCTCTGAGCAGGCTCATACTTGAGGGAATGGGCTGTGTCCTCTGTAACCTTAGGCTCTGGTTATGGCCACTGAGAACCAGGCAGTAA